>NC_137471.1:174113003-174713003 GCF_964235325.1 Thermobia domestica | reverse complement strand
ACTTCAGTTTGTGATAATGGATTCCCGAAGGAGAGCTATCGTTTTAGCTGGAATATATTGTATTTCAAAACGCCGCCGTCGAAAGTATGTTAGGAAAATGTGGTGGGTTCACCCCATTTTCCAGCTTCGACGAGAATACGGAATATACAGGAACGTTTTCTTTGAATTAAAATCCGATCCGGATAAATTTTACGCAGTGTACGCGCGCCACTTCCGTCAGAATTGAACAAATTTCTACTCTGACGCGAGTGTAGCGCGCCATCTCCGATGCGTGATTTCATTGGCTGTTTAGCACAATCGCTCGCAACTCGCGGAGGTAAAGGACACATGAAAACTCGCCTTTAGAGTTGAGACGACCTCCTTCACAAGTGAAATGCCAACAACACAAAATTACATCATCCGTATCAACTTCATATGTAACCGTCTGGCAAGTAACGTGTTTGAACAAGAATTGATGAATACATAAGAGTTAAACACGTCCTTACTGCTGTAGTACACAAATTGCAAATTGTGATCAAACTTACAACGCTAGTCAAGGGAATGATTCTATTTATGATGACACATCACCTTTCTACCTAGAAGAAGGGCGAAACAAACTGCATTACTGTTATCAGCTAACAAGTCTTTATATTCCATTTCTTGTTGTTATAAAATGATAATTCTATCTGTAAATCCATAAACGTAATAATATTATTGCGTTCATGTGTAAACCTGAGAAACATCTGACATACTCTATATCTTTTCTGTTCCTATGAATACCTTCGTCTATGTTACTTTTTCTTTCCTTCTGTGGTAATAATAATAATAATAATAAAGGAATGACATAATTACAACACCAATCACATAAACATTATCTTTCCATTCAGAAAAATTGGAATTGCAATTTTTCTACGACGGGATTTGAACCCAGGTAGCTGCAATGGGAGTTTCCTGCTTTCACAATTTCTTTTAAACAAATCGCTCCAACCGGAGTATTGTTCGCCACTTGCACCTCATGTCCTTTCGACGTATTCCAAATACTACAGTACAGGAACACGAACACAGAAATACTGAGGACAGTTAAAATTCCGACCTTGCTCTTCAGAGGAATTCGAATCCCTAGTGGATTGCGCCTCATGACCAGCAGCGTCATGATCAGTCTCCTCAATTTGCCACAAATTCCTCATATGAACATAAGAAAAGAAACAAGTAGTAATGGAACATATACATAGAACTGTCTATTTCTATATGTGTTGATGCAAATTTAAAGAATGTGAAAATAATTTCTGTCGTATTTTCTTCTTTGGAAATTAGATGTTATGTACTCGTAAAAGAAGAAATGTAATGTAAATCCTGACAATCCCTGCAACCGATGACCAGCGCCGTAACTTAGATTTCTTCTGACGGGGAGGGGGGAGGGGTCAAGCATTAATAAGCTTATTTGGCCCCCCTAGAAAAAGTTGTTCTTCTGATCCTTGGGTCCCCTCTTTCCAACTTTCTCTTAATATTTATGGGTCTCCCGGAGTCTGTGGGCCCTCCCGCACGGCAAGCTCTGCGGTTCCGTTAGTTACCCCCTGGGCCCATTCCCTACATGACAAAATTATTGAGGGGACAATATTGAGAAATCTCAAAACCATACGAATAAATACTACTCAAATGAGTCCACGGCTCATTTTTGTTCTATTTACCTTTTGTGTGCTGTTTTGTTTATGTAATGTACCGACTGTATTTGATGCTATATTTCTAATTTCATGTTCGTATCGTATATGGAGTAAGAAAATTTTGTATGAAAATGGGCCCCCTCGAACGGCGGGGAGCTTGTCTGGGGACAGTTGTCCCCCCACATGTTACGGCTCGCCCATGACGTAGGCTCAACTTGAAAAACATTTCGTAATACTTTCTTCATTGAGCAACGTGTATATAACTTGTTTTTAAGTTAAACAAGGATATCTCGAGTAAGTCAATAAGACACTCACACAAGTTGCTTATATTTTATTATTAACTATTTTAACTAGTTATTAGTTTTGTTGGAAGGTTAGGTGGCGCGGTAGGTGACTGGTTAGCACATTGAACTTCTGTTCGGTAGACCACGGGTTCGAATCCCGGCGAAGCTGAACCTTTTTCAAGTGTTCCTGTTTCAATTTCAATTTCAATGCATACTCATTGTGATAAGCAAGATCTTCTCTTCCCTAGAAAGAAGATGATGTTGGAATGAGGAGAATTGGAGAAGGTCTGTCAATGGAGACAATCATTTACAAAGTTATTTCCAGTAGTTGTTCTAGATTTGATATTTTCAGCTACATTCAAGCATTTTCTGATTCATATGTGATCAGTGCTTTTATTTCTTTGAATATACAGTATATAATGAAAAAATACATTACATACACAGCAATATTGAGATTATGGTATGATGTTCATTGGACAACACGCTCTGAACCAGAGAGATTGATCTCAGAATGGAGAAATGTTTCGGGAGTCATCTACTCACAATTTTACTTGTATAAAGACTTGACTCAGTGCTACCAACTGCTGTCAGTGCCGAGAAAAGTTACGTGTAAGTTGGGTTGCATCTGTCTAGGCATTCTCACAACTCCAAAGACCTGGACCCCAAGTAATGGAATTAGAGCGCTTAGGAGGAGAATTACTTTTGTGGGTGGGTGTACACATATTACTTATAACCAGGAAAAAATGTTTTAGGGGTGAGATACATCCCCAAGAGGGTCAGAGGGGGATGACATATACAAATAATCGAAAATGACTGGTATTAGTGTCGAATTCTCAGTTTTCTGGGTCACGGAGATGAATAGTGACTCCCAATGCCATTACCGGAAAATATAGCCCCCACTGGTATGGGAAGTGAGGGGAGTTAAAAATAAAAATTCATAGTGAGTATGACATGAACAAAGAATAAATTCAGTCGAGATAAACCGGGTAATCAATCGCTGAAATGAGCATTATATGGGGAGTTGGGGGATTCAAATAGTTTTCACAAACTTCGTCATACTAATCAAGAACTAGCATTTTAGCTAATATATATATAGTGATACTTGTATAAAACGGAAGGCGATGGGTCCGAATTTTGCTCGAAGGAATAACAGCGATAAGGACTCTGAGGAGTTTCAGTTATAGACAGATTTCCATATTATATATATATATATATATATATATATATATATATATATATATATATATATACAGGGTGGGCCATTTTAATTAATCCACGGAAATATCTGAAAAATGATAAAACATAGAAGAAATTTTTGAAGTACACGTTATATATTGCTAAGGGGGAAAACCAATTCCGCCAAAAGTACCCCTCCCCGCCCCCCGTAAATGGGGGTAATGGCGGGTAACTTTGAAATGTCAAATGGGAACATGGGTCGAGTAATACCTCGTTCGAAAGGTCTTGGAAAACTAAGTAACGCTGTACCAAAAGATGTTTCATATTGTGCACCAGTTTCAAAATGGCATCCATGATATGGTTCGGAAACTCCAGTACCCGTAGTATGAAAACCATGGAAGGTAAATGAATGGAATAAAATTGAAATACGTAAATATCATAGGGCATATCGAATGATGTAATCCCTGTGATCCCAGTGGCCTCCCTGAAGGGGTCTTGTGGGCTAACTTCAAAATTTCAATGTCCGACCGGACAATGGTTCGGGCGTACGCTTGACCTACCCAATGCTGTTTGGAAGGCATACTTCATGCATAGAGAATTGGTGCACTAAGTTAACGCGGATGGCCACAGTTACATTTTGATTAACTATTAGCATTCATGTCATATTGTGAGCTTGAGGAACGAAACGGTGTGTACGTGTATCCCCGAAATGCTTTCTGAATAACCAGCACGCATTGCATAAAAATTTCTCTTTTTTTAGTCACTACAGCGTCATCCTTACAAACAAATGTTTCAACCACACCATACAGGGTTTGTATGATAAGTAATGAGACCAGGTCTGGAAACATTGTTTTATTGATCTGATCTGTACAGGGACTTAAAAGCTTTCGAAGTACTCTCCTCTTGCGTCGATGCACTTCTGCAATCGATGTTTCCACGCTGCAAACGCCCCCTGGAAGTCAGCAGCCGGCATGTCCTTTAGAAATGTGGTCACGGCTGCTTGGATGGCTGTGACGTCTGCAAAACGGGTTCCTTTCAAGCGTGGCTTCAGCTTCGGGAAGAGGAAGAAGTCGGCCGGGCTCACATCTGGGCTGTAGGGTGGTTGTGGAAGGACTTCCACCCCAATCCGGGTCAAAAAGGAGGTCACTAAGAAGGCGGTGTGGGCAGGGGCATTGTCGTGATGCAACTTCCACCGGCTAGCGATCGCCGGTCTTTTCCGCTTGACGCTCCTGTGCAGTCTCTCAAGGACTTGTTTGTAGAAGGCGGCGTTGACGGCTTGTCCTTGGGGTACAAACTCCTTGTGGACCACCCCCACATTGTCAAAAAAAAACAATCAACATTGTTTTCACCTTTGACTTCGACATTCTGGCCTTCTTGGGGCGCGGGGACGCAGGAGTGTGCCACTCCGCGCTTTGACGTTTCGTTTCAGGGTCGTACTGGAACACCCACGACTCGTCACCTGTTATGACGTCATCTTCAAAGTTAGGGTCACTGTTCATGAGGTTCAACAGTTCCTGACAACAATCAACACGTCGTTGCTTTTGTTCGTCAGTCAACACTCGCGGCACCAGTTTCGCACAGATTTTTCTCATTCCCAATTGTTCCGTCACAATCTTGTGCACTGTTGTGTGGTTCATATCGAGTTCATCAGCAATCAATCTCAACGATAATCGATGGTCTGAGTTCAGGAGATCCCTCACTTTTGCCACAGTTTCGTCCGTAGTCACTGTTGTCGGGCGTCCAGCCCTCTCCAGATCCTCAACGCTTTCCCGGCCGTTCCGGAACGCACTGTGCCAACGAAACACCTGGGCTTTGGATAGGGCTTCCTCTTTGTAGGCCTCCGTGATGAGAGAAAGCGTCTGAGTAGCCGTTTTCCCCAGGCGAACGCAAAATTTGATCGCATAACGCTGTTCGATAGAACCCTCCATGTTTGTTGATTTTCCGCCGTGACAAGAATGTTCACAAGGGCTTTGTCCAAGGCTTGTCCGCGCTCCACTAAGGCTCGGAGCCAACTGACGCGCGGTGCGTTGCTTTGCTCGGACCCCCCCCCTACATCCTCCATCACCGACAAACCCGCTCCAGCGACACGCGCGCCGCGGCGCGGCGAGTCTCATTACTTATCATACAGACCTTGTACCTATTTCTAAGGTTAGCCTTAATTTACGAATTAAAGTAGAGTACTCGTTTGAACTTTCACTTTACTTTCCGCCCCACTCACATACAGAGCGCAGGGAGAGATTATTTTGCAGGACTCGGATTTCTCTCTATACATTATGACAATTTTACTCTAATATTTTTATCTCTGTTGTATTATTCTCGAGCCTTGGAACGCCTCCGTGGTTTTCCTATTTAATTTTCGTTATTTTCATTTATGTCTAACCGTATTCATACTATGGGCACTAGACGTTTTCTTAGACACAGTCACCATGTCTTTGCGATCATTTTGAAAACGGTGTCTCATGTCGAAAATTTTCTTACAGAAGCTGTTTGATATTAATTTGTCTATGTAATGTGATGTTACTCTTTTCAAGCTGCTATTTGAAATTTTCAAGTTGGCCCCGGATACCTTTCAGTTGGCCCTTGGAGTCACCCCGACAACACCTCTCGATGTGCCTTACGTCAGTTAGCTACTCCAGTTTTTCTTTTGTTGATTTATCTCCAATCGCTTTCATACTACGGGTACTAAACCTTTTCTGTGACACGGATACTATGTTTCGGCGGCCTTTTGAGAACACTGCCATTTCACATCAATCGTTTTCTCCTGCAATATGTTAGATTTTGCAAGATTTATCGAACGAGGTACCACTCGACTCATGTTACTATTTGAAATTTTGAAGTTAGCCCCCAAAACCCCTTTAGGGAGGCCACTGGGATCACAGGAACCACACCGTTCGATATGCCCTATGATATTTAGGTATTTCAATTTTGTTCCATTCATTTACCTTCCATGGTTTTCACACTACGGGTACTGGAGTTTCCGAACCATATTATGGCGGCCATTTTGAAACTGGTGCACAATATGGAACATCTTTTGGTACAGCGTTACTTAGGTTTTCAAGACCTTTCGAACGAGGTATTACTCGACCCATGTTCCCATTTGACATTTCAAAGTTACCCCCCATTACCCCCATTTAGGGGGGGCAGGGAGGGGTTCTTTTGGCGGAATTGGGTTTCCCCCTTAGCAATATATAACATGTACTTGAAACATTTTTTCTATGTTTTATCATTTTTCAGATATTTCCGTGGATTAATTAAAATGGCCCACCCTGTATATATATATATATATATATATATATATATAATAGTCAACCATTGTCAATACACTGCTGGATGAAGGTCTTTCCAACTCTTTCCCACAACATCCTATCTTCCATTTCCACTTCCACTTTCTTTTCTGAATGGCTTGTGGTAGGTGCATACACTTGAATCACTTGTAGTGTATACCTCTGGGAGAGTTTGACTACAAGCCTTGCTACTTGGCTAGATATACTATCTACATCAAGGACCTTGTTTTTCAATTTTTCGTTGATAAGAAATCCCACTGCGAGGTCTTGCCACATTCTGATTCTCTGTAGTAGAATAAGTGTCCATTCTTCAATTCGATTAATTGTTCTCCTTTTCTTCTTACTTCGCTCAATCCGACGATGTCCCAGTTGACTTTCTGTAGCTCTTCTTCCAGCTCCTGGAATCTTGCTTCTGAAGCCAGGGATCTCGCATTATATGTAGCCATGGTCAGTTTTAAATGGCAACCTAGTCCGTAACCTCGGGGATTCTTAGCACCCTCTGCCTGCATGTGATTCTGAACGTTGCCTTGCCCAGACACAGTTTGGTCTCCGGAGAATGAGGATCTTGGCTTATTGTGTCCTATCATGATTGCTTAAACAAGTTGGAGGTATTTGGCAAAAATCACCGTTCCGGCCAGGCATGTTGGTGAGAGTTCTCCATGTTCGCCTTCCTATCATTAGGGAAACTTGCAAGTTTCACCGTGGACAGGAAGTTACCAGTCTGCATCACTAGGAGGTACGGGTAGGACATAAGTGGCTAGCCCGGCCGGTTCCATACGTCGTCAATTAATTCTCAGCGTGCGGGTCTTCTTCTGGTTTACTACTATACACCATTTCGCAGATGTATATATACAGGGTGCGTCATTTATAATGTCCAACCGTGATAACAGAATAGCTAAAAGAGGGAGGGAAGCGAAACCTTGCATGAAGCAACTGTAGGAAGAGGGGACGTATTGGTTAATATCACCGGATGAAAAGTGTTGCCAACTCAACACAACGTTGTATTTTTTGAATAGCACTATGTTATTACAAATTTTAAGTCTACATACAAATCGAAAACAAACAATACCACTTTTATTGTTCAGTGTTGCAAACTAATTATGCTCTCATATCACAAAAATCCAGAAACTTCCCAATTTTGGAGGTCTCTAGAACAGTAATGACTCAAGTGAGACAGATGGTACATCGAAAGCACCTTAGTGTCGAATACTATGGTCAGCATATGATGTATTTCTATCAAACAGAAGAAAACAGCTACAAGGAATTCAAAACTTGAGTTCTTGCAAAGGGCTTTATTTCGAAAAAGAGCTGAGATAAGTATCACATCTAATTACGTAGATTATTTTCAAAAGATGTAATGATCATAATGCCGTTTACAGCAATTTGATATTTTACACCGTTTAGGAGATATGATAATGAATGTCAAAGTTGGCAATACTGCTAAAAGTCGTGAAATTAGGAGAATATGTGGTAATTGCAACTACCAAAAACTGTTGGTCAAGTGTCAAAAATACGAAAACAAGCGACGATCGCTTTAAAAATTTCTCGCTCTGCTACGTCATCTTAAGAAGTATTGCCAACTGTAACATGTATATATGGTAATGTCCAAGAGGTCGGGCGCTCCCAAAATATAACCTCAGTGCAGAAAGGGGGCAATCACTTCAGCAAATAACAAGAACATTCATTTTTAACAGCTATAAATTCATCAAAATTAACACATAATTACAAGCGAATTATCTCTCATTGCGTTAAAGCATTTACGATTTATTGTACTTTTACATCATATGTCTCTCCGGTCTTCACAAAATAACCAACTTTTCAAACATATAGGAGAGACCGGGATTGGTTGGCGAACTTTTCATTCTTTATTTTTTATGAGCAGATTGTGCACTGTATTGCGATGTACTGGATGTGTTTCCTCTTAATAAATTCATTTTTTTTGTTGCTTACAGTTTTCGAGAAATATTTTTTTCTTTCTTTTAAAACGGAGTATGTCAACCGATCCCTACTAAGGGGCTGGTTGGCTGATATTGTGGGGCTAGTTGGCATACCTTTTAAATATAGCAAAACACACACACACAAAATGGATTTATTAGAAATAAACGTTATTTTTCTAAATTCTATTATCTATATTGCAATGAAGTTTGAAATGACTTTTATTCACAACATTTAAAGGAATCAGCATTATGAAATATGAAAACTTCTATCTTTCATTCTAGCTTGGTTGTCATGACATTGAAAGCTACAAGATTATCAAACCACATCAGTTTTAATATGATTTTGTGTAGGTTAATTCATCATATTATTTCAAAATGTAATTAAAATAACTGAACTATCAAGAAAGGTTGTTTATTTCCCGCTGTTCACAAAGTAGCTAAGAGAAACTAAGATATGTTTTAGCTGAATTATCGCGAAATGCAGTTTATTTCCTACTTTCCACAAAGAAAGAAAAAGCAATAGCTAGGCCTCTATTTTTGTAACAAAAGACCACATACAAAATATTCTTGATCCTGGGAATTAGGCCTATTCAAAAAATTTAGAGTCCGGCATACAGTCTTATCTCAATTTCTAAATGTTGACAGTAATCCAATACGTGCATGCTATTCTATAACATTGAAGTAAAATATTGGTAGAAATGTAAACTACATAACAATAAAACAAACAATGTAAGAATAAAAGTAAAATGAAATAAAATTTCAGACGAGGTTGTGTGACAAGATGGATTGGCTTGGATTTTTAAACCAACCCTCGTATTATTCCAACATCAATTCTTGGAAATGAAATGCGACTAATCAACAGTTGAAGAAGAACAATGCTTAGGAATTTCTCACCCAAAAGGTACCTCACTTTTCCAGACAGTCTTGCTTCCTCTCGTCAGTCCATATATGGCTGAGGTATTTAGCTACCCTCGAAAGAAACGCCCACGCAGTGAACTCTCATGATGATGATAGATTTTTACGTGACAATGTAGGAATTATCAATAATCATCAGTTCCACAACTTATTGGAACTATCAGTGTTTTTAATGTGATTTCTGTTAACCTATGAACCATTCATTATATATTATTAACGTTATAATAATGCAAAAACTCAATGTTCTTTACGAACTATATTTTAGTTTTGTCAGTGTATTCTAGCGCCGCTGACTGGCAACTATGCGTCGTAGGATAAGGACTGCAAGAGAGGACTCTCATTCTCTTTTTCTCGACATGTGAAGCCGTAAGTGTATATACTCTCAATAGAGAGAGTATAAGTTTCAAAATATAAAAGTAAGAATCTTTTATAATATCAAGCTGGTGCAACATACTGAAAATCACTCGTTCAAATATTGAAACGCATCACGAAATATAGGAACAGTGCAACCAAAAATAAATGTTGTATCAATAGCAAGAAGAAATATGTGAATAAGAATCGTCCTTACGTAGTTTTCCCTGTAATACAACGATTCTACAGAAGATCGTCGACTTCTGAAAAACGACATGGACGGATTGAACTAGCTCTCATGCGGAATTAATAAATTGAATTGAATACTTTTCTAATAGTGCTGCACCAAGTTTGTATTTTTAATAGTGGTAATAGTGTGATATCAATAATGTCCTTTATCACATTATTGTAATGAACACCATCACAGTTAATATCAATGAAGAAACTCCCCTTTGATTCGTCGTGTATTCCAGAAATGAAACCATCGAGTTATCATCGTCAAGTGGCAATGTAACGAAATCTTCTTCATGAACGTGTATGGATGTTCGTCGTTACGTCTGCCGGAATCGTCGTACGCGGTCCGTGCCGTTCCGAAACCTTTGGGCCAATTTTTTTCTTTTTTTGAGTGAAATGTTATACTAATATAAAAATATTAGTATTGTTCTAAATTATATGTAGTGTAACCCACATAGTGCAAAATAATACAAAGTTATTTACAATTCTTGTTATCATTTCGAAAATGATGATAGTGCTAACCAAATGTGTTTAATAAGTCATATTTTCTTTTAGCGCTTCAATGTGTATAAGTTAAAGTGTATGCGGCATAAAGTGTTTATCAGAAGGTAAGGTACCCATCAACAGAGAAGTTCAAACATTACTTTCGTCTCTCACTATCCATCTGGCGTAGATCATGCATTGCTGTCCCACTTTGTATTCTCTTACAGGCAGCGAGCAGCATATCTTGGAGCTGACGCAACAGCGATGGTGGGTAAACGGCTTATGCCTCTGATGTTTAACGCTCGAATCCTAGGACCGTAGGAGTGAGAATATTTGTTTACTTACCAGTTCCTTATTGGATCTATCAGTCTTTAACAAATGAATGATGTTAAGGAAGACTCTAAAAGAGATCCAAGGTTCGAATCCCAATATTATTATATCTGGCTTTCGTTACGTAAACAAACTCCATCATAAATGGCTTTCCCGAACAGGAACAGATAATGATCGAACCTAGGACCAGTACTATCATAAATGTCGCCCTATATCACAGGGACAATACTAGGAGTCGAACCCCAGTACTATCATAGTTGTATGGCGTACTTGCCAACCAACCCCAAATGCTATACGCCAACTAACCCCAAGCCCATGTTGTGCAACAAAGTCGTAATTCCTCAGCAATTGTTTGCCATTTACGTTTTATTGTTTGAATATCTATAAAAACAAAGTTCAGATCTAACTAATGCTATATTACGTACCTCTGTACTCCAAGTAGTGACGATTCTGTGATGTTGTGACGGAGAAGTGAAAAAAATAAATACTTCAGACTGGCAAAAACACTCTTTATCTAATAGACGCCAAGTTGCAAATTCCATATGAAGGTGGCAGCTGCATCTGTATAATAGCAGCAACAGCTCATTATGTTAATTAATGAAGAAGTTATATGCAGTTCGTCAACCAGCCCCGGTCTCCCCCACTAAGTAAACGTTAATGTTATTGTAAATTGTTACCTTGTTCAAATTCTCAAATATTTGGGCGATGATTTGATTACTTTCTATTAATTACTCTTAGTTTCTTACTTGCTATTTATAAATACTTTCTTTCTGTATGCTTTTTACTAGATTATCCAGTTATTTGATGATAATACAAACGGAGTTGGGTGTTTTCCGTTTGGCAGATTTGTCAATTGGAAGATTTGTCCATTTTCACGATTGGCGCATTTGGTCATTTTCGCGTTTGGCAGATTTGTCAATTGCAAGATTTGTCCATTTTCACGATTGGCACATTTGGTCATTTTCGCGTTTGGCAGATTTGTCCATTCTCTCGATTGGCGCATTTGTTCATTTTTGCGTTTGGCAGATTTGGTAATTCGCGGATTTGTCATTTGGCAGATTTGTCCATTTTCACAATTAGCACATTTGGTCATTTTCGCGTTTGGCGCATTTGGTAATTGGCAGATTTGTCCGGGTACCGGGATTTGTTGAGCTGCAATTTTTCTTTCTTCCTGATCACTTTGCATGGATTGACCCTGAAGTTTCGGGCAAGCTAAAGGAGGGATTGACCAATCGAGAACCATGGCTGTCAATGGAATCTTCTTGGTTATATAGACGCTCTAGGTGAGGCGGTGGCACTGTTGTTCTCACGTCGTGTGCAATTTTAGTACTTCATAGTGAAGTGCACGTGGTTCAAAACACTGAAAACAAAAAACACTAAAAACCACACATGAGCGCTGGAATAATGGCGAATAAATCACTAAACAGTTAATCCTTTGTTACAAGCATGATCGGTGGAATACGTCATCTCCCTCAAGAAAATGCTGTTTTAATGTTTGGCTTAAATATTAGTACACTAGCACACTTACGGTAAGACATGGATTAGATGGTGGTATAGTTTGCACATCAGTAGCGTTGTTGACATTAAAAGTACTTAATGGGATAGGAGTAGATATGTTAAGTTTGGGTCGGTTCGAAAAAAAATGAAATCTTTAAGTTTAACGTCCCAGGGTTACACCGGTTAGGCTAAAGGAGACGGTGATAATGAGAAATGAGTGAAATGGTGGAATGATGAAAGTGGGAGGAAACGAGAGAACCCCGAGAAAACCCACGAGCACGGTGTTTGTCCATCACAAAGTCCACACGGCGCGAGCTGGGATCGAACCAGGGACCCCAAGTACCGGAGGTGAACGCTCTACCACTGAGCCACCGCGCCCCCTGGGTCGCTTCGAAATCCGTGGAATCGATTGAAGGTGATAATATGGAGATTTAAATAATAAAAAAAAATGAGCAGTACAAAAGTTGATAATCACTGCTACAAGGAGACGATCCATACTGGAAAGAAAATGAATTATCTGTAGTTAGAAAATACATATGTCTATCTACCGTATTTGCAAAAGAATAAACTGAAATTCATTGAAAACCTTGTTACTCTTACGAATTACACTATTGAAAATTTTTATAATTTAGAGAACAAATAGCAGATCACAAAAAAGCATATTATTGCTCAAAGAAATTACTCACATCTAAATATTAATAGTAAAGTTGTTAAACTACATTTCTAAATCAATTATTTTCTTCTCATTCCAATAATCTTGGAAACATCTACATTCACTTAGTGAACCCCATTATAATATTTTGCTTCAATTACATCTAATATCAAATGAATAGTGAAACGTAATAAAACGTTTAATTCCGATGTTTTCGTTCTGCTAATTAAGCAAATAACATACACATACTCTGGACCGAATTTATATGCAATAAATTACGATTTTTACAGGACGATTTTTTTTTACAGGATATATATACTGTATATCACAAATTTCTACATCGCCATTGTTTTACTGCTAAATCTACATCGCTTAAACTGGCAATTTTAGACCGACATCTGGGTCGAATTAAGACAGCAACACAATCTTAAAATTTCGCGTTCATATATATATATATATATATATATATATATATATATATATATATATATATATATATATATATATCCCATTTTAGTAAAAACTTTTGCTGTTCTGCTGTAGAAGTTACGATTTTGATTGAAAAATTTTCCATGCTCCTAGTAGGTGAATCGTTTCTCCTCTATAAGTAATAACGTGGGCTTTTCATTGAATATCTACAGACATATTTCAGGTTCTCACTGGCATATACTAGGATATTCTTGTTTAAATAATTTTCCCGGTCAACACATTCTGTTGACCAATTCCGGTCGTTTCTTTTGCAATGACAGTTGCACTAGTGATAGTTGTCTATACTCCATGTCCATCATTCTGGACTTTGGGAACAGCTCATGATGTGTGTCTCGTATTCCTCCAAAGCACAGTATTATTAACTTCTTGGGGGTCAGTGTGGTCGTTGGCCGAGATATGAGTTTCGTATTAACTACATCTTTTTCACATATCCTTGTCACAGATTATCTACTTCTCATCACTCCCGATCAACAGCATAATTATGATTGGGGATCGTTAAGTGTCAATAGAGATTTACGGATGGTAATTCGACCTAGTAAATATTTTTGAGTGTACGTAAGATTTCTTTGTGAAGCCAGTGTCTTTCAAATGGTTCCACATTGCGTGATGAAAAACGGTTATGCTATGACTTCCTATGTGTCGTTTTTGCTCAAATTTTACTGAACCGCATTTACTTTAATTGGTCGCCCACTGAGAAGAGAATCTTAGACATCGAAATTTCCAGAACGAAAGCGACTATCTTTTGTCTGTTGGTTTGACAACATATCTTGGTTATAAATAAATAGCACAAATTTCTTTGCGGGGTTATACAGCATTTGCGCCTTTATCAAAATAAAAGTGCAAAACGTAGTGCAGTTTTGAGGAATGTTTAATTTTTCACAGCATAATCCAGTATATTTGATGATACGAATTACAACAATTTAGGCGTATTTCTGGCTTCTACCGTCACGATTCAAATGGTTAAGGTTCGCTGCGACTCACACACATCGAGATTTTAGACATTAAGTTCATCTCGTGTGCAAAAGTCTCAACACTTGCTACACGATCCGATATTGTGCAAGGGAAAGATAAGAAACGGCCACTAGATATGTGGTCACTAAATTGCATCTCATTTCCCTTATTTCTGGCTTAGGCAACTAAGTATATCTTTTTAGTTCATAACAGCAGCAACAAATTAAAATAGAATTAATACTGATATGTCAAAATCACTCATATCATTTCTGAGGAGTCTATCTTTCATTAGAAATTAACTTTCCAGCAACAAATGCACGATTTATTCTGTAGTTAGGTGCTTGTAGCAGCATTGTGTTGCGCGTTATGGAATGACATAAAACAGACAGAATTATGTGATTGTCTTTAGGTTTCTCTTTTTTTTTTAAAGTTCCAAGTTAGCAATTGATAGTTGTTCTGCAAATGAAGATATGGTTATCGAAAGTTATAATATGCCGCTGCTGTGGTCTTTTTACCCATTCATATACATTTATAATTACTTATTGAGGATCCGATATTACTTCGGTTGTTAATTTCTTAAAACATTATGTGTTTAATGAAAAACCTTAGAGATAGACGGGCAATATGAGAGGAAAACGAAATTCAACACAGTTGAAACATACTTAATTCGCTGATGTTCGACAACAGAAACAACTCCATCCTGAGATCTCATTTTATCATGGAGTTACTTTTCATGTTGATTTGGAAGTGTGTAGTACCAAACTTGTTAAAGCTAAATGCCCGCACTACTGTTCCTGTTTTGTTGTTCACGCTTCAAAAACGCAGACATGGAATGTTGTCAGTTACTTTCAAATACCGTGATCGGATCTGTTAATTTCGCGTTATCAAATTATTAGTCATGAGATGACATTTCAATCTTCCGTGGACTTAATTTTTCATTCATTGAGCAATTTTCAATTTTCGTTATGAAAATGTCATTGTCTGCACTGAAATACACAGATTGCAATGTGTAAGTTTTCAGATCAGGAAAATATCCGGTTCTTTTTACATCAGAAGACCTCGTTGTTGATTTCACCGCTTTTGCATTTATCCAGCTGAAGTTAGTGAGTTCTGGACACCAAGTTTAGGAACTGGAAGAATCTAGTGAGTGCTTAATACAAAATCTATCTTTTATTAAACCGCAAAATGTTTATTACCATTATTTAGTTTACTTTTCTCACAAACAATTTTACTAAATGGATTAAACTAACAAAGGCATGAACCTGTCAACAGAATTTCCTAATCAAATCTAGTCCATTCGATAAACATAACAAAGATGTGTTCATGCACAAAACCTTAGGTGCCATGGACAACGCAGTAAGTCCCTGGGGTTCATTAACCCTGTTACTATAAAGAAAATCGTAGGCTCGCAGTGAAATTGCTATTGCATCAACACTGTTCATTGGAAAGTTATGGTTTATAGTTTATTCTTTTCAGCATGAAACAAGCTTTCCAGAGATGTTATGCATTAGGGGCCCTTAACGTACTTGAACAGGGAAAACTGGGTGAATGTTGGGAAAATTCCCTCCAGAAATACCTCCCATCAACTTTGGACCTCTAAAGTGGCTACGAGTAAAAGCACACAATCCAAATATATCGCAAAAAAGCGTATGGGAAATAAAAAATGTGTATACCAACTTTTGTGTTGATAGATGGAACATACATGAGGGAAACAGCTTGTATACCAATACACGATTTCCCCTCATACCTATTCCGTCTATGAATACAAAACTTGTTATAGTTATTTCTTATCCCGTATACTATCTTTTGAGATACATTTCGATTGTATACCTTTACCCGGGGCTACTCCAGGGGTCAAAATTTGATGGGAGGGATTTCTGGAGGAAATTATCCCGACATTCTACCAGATTTCCTTGTTCCAATACGTTAGGGACCCCTAATACATAGAAACTCTGGAAAGCTTGTTCCGTGGTGAAGAGAATAAACTACAAACCATGACTTTCCAATGAACAGTGTGGATGCAATAGCTATTTTACTGCGAGTCTCTGATTTTTTAAATACTATCAGGGTCAATGGGCCCCAGTGACCTACTCCATTGTCCATGGCACCTAATTTTTTGTGCATGAACATAGCTATGCTTGTCGAATGGACTAGGTTTGATTAGGAAGTCCCGTTGACAGGTTCATGTCCTTTCCTTGTAATATCTTTTTTTTTTATTTTGTTCTATTCTACAATGTATAGTGCTTATTAATTGACACTCGATTTAAAATTTTTAAATTTACAACAAATGTGTAAGGAGGTATCGCTCCCACAAAATAAATAAATAAATAAATAAACATATACTATATTTTGAGGACAGTTTTTATGTTGAAGCAATTAAAATCGCTACAACTTGGTGCAACTTGTGACTCGAGGAACTTACAACCTGTGTGACACTAGTCAAAGCGGAAGTCAAATCTTCCAAAAATGTTACAATAGATCACTCAATGAGCGGATCTTCGCACTTTCCACAATAGTATGCTCTTACAGATGAGATAGCATATGAATTTTCAATTCATATTTTTCACTGAAAGTTTTACCGCACTCCTGACAGGTAACAGGCAGGTGTGTTAACATATGCCTTTCAAAATCAGTTTTCATAAAAAATCTTCTACCACACTCCTTGCATGAATAATTCCACTCTCCCGTATGGGATGTCATGTGGAATCTTAAATGTGATCTTTGTCTGAACATTTTACCACACAGTTTACAACAGTGTGGTTTCTTTTCTAAATGAATTAACAAATGGGCTTTTAAATCACATTTTTGAGCAAAAGCTTTTCCACAGTCATGACATTTGTGTGGTTTCTCACCTGTGTGAATTAACATATGCCTCTTCAAACCATATTTTTTAGTAAACGTTTTACCACATTTCACACAACAGTGTGAACGTACACCGGTATGATATGATATGTGTGCATTCAAATGAGATAGTTTACTAAAAACTTTTCCACACTCGTGACACAGATATTGATTATCACTTGTATCTTTTGTCTTGTGAAATTTCGAAAGGAATTTTTCACTGAACGTTATGTAAAGATTCTGGAAGGAGCAAGTTTCATCTATCAAATTTCTTGATAATTGTAGAGAAGTTGGAGCGATATTTTTACAGCACTGCCAGCAGGAGTTCATTTCTTCACCAGTTCTCATTTTCAAGTCAGAATTTTTGGACAGCGTTTTGTCACATCCATTGCAAGAAATTTCGGAGCTGAAATTGTTTAAAAAGACAGACTCAGGAAATGCTTATATGAAAAATTTGAATATTATTTGCTTATTAATAAACATTTATCATAATGTAATTCTTAGGACTGACGTAATATTACAGAAATTTTAAGACTTGCAGACCCAGTACGTGATGTAAGGTTCTTGGTACGGATTCATTTTTTAGAAAAGAAATTTTATTAACTTCCAACTGTCACTATCTATTCTAATTGGTCTACACATATGAAACAACAAGAAAAATACTCAGCACAGAAACCAAAATGAGAACATATATGTACGACCTACGCAAACCCATTGATTGCCCGTGACAAGGGAGACAAGGAAACTGAAAACTAATATATTCCTGAAAAAGTACGATTCATTCTATCCCAATGAAGCAGCACAGGACGTGGACGAAATTAAATGAAAACAACGTTAATACACCGATAATCTCGAGTTGGTGATATTACACATGAATTTAAGCAAAAAAGTATGTACGAACTTTTGTCACAAGGGACACTATCTTCATGCGAGTGGTGCTGGAAAGTGGTACAAGAAGCTGATATGACGGATATTTCATTGACGTGACATGTCCCTGTTAAGTTAAAATTTAGGTGTCCCACAAATGCGAAAGGAGTAGTATCCGCGCAATGTGATCTCGGGAATAGGCAGGGTTTCCGATAAAACACTGCAAACAAACAAGAAAAAAGAGACGATGGAACGCAAGATGAGATCAATAGAGACAGACTACACATAGGAACAGGAACAATCAGCAGGGATAAAAATGATGTTCCCGGGAACACCGTAGAATCAATCGGAGGCAAAATGGGAAATTAGTTAAGTTAATGAAACAAAATTAATCTCTTCTGGACAAATAGCAGATGACACAGACGCAATAGAACAATATGGCACAAGGTACATGTAGCCAGTGTTTCCAACCGCAATTAAGAAAACGCAGATATCGACTGTGTGAGATAGCACATGGGATGTGCCCCATCGAAATACTGCACTCAAACACTACGGTACCGGTAACGTATGTTGTATGAAGGCTCACTGAAACCACCACGGGAATGCTAATGACAAAATGAATAATTAACAACAGCATAGTAACTATAGGTATCACAGCAAATGTTCGAAGCGTCAACTATGCTACATCACAGCAGCAAGTGCAGTACACGCACTAAGATTATAATATGAGTGCGAATAGTTGCACTTGCATGAACTCGTATTGACATATGTGGTGCTGGTTTTGCGCAGAGCTGGCGGATCTGAGTGTTTTTAGATGAACTGCCCATCATAATCAAGTTGAAGAAAATCCGGAGACCGTGCAGGTTATTGGCATTGATTATAGATACCTATTCATCTGTATGGTAGTCAGATAGAAACACCGGTAAAGGGGCACGGTAAAATTTGAAGTAACTCCAACTGTACGAGGCTCATAACTCATCTTTCGTCCAGTGAAATATCCAACTGTAGGTAACTGAACCGTCACGTAAACATGTCCAAGCAAAGGAACACTTTAACATCCCAGTCTACACATTATTTTAAAGGTATTAGCGTGTGTGCTTTGGACTCAAGCATGTTGTTGTGGTCCCCTTACTGAGTATTTGGAAATTGTTGATGCTATGCAGACTGAAGACTGCTTCATCGGCGATTATAGAAATTGTTCTTCGTTGGTAACTTGTTACAGAAAAGAACGACAAACTCTTTCTACACATATCAGGCTACAAGAAATCTTGCATACCTTGTATGTGGTATCGATAAATGTTTCTATCATGAAGAACACGGATACATAGCTATGTCATGAGTTCGATGAAGACGCCTGGAATTCCACTAGGATATTTTTAAACATCTCGTCTTCATTCCCAGGTGTTCGTGCTCACGCGGTCGTTCTCTCGTCCGCTGTCTCCGTCTCTTTCTGGTGGGGATACACTGCATCAAATATTACACTCTTTCGGAATTTTAGTCGTAATACAAACACATGGATTCTATCCAATTACTGTTTTTCGACCATTCTTGAGAAATTTGCCCGCCTGTACAGCTCACAGATGACGAGAAGAACCCTAACGGAAGTAGTATGACGTAGGTATGGGCTCGCCTACTTTTCGCATGGGGGTTTCAAATGACACCACGGAATAGCACACAGATAACTACCCGGAGTAGCAGACGGCATATAAGTATAGACCACACCTCAAAAACCGAAAATGGACTTGATCGTGTCGTTGACCTTTCCTCGCTACCCCTGTTTTAGGGTTTTTCTCGTCGTCTGTGAGCTGTACGTGAAATATTCCGCCTCATAAACTTCCAATCAGTAACTTGCACAGCGCCACGTAGTATCCAATAACCTGCTTCTGACTATGGATTTTCGTTGCCATATTATTCATAGCTCAATTTATGAACATGTACTAACCTATTCCAATTCAGGAAAGTATTTTCTGTGTGGTTGGAAACACTGGCTACACATTTGCTGCTTTCAAACAACAAAGTCAATACAGCTTACTTTCAGGCGAACAGCATTGACTCTTCTGTATGACACATCCTTCACCTGTGAAGTGAGGAGACTACAAATGTATAGATTCAAATGGACAAGGCTCCAGCCGTATTTCTCGTTCAACACTGAAGTTCTATTCAAAGTCAAAAGGGACAGTAATTCGAGCGACACTATCTTCGTCCATCTCTATGTAATCTGCAGACGTTTCACTGATAGGTTATTCTGGAACTGACTTCCGGAAAAAGGACTTGCTCGACGCCGTCACCTTAATTATAACTGTTTTCGAAAATCACTAATGCTGTATGGCGAAGCATTCCTTTCCTCATTCTACACAGAAGTTTATTACAATGGAAACTAAGCTCCGGAGTGATCGCTCGGTCTCCTGGTCATGACATTACACAGTTAGTATGAAGAAAAAGATTCACTAGTTAAGTAAGTGGCTCAAGGCTCAGTATTTTTATCGTGGGTACCCTTATATATATGTAAATCAATAATACAATTAGTGGATCACTGCAAGGAATGTCCAACATAATTAGACGACAGAAAATGAATGGTAAAGAATTCATGAAATAGTCTTAAAATGTTAAATCCGCACATCTTTTAAATAGTTTGAAATTATTAACGTCGGATGATTCAAGCAGGTGGATGTATTTCATAATGGTGTATAATGTCAAGAAAATATGACGGACATAATTCAATCTGAAACAACTAGACAAAATATTAATGCAGCTGTTAAACAGAAATGCAATTATGCACCTTAGTGTTACATTGTTCTAAGCAAAACGAAAGGAATGAGAATCGAAGACGCAAAGATTATGTTGTTTATGCCTGCGCAGCTTGATCGCTAGTACATGACAAGTAAAATAAAGTGACATAGTTAATTATTTTTGAAGATAGAGGAGAATGTTAAATAATAACTTACTGTAATCTGTTACGTGTTTTTCGAATGTAAGCGTAAAGTTGCTGTGCTGCAGTGGTGAAGCTTGCAGAAAGCTTAGGCAACACAATTCGTTATACACCATGACTTACCTATGAGACCAAATTATATTTGTGCGCTATTTTAATTCACATTGTTGATTCGGCATATTTTAGGTAACTCTAGAAAAGGGACATAGGGTCTTTAGGATTTTTAGGGGACAATTTATTATTGCTGGCATTTAGTATTTTTCGATTTTCTCTAAATCGGCTCTAGTGATTAGAAATAAGTTATATGAAGTGCTATGTAAAGGAGCTGTAACTTTTTAAATGTTACATGAGCGATGACGAGCACCGTATGAGCTACTTGCTCATATTACTAAAAGTTCATGCTTATTAAACTAGCAATAATGGGTACAAAGGTTCCTCACAAACAACAGTTAGTTTCGAGAACATTGAATTGCGGAAATATACTTAAAAAGTCACGGCTTTAGAAGAAACGCATCATTGTTCCAGCAAATGAGTTAATGTGTATAAATCTGAAAATATGTGAGAGTATTTTAATATTATGAGACATTAGCATTATTCTAGCAATTTGAAAAATCAAGATATCTTTTCCCGAGAAAAAGCAGGTGTCCTATAGAGTTTAGCTTTTAATAGTTTTTGGGACCTAATGTAGGAAAGATGCAAAAAATTTCTTTTGAAACTTAAATTCAGAATACTGAAGTTTTCCTCACACTCCTGACTGCATGTATATTTTGGTTCTTGCAGTAGGTTTTCTCAGAGATTACTTGATATTACCAAAATCATATATCAGAAAATAGATTAATATCACTTTCCTGAAAGAGTCCTTGGTTTAGAAGTTTGCTTTAAAACAACGCATATGAGCAAATAATATATTAACATATAACGATGCTTAAAGATTCGGTTTACTCTCCCTTTTATTACATCCTGACATAAGATAACTTTACTATATGATAAAGGTTGCTTTAATGGTATTGCAAGCAAATGTTATTTTACATTCTTTCGTGATATTTAACTTTTTTTTTTTTTTTTTTTGGAATCGTTTTCCTCTCTACATCCTATGCAACTGATGCATAGGATCACTCAAGTGTTACCAGAAAACGGCAACATATTTTAAAATAATCTTGCTTTTATCCCGCTGACTTTGATGGATTTTTATAAATTACACATTGGTTTTGGCTCCAAGGAAGGTAACCGACAAGAGCGTCTTTTGGGAACACTCGAACAACTAGTAAAACAATTAACACAACGCACACACACAGATGTGTAATCATCGTAGTCTACTTGTAATTATGTTATTACATTTTTGGTTTAATAGTTTTACATTTACTAAACAAATAATGCATTCAACGAAATTATGATTGCATAGAGTAATATTACATTCAGTTGTCAATTTTGTGGCAGAAAGACAAGGGAAAATCAGCAAGGCAAGAGAACAACCTTAAAACATATAGTAGAAACATTCTTGTGTCTATGTCGGAAGAAATTCAAATTTCAAGAATTCGAAACGAAATTCATGCTTACTGTGTTCTTCGTCATGCAATACACCAACACAAGTTCTTATTAGAGCTAGAAAGTGAGCTTAGGAGGCAATACAAAACAGTAATAATAATAAACGTTCATGTGAGTTGACGAAAGGAGTACTTAGTCCACCAGAAAAGGTTGTCCGCGTGTTGCCCAGAAGGGTCACCTGTTGACACGATCAAGAGAGAGAGGGATTGAATGACCCAAAGTTTAATGCAACCGTCGGAATTTCACGTAATCTGACCTCTAAAAATACAGTTCATATACGGTGTCCCACACTGATGATATGAAAATTTCACAACTACCATCACAAAAACTAACCAGTTATGAACATTTCATGTTAGCATAAAAATGAGGAAAGGAAGAAATATAATAAAGTAAAAAATGACAGTTATATCAACGCGTTTAACTTCCACGCCAAAAGAAAGATGGAAATCTCTGGATTACTCGTAAGCGACTTGTTAGAGATGGTAGAATACTCATACAAATACCAATTAATTAATGCGCATATCTAGTTAACTAAAGCGACGAAGCTATATAATTCCTGGGTCATACAACGTGTTTTTTAAAACTTGAGACTACAAAATTTCTGGAGAAAGAAATAGTTAATATTTTGCAAGAGGAGATTAACCGGGGATGAAATTAACCCCCATCCCCTCAGAGTAATGATGAAGGAAGTTAAGGATTCTCAAAATAAAAAAAAAAGGGAAATTTTATTCCAAACATATTTTAGTTCCTGATAGATGGTGCTAAAATCAGAGAAAACTAAGCTCAGTTGGAAACGATTCATTCTAAATCACCAAAACACAGAACCACTTTTTTCTCAAACATTTTCTCGTATAGTTGTAGAATCAGCGAAAGATAGCTGTGCACTTGATGTTAATTCAGATAATCCAGATGTATTGTTTGTAGCAGTTCAATTGGGTACAGAGTGCGGAAATATTCATAGGTGCCTACCGAGAATTTGTGGCTGCATCTCTCCATTTTCCACGACCACGGTACCTGAGAAACTATTAATTACACTGCTCGACAAAATGAAACTTTTTGAACGCTGTTGTTTTTGATTTGACACCTGATTTTATACAATTTGAGGTTGCTAATTACGAAAATGAAATTAGTTTTCTCCCATCAGTCAGATTTTTTCATTCACAAATCGGAAAACATGATTGCGAAAATCGTGCTATTTACACAGCAACACTGCTAATATAGAGTAACATTATGACCATATATTTCTAACAAAGGAACATAATTTTGCGTCAGAACTAATCTGAACATCGACATTCTAATAAATTAAGGTTATCAGTGATGTAACTAGGGGGGCAAACGAGGCTTGTGCAATGGAAACCGCATTGGGAGGACCCAAATTGGGCAAATATTTGGGGGAGCGTTTTGGTTTAGTTGGTCAAGCGAGCGTTAAGGCGCGCTCTTGCCCCAGGCGACAACTAGCGTATTTACGTCGATGAAGGTCATTGATAAACAACTGACCTCATTTTTGTCTCTGCCTTTTTACTTGGAAGCTTCTAAATCTAGACTTCCTTTTGTGAGTAGTTCGTGAATCTTCACGTACCAACGTCCAACAATAATTCGCCAACATTGTTGTTCTCCAACGTCCCTGATGGTGGAATTCAATTGCTTTGATGTCCTGGTGAATTATCAAAAACATTAAGAAAACCGTAATAGTTTCCAAACAGCAAAATCATTGTAGAGCACTGTTATTATTTCATTTTACGCCCACATATTTAGTTTGAAAATGTGTTCATCTAGTTTTTCAAGAAGGTTCTTTACAAGTCGCTTTTGATCTGTACGTTGTGAGTGTTACTGATACTACATTAAATTAGACAATTTTTAATACAGTCATTGTGTTGTTTCATTTGTTTCGAACTGTGCCTGTTCGTTGCTTCTGAACTATCTGTACGTAGTTTCGTTACTTTATTTTGTTACATTTCATATTATTATTTCAGTTTTACTGTCAGTCAATAACTATGGATTATTTGTCTGTATAAGAGAAAATCGAAATACTTCTGATTTATGGACAATCTGGCAGTATCTGGCATAATATTCATTTTGTGGGCCTTCCTAAGAGATAAAGTTGATCAACAATTGTCAAAACTCAAGAAAACATGATAGAGCGAATCACGAATGTGTGCGCCGAAATAACGTCGAACATATGGAATTGAAGCTAGTCAACGTGACCACTTATTATAATTGAACGTTACGAGGCAAGGGAATGGATCGAAAACAATCATCCATATACTGAGATAACTTATAGTAAGAAAATAGCTTTCGTGTTATCAACTCTCGACTAACACTGGAGCATGATTAAATAGAACAGGTTTTCATATTGAAAGAACGAAAGAAACTGCTTGGTCGTCAGACACGAAACATGAAAAAATTCAAAAGAAGGGAAAGGTATTTCCTATCGCTAATTTATTTTTGAATGAATTGTGAGGGTTACTAATTGAAGAGATCCTAGTGAACTTAGTTCTCGCTGATTACAGTGTCATCTAGGTTTCGAGTAATGGAGAAAAATGTTTCGAATAAAATATACTTATATTTCCTAGAAGAATTCGAATTTGCAATAATACATGTTGCTCCCACTTTAGTTTTCGAAGTTGGAGCACTCAGCTCAAGGGATTGGGGCTAATTTTTCACAAGCAAATTTCCTTCTTCATAGTATTAAGGTTTTATTTCTAACATTTTTTTTATGTCGTCCGATGCTTATCTCTCCAGATATTTTACAGTCTCAAGCTAAGAATCCTTCCCCTATATATTGAACTCTGATAGAAAATTGCACTTGACTTGCAATATGAATAAATGGAAGGTCCTGGATAGAATGAAACAACATAGTTATCTGATCATTAAGAATAATTTCAGACAGTAGATATTCTAAAGTATAATACTTTACGGCTGAATATCTATTCCATTCTTTATGCCGTTAAATGAACTATTTCGTACTTTACATAATTTATTTACAACAGGATCTTCATGTTCTTATTATTGTCGTATTTAAGAGTGCCTTCCTTACTGTATACTACCTTTTGTAAAAACGTCAATTTATAGAAGTTGGTTGGTTTAAGTTTAGCATTTCTTTCGGCAGTAAAGCTATAAGAGATGTGAACCTAGAGCTTAATGCGAGTTATATAGGCTCCCACCGGGAAATGAAGCCGGTCTAGCATGCAAGACATAATTTACAAAAATACGAAATGAGATGATTTGATATCCTCGAATATACTCTCATGTCTGTAAGACGACGAAAATAAATCAGATGAACATGTTTCGCCACCTCTATCAGTTTTGGTAAATCTAGCATCAAGTTCAATATTTTACTAAGTGTGATACCCATTGTAAGGATCATAATTTCAAGGCTAGTGGTGGTCTGGTCTTCTGTAAATAGTTTAAAAGTGAGCAAATGCACATGAAAAAGTGACCAAAATCCTATCAAATAGCAATTTTAACCTTGATATCACACTTGAGCACAAATTTAATTTACTTTTATTGTTTCAGTTAAAATAGGGCCGGCTGGATTATAGCTGAAATAAGTAAGGTTGAAATAAATAAAAAAAAATATTTTACTTAAGTTTGTCAGCTAATAAACAAATGCATTACTTGTGTTTAGAGGTTCATTATTAATTGCATACTTTGCACGGTTTCGTATTTCAACAGGGCTTTTAAACCCACTTTGAGAGCTTAAGCATCCACCAACCACCTTTAGAAAGAATAAAGGTTGAAGTCAGATTAAAGCTGACTTGGTTCACATGTGGCAGCACAGTTGGACATGGCAGCAAGTACTGAAGTTTCTAGAAGAGTAGTAAGTAACAAGTTTCTGCCTTTTTTCATTTATTTTTTATTTTTCTTAGAAAAGTACCAATGCAAAATATAAATCACACGAAGAAATGATTAGCCTATAAAAAGGTAACTTTTAGTGATGAACCTAAAAAAAAGTGACTTTTAGTTAAAAAAGTGACTCGCTGTAAGCCCTATAATTTTGTTTGGTTAAAATATAGCTAGTAGGTTTAGACTTAAATACACAGCTTTAGACCCCATTCCTTTTACAATCTTTGCAAAACTTGCGAATAACGTGGCAATGCAATGAATACAAGAAGTAATTGTAAAAGCTATGCGGTCTCTTGAAGCCTATGACGTAACATTTGCGTTGTGTTGCTGACGCTCACCGCTAAGGAATGAGACCCCATGTTTCAAAACTTTCATAGAATACGAGAAATTTTTCCGTTACTGTAATGCGAAGGTATTTAACTTGTATTAAAATTCGCTCCATAATACATACTCCATTGGAATAATTGTATTACAATAACAGCAAACCTGCTTATAATCAATGAACAAAATGAAGTTCCTTTCTCATCCACATTATAAATATGCATATTATTATTAGCAATATCTATGAAAATGATTTGGCACTCATAAAATCAGAATATAAGCTATTGTAACAGAAAATGCGTTTCGAAATAATAATACTTAAAATCACACTAACTGAAATAATAGTCTGATATGTAGAACATGTAGTGATATGAAAACATCTCGCAGAAACTGAGACGCAATATGAGTCGTAATAAATAAGGACGGATTCAGGACGTTGGAATCATATATTACATACTTGCTTACATCAAAAACTACTCTTGTATATATTATAGTGAAGCTATCTTGTATTATTCATTTTAATTAAAAATAAAATAAATTGAAAAAAAATCATTATAACCCGATAGAAAAGATAATCAATGAAGGATAGTTTATAGCATGAAAAATTTTCCTACGGAAAAGTAATTCGTCGTACATGCATGTTTTCGTCAAATATTTATTATAAGTTCATTTTAATCGCTGCATTTAAAACGTGGCTAATAAATAGTCTCATCACTGAATCTCTTATGCCTCAAATAGGGTACTTCAATGTAATTTTCTCCTAAACTGTAATTAGGAAGTTTTCTTTGTGAAATTCTGACTAAGTCGAACATTAGTTTTGAAAACTCGTAGCTCAGAAAGCAGTTCTGGATATCGTATTGTATATACATACTAAAAGTTCATCAGCTTGATCAAGATCGAATGTGTTTCATCAGTGCCTTACATACATGTTATCTTTATGATTATTTGTTTATTTATTTTTGAAAGTTCAAATGAAGAATAAAAAATGGCTAGGATCAACATCACACACCAATATACTGACTTTAATGACATATGGATTATCAAACATATATATACAGGTGGTAAAATCTTATCTTGGAATCCATTTGTAAATATTAAACAGAGAAACAGAGAAAAGATGCTGAACTTTGAATGATACAAATAATAACAGGTATAAATCGTTTATTATAATCTGCAATTCCATCGGGTTAAAAGTATTGCTAATCTGAGTTATAAAGTATATTTTCCTCGTAAAAGGCACATGAACTAAAAATAATACACTCATTAGAGTATTAAAATAATCAATCCTTTGCAGATAGCTTAAATGAATGGTTACCATCAGTTAAGTTCAAAAAATGTTAACAAAAGAAATAATGAAATAATAACATTTAAAACTAGAATGACTGAAATAATAATCTGATACGTAAAGTATATCAAAACCATGGCATGACTTCAAGAAAGATAAATAAGACGTGATCTGCTTTGTATTGAATAAACAGATTAAACGAGGTAAAACCATATACTATTACTGCTTGTACAAGAAATTATTTGTATTTATGTAAAGAAGCTTTACCGTATTATTAATTTTAATTAAAAATAACAAGAACTAAACCTGGTATTTCCATACAAAAGAAAATCGATAGAGGAATATTTAATGCATGAGAAATTCGGAGCAGGAAATGAAAGTCAAGCAAAATGTTTTCAACAAAACACATCAAAAATCTTGAAAAGGTGTGACTACGCTATTATAAGTAATGATTGTTAATTTAAATCTATCTGTTTAACGAACCACGATTATGTCTTTTAGGGTAAGAGAGACAGATGATGATGATGGAACAATTGGTTGAATGAGATTGTGGAAGGAAAGAGGAGTACCCGGAAAAGCCCACGGACATTATGTCCACCACAAACTTACTTGGCTGGGGATCGAACCAGGGACATCACGTGCCAGAGATAAGCGCTCTACCACTGAGCCACCACTCTCCCCAACGACTATTTAAATGTTTAGGAATGTGCTAGAATACATTAAAAAAATCTAGGAAATAAACAATACCTTTCCGGATCAGATGTAGATGTAGTTTTCAATATAACTTCTTTGGTGTCAGTTGAGAAAGCTGAAGAAATTGGTTGCGCCACATTATGCACTGACGTTTGAAAAGTATTATTGCTAAATGATGATTTTACATCAACAGTACATCTTGCACTATGAGCTGATAATGCCACTTTTGTGGAGGATACTATAGTTTCGTTGTTAAAGTTGTATTCTTCTGTCACTACTGGTAGTGAAAACTCTTCTTTCTCTATCTTCATTGGATTTATCAAGTTCTTCTCTGCTAGTGGATCTTCCTGAAGATAACACTCATTTGTATCTTCCATCCAGATGACTTCTGATTTTATATACATTTTACTATCCACACTATCTTTAACTGAAAGATAGAGTGATTGTCACTAGTTAATGATGATAAGGTTAAATCTCAAAATATTTATTAAACATGCATAGAGTGATTGTCACTAATTAATGATGATAAGGTTAAATCTCAAAGTATTTATTAAACATGCAATAAGTTATTAATTCTACGTTTTTCAAATATCTTGGACATTGCTTCATATTCGCAAACAGGATGAGATTACACTACACACAAAAGATGTTCATCACAGTTTAAAAACAACGAATGATTGTAATATTAAGTAAATATTAAATCGGCCCCAAACGGATATTTCGAAATGAGAGAAAGAATTGTTTTCTTGTAAATAAAATGCAAAAGTTCATAAGTAATGGCATTGATGCTATTTAATTAAGACATTTTGCTCAATTTCTAATACTGAAATAGCTGTTATTCGTATTTCTTTACAGGTTTATTTGAAGTTTATCATTTCTTAGCACAAGCATAAACGCAAAAGTTTACTGGAAGATATGACTGGTGTGTGCTCCCACCGACATTATATTACGGATCTTCCATAGAAAGGCGCCTAGTATTATTAATATGGCTGTATGCTTGTCGAATACACAACTATTCGAATAATTAGTCTGGAAACAGAATAAGAACTGTTACACCAGCATCTTGTAATCAATCATTTTAAATAAACACTAGCGAGAAAAGAAAAATTATATTTTAATAAATTATATAAATTTTTATTCTAACAAAACAGCTTGAACAAATACAACACTACTGTTTGGTATGTAGTTTTCCATGTATGAGTGGTCGTAGTCAAATCGGAAACAAGTAAAAATAACTCTTTAGAATCCGCTACTGACTTTCCAATTTTCATTTGTATTAGAACTTTGTGTTGAGAGGAACCAGAATGCAAATTGTCTTCATTGCAAAGGAACTTTCTGTAATATTCCGTGTATGTATTATGTTATTTACTTCAAAGAATTACGTAAATTGCACAAGTCATTTACGTGTATTCAATAACATTTAAAAAATATCTAGGTGTGAATACAATGTATCGGATAAATCCTGAATAAATATATTGTATAAATAATTTTTACTTTATATGTTTTTGAAGAGCGAGTCATAGTATTGATGACAAAGGGATGACGTTCTCTTCGACATTTTATGATATATGGAAACAAAGAGAGTCAATAGGCTTTCGAAATGCAAGAATTAATCTTATTTTTCGGAAATTTACAACAAGCAAAAATATGGGAATTAAGCATTACTCGGTAGTTTCCCCCTGTTTCAAGCTCTGGGGGTAATGAGTTCATAAATGACACATCTACTAGTTATTTCATATGATTCTCCCAAAAACATTCCTTTGCTATTTCTTGTTTTCTTATGAAACGGCGAAGTAGTAGTAGGGCTAATACTACTTCAATATGAAAGAAAAAGCATTGTCATGCCATTACTTGGCTACAATATGAAGTAGGAAATTAGTACTTATGCTAAATTTTTTTTTTCATAAAAATAAAGGTCCATGAGCGTAGCTCAAGCCCAGTGGGGTGTCCGAAACGTGGCGGATGGTGGAACGGCCTTCAGAAATGAAGGTTAGCTGAGAAATAAGCGAGTTCTAGCAAGATTTTGACGAATAAGGGGTCCCCGACCAATGAGCACAGGAGGTAAATATCTCAAAACCTCACTGCGAGCATGAGAGCAGAGAGGAGGCAGCCCCTCCATCATGCTAAGAAGCTGCAGACGAATCCCCTGCACTTCCGATTATAAATGATTAAAAGAAGAACCAGAGCTGCGCGGCCGGACCTACAGGACTGAAAATTGGCGAAGAGTAAGGTACATGAATATCGGAACGTGGATTATCAGGGGACTGAACGGAAAGGAAACGTAACTCGTAAATGAAATAAAGAAAACCAAGGTACGATACCTGGCCATAACTAGAAGAAAGGAAATGGAATTATAGAACTGGATGAAGGACACATACTCATATATATCAGAGTCCCGAAAGAAGAGAGAGCCAGAGCAGGGGCAGGACTACTGATACACAACGATAATAAAAAGAACGTAATAGGATGGGAATTCGTAAATGAAAATATAATGGCAGCCAGCACCAAAGAGGAAGACTGTGAACTAACATTGATAATAGTACATGGCCCAAACGAGGACGACACAGAAGAAAACAAAGAAAAATTCTTCGAGACGTTCCAAAAAATCACAGCCGACAGTAATCAAGAAGTCATATTAGTCGGAGACCTGAATGGTAGAGTGGGTAACAATATAAACGAATGGAGATATGTTATAGAACCGCAAGGTGAAGACACCTTAAATGATAACGGAAGCAGAATCTTAGAATTCTGCTTAGCAAATAATATGGTAGTGGCGAAAACAAAATACCCACACAAAGATATACAGAAGTACACAAGAGAGGAACCAACACGTAACGAAAAATCTATAATCGATTACTTCATAATAGAGAGAAAAGCACTGAAGAAAACAAAACACGTCCGAGTTAAAAGACGCCCAGAAATAGGAAGCGACCACAGACTATTAATCCTGGAAAGGGCAATCGAAAGAAACATAACCAGACGGAAGGAAAGGAATAAAAATCAAGAACGGGAAAACAAAGTACGAATCAAATCACTCAAACTAAAAGAAACAAAAGACAAGAGAGAAATATCAACTTTGAATAACAGAGAAAATCGAAGAAAATAGAAGAAACGAAAGTAATGAAGAAAAAAGCATAGACTTGCTGTGAGGGAAACTCAGGAACATACTACTACAAGCAGCAGAGGAAACATGGGGAACAGTAAAAATAGGTAGCAATAAGGAAAGAACTCCATGGTTGACACAAGAAGTAAAATACGAAGTAAGAAAAAGAAAAAGCTGTGGAAAAACACCTCACCAAAAAGGATTTGGAAAGTTTTGAGAAGTACAGACAACAGAGAGACAAAGTGAAAATCAAAGTACTAGCAGCCAAGAAAAAGGCATGGGAACTGTTTCGAAAGAGTATGGTGGAAAATAGAACAGAAAATTAAAGATTGTTCTATAAAGCATTAAAAACGATGAGAAAGGACAAGGAATGCCCATCAAAATTCGTAGAAGAAAAAGACGGTAAACTCAGAACGAAACCAAAAGAGATAATGCAACGGTGGAAAGAATATTTTGAAGATCTACTACAAGCCGACATCCAAAGAGAAGACAGAGAACAGGCCACAAACCTAGATGAATTAAACGAAGAAACGAACGAAAGAGATGAAACAAACGAAACAAATAAAATAGAAATGGAGGAACTAAAGCAAGCACTAAAAAGACTAAAAGTAGGCAAGGCTAGTGGACATGAGGGAGTGACACCAGAAAATCTGGAATATATGGGAAAAGCTGGAGGAGAACTGTTCCTAAACCTACTAAACGAAATATGAAAACAAAAAGCAATACCGAAAGAATGGAAGATTTCAGTAACAATACCAATTTTTAAGAAAGGGGACAATCGGGAATGCAAAAATCACCGAGGCATATCTTCAGTCAATGTACCAGGGAAAATGTACTCAACAATCATGGAGAGTCGACTCAGGAAAGTAATAGAACAACAACTTGAAGAAACACAAGTGGGTTTTAGACCAATAAGAAGTGTACAAGACCATTTCTTCAGCCTCAAGCAAATTATCAGCAAATCTGTAGAATACAACAAAACCGTACACGTGTGCTTTGTAGATTTACAAAAAGCATTCGATAAAGTTCCATGGAAAGAGATGTGGAAAGTATGAGAAAAAAGAAACGTAAACAAAAACCTTATAAAAGCTATACAAAATGGAAACAAATGTTGCCGAAATTACGTGAGAAACGGCTATCATAAATCAGAAGAATTTGAAATCAAGGCTGGGGTGAAGCAAGGAGATATGTTATTCCCGTATATGTTCATAATCTTAATAGATGAAGTACTCAAAAAATGCCATAAAAAATGAAACCATTTAATGTAGGATACTGGAATATCAAAATGATAAAGCTAACAGAACTTCTAAACGCCGACGACATCATACTAATAGCAAAATCAGAAACAGATCAACAGCAAAACCTAAATATACTAAGCACAGAATTAAAGGAGAAAAATATCGTAAAAAGCAAGGAGAAAACCAAAACCATGGTAATCGGCAAGAAAAACACGAAACAGAATCAAGCTGGATAACGAAACATTAAAACAAGTAGAAAACTTTAAATGTCTAGGAGTGGACGTAAACAACCAAGGAAGAAAAGAAGAGGAAATAAAGGATAGAACCATGAAGATAGGAAAATTATACCAAATGATAAACAGGGGTTTCATTAGTAAAAAAAGAAATATCCACAAACACAAAGCTAACGGTGTACAGAACTACCTACATACCAACACTCACATACAGCAGCGAAAACTGGGCCGTTAGCGGAAGATACCGACGACCTATACAAACCATGGAAATGAGGTACCTAGGGAGAATAACGGGCAAATCCAGGAAGGATAGAATAAGAAGTCAGACTATTAGACTCTTCTTAAACATTCAACCATTACAAGAAACAATGGAAGGTAACCAAATTAGATGGTTTGGACATACAAATAGAATGGATGAAACAAGTACTGAAAGCACGCCCCCAAGGCCGAAGACCAAAAGGAAGACCAAGAAAACTCTGGAACATGAGTGTTAAAGAGATATTGGAAACACGGGGTTTGGAGTGAAACCAAGCCAACAAAATGACGACAGATAGGAAAGCCTGGAGAGCTCTCTGTAACACCTCGAAATCAATGGGTAGAGGAGGACGCGACTAAGTAAGATAATGGTTCACTTTATGAGCCTCGTAATGCCAGTTCCCCGTTACTTGACGGCATTACAGTTTCAGCATTTAATAAAAAGTTCCATATAGACTCATTCAAAACTAGATACTGCTTAGCAATCTATAGAAAGTTTATACTTTGTACTAATTACGTACGTTATACTCAAAAATTGTTATTTATTACTTTACATCCACATAGAACAGTAAAACAAATAAATTCCATTTCTGAGGAAAATGCTGTAGAAAATTTACAATGAAAATGTAAATTTGCTTTACAAATCAATATGGAAGATCATCTAAAACATTCTATAAACTGTTATGCATATAAACAAATATGTAGATAATAGTTATTCACAAGAAGTTATTACATTACGGTCTAGAATAGATTCATTTATAAAATACAGTTATTTTCTGTAAGTTGGCCACTTTTCAATGGAATCGATGATGATCAACATAGACAGGTTTCACTTTACTGTTAATGATATTTACGACGTAGTACTTTTCAACTCGTCCAAACAACCTTCAAATATATTTAAGGCTAAGTGTTAATTTGTTAAGAAAATATTGTAGTCTTTTAAAATGATCTGAAAGAAAACGTGAAAAAGTAGCATGTTTTACATTGAAAGAAAAGCTACAGAGAAAAAGTATTTTTTCTTTTTACTACATTAGACAGAACACACTGTTTAAAGTAGGTTCCGAACCACTACTTAAGTTTGTATCCGAAACAAGTATTCCAGTAGATAATCGACACTATGTTCATGTGCGTAAGGCATCCGGGCGCAAGTCCTTCTCATAATGTTATTCTTATTTGCAACACGGGTCATAGTAAGCACGAAGATCAATTTCAATAGATACCTGGGTTATATTTCGGAAACACGTAATTTCCATAAAATATTATAAACATATATCTCAACGTTGAAAGAAATCAATGATGTAAATTCCCAAACATTTTACTTGAAACAATACTACGTTTTTAGAAATCGACAGCCTATGGTGGTACATCACCTCAAGACCAAAACTTAAAAAATAAACTATTTTGTGATATTGCTCATAAGACGCGATTTATGAAGATAAAGACCAATTTTCCTTTTGGAAAAGTAATTATAATCTTGTAGTTAATTTAAAAAAATGAAATCTTTAACTTTCACGTCCCACGATTATGCCGGTTAGGCTAAAGGAGACGGTGATGAGAGACGAGTGAAATGGTGGAATGAAGAAAGTGGGAGGAAACGGGAGAACCCCGAGAAAACCCACGAGCACAATGTTTGTCTACCACAAAGTCCACACGGCGCGAGCTGGGATCGAACCAGTGACCCCAAGCACCGGAGGTGAACGCTCTACCAGTGAGCCACCGCACCCTCTGTAGTTAATTTGAGAAACTGCACGCTTTAAACTAAAGGGTGGCCCATATAAAATAGTTCAGAGCGGTAATATCCGATATCAGAATGGAAAATTATAAAAACTGGATTACCAACGTGACAAAAGACGCTGAAAAATACTTATGTTAACGTCGAGAGTATATTGGTTGACATCGCGGTTGACAGAAATTTACATTTTTCTTCAAAATCTTTTACTGTCCAATAGGAAACTATTTTCGTGTAAATAAAGGGCATCTAAAATTCGCATTCCTTAGGGTATGATAGGGAATCATTATTGCAAGCAGGTAGTGCGTACTGCTACCAACAACGAACTGAAACAGACCTGCTGATAAATCTACACGTGCTAACACTCAACAACACAACTTCTAAGGATGCACTACTATCAAACGAGACTTGTCTTTTCCCGGAATATATACAAATTTTCTTTTTGGAATACTCATACATGTTTATTCAGAACTTATGAGAGGCTCTATATTTTTCATTCAGAACATTAAATGTTAAAATCAGTATCTAATGAGGAAGATACTAGAAACAATGAAAAGGAAAATGTGTTACTCTGAGTTATTAATATTCTAAATATTGTTTGTTATTGTTGCAAAGTACAAGCATTGGTTTCCATAACTTCACATACCTAATACCACGTCCATCAGTGTAAATGCTTTCTGTAATATTGAGAAATGAGTGTCGCAAATTCTAACATGGATTACTATGATTTCGTTTTAAATAAGCAAATACAAAATTAGATACTAGTGTTTATACGTTAAATATTCATACGCTGTCTTACCTTGGTTATTTTCAATGTTGGGCAAAGCTTCAGAAACAAGTTTACTTTTTTGTTTGCCAGAAGAGTTTTTCTTAGGTTTTTGAGAAAACAGCAATGTTCTTGGTTGGTAATCGAATATGTGTGGGATAACACCATCTTTCATTTTAACAATACATTTCTTCATTAACTTATATCGTATAAAGTTTTCCATATCTTCTTCCAACTGGAACAAAACACAATAGAACGTTAGTACAAAGGAGGTAACTTGTAATGCAGTATTGATATGTAATATTTATTACAGTAATTTCGCTTTCGAAAGAAGAGTGCGAAGAAGCGAACTAAATTCGTACTTCTGAAAAATGTACTCGGGAATAATTACGGCAAATTAACAAACCAACATATGATACTAAGTACAGTTCTAAAGGAGACGAAAATGCAAATCGCATTGGAAGAAAACTTAAACAAATATTAGAATAACGTGAATGAAAAAAACGGAGCATTTGTATCGATGAACAGACGAAGCCTGAAAAAAATCCTACTATTTTAAAGGTTCTCTGTGAAACATGGCTTACGCAACGAGAATGATCTCGGGTGTTAAGTGCAACAAAAATTACATCAATCTAGTGAACATAAAATGCAACGGTTAAACTAAGACACTGTATTTCATGGTTCGAGACAAATTTGAAAAGTGAAAATTAGCGTCAGATTTTATTAGTTTTTATGTAAAAATCATCACTTACAGTAGAAGTAACTGCTCAAAATTAAATTTGACAAGAAAAGAAATCAATTTGATTTATTTGAACTACATTCTACATTACGAAATATTCTATAGTATTAATGCAATTAGTTCTCTAACGGTAAAGTACCTTTGTTTATTATATGTAAAATTCATATGGATGTATTGTAGTACTCTTATACCACTGAATACATACATAATGGAAATGCATGGTATAAATGGAAAAATATATTAGGGTGTGTGTGTATGTATGTATGGTATGCATCTTGTTGTTTGTGTGGCTTTAAGAATAACGGTTAAGCTCTTTTACTATTATTCTGACAGGTAATAGACGGTCAGTCTGCACAAGATGTAGAATACGTTTCACATTTGCATCATCTCTAAATTCCTGGTCTGGCAGACCGAGGCTCACCTTCCAATGATTCCGTGCCTTGAGAAAACGCCTTGACACTTAAAAATCTGTGATCGCAAAAAAGCAGCATCGAGGTGGCCATGATTGATTTTTAGTAGCCTCAGTCGCATTTCCACTGAAGCCTGAAGCGGAACTTGATGGCATATTGTTGCTCGTAACTTTGTTCGCTCGTTTTCGTGACGTGGCACAACTCAATATGAGCTCTCCCATTTTTTCTGTCTACATCACGGACTTGTCACTTGCACTGAGATAGAAGGTTTTATAGGCGACTAAGACACGAAATATTTTAATGTAACCAAATGCGTATTTTGATTTGGAATGCACTATATTACATTACAAAAAAATGTAGTGATGCGGTCCTCATGTTTAAGCTATATACACCTTTGGCGTGGGAGACCCCGGTTTGATTCCTGGCGGGAGGTTAAGTGGTTTGGATCCCACGTTAAATTGTAGGTTTATGTCTTTCGTAGTCTCGTTGGTGAAGGGGATGCTAAACTCAAACCAAATGAAACAAAAATATATCAAAATGAAAGAAAATCCAGACATTAATTCACAATATTTCGAAAGAAAAATATCAGTAAATGAAAATTAGACACAGAATTAACTTATATGGTTAGGGCTACAGCATTACTTACTGCTAAAATTAATTGTATATTTATTACTTTACTGATAAATTTTGTATTTAAACATGGTCTATAAAATGCTAGTAAGAGAAAGATGAAAAGAAATTTCTTTAGGTTAACGTATGATTATTTTTAGGTCTATGGGAGATGGTGGCATATTAGTGAAATGAAGACAGTAAGAGGAAACGGAATAAGCTAAAGAAAACCCATGAACAGGATCACGTCTAACAGAAAACCAATCGGAAAAATGATACACACTATGTACAATGACTTCCTTAAGAAAGATTACGCAACATCAAAGCTTACGTTTCTAAAAACATGTACACATTCAATACTTTTATCTTTTCAGAACTGAAAATACCTACTGAAATCTACAGCAAAAATGGTCAAATAGAAGCAAAGATCTGAATAAAAAGAATTGGAAGTGTTAATGCCAGGATTATTATTTTTGAGCTCAGATGAATATCCATCTAGTGTCTGTCAATAGGTATGAAAAAGCTGATACTAGTTCTTGTAGACATTCAGTAAGATACCAATACAGAAGTGGCCCCACCGATTCCAGTAACTATACGGCGTCCTGTGAGTGATGTATATCAATATTTTCTATTTGCTTAGGATGTTTCTTCTGTATTATCTTTCGTTAAGTGCGAAAAATTTACTGACACCGTCACGGACAAAGATAAACTCATTTATTACACTTTTGTCCATGAGTGAACTTCAAGTTCACTACTCTTAACTATGATTTGGAAACGACAGTGAAAGGAAACGTTGGGTATTTGAAAACTAAACTATGCTTAAAAAATTCTTTATCTACAAGAAATTACTTTGTAATTCAGTCTTCGAATTTAAACGTATTGAAGTAAACTACCTTGCAGAAGCCATCGTGTAAGTTAATACATTTATAAACTTGCACATATTTCTTTCCGTCAAACAAACGTTTAAATGCATTATGCACATAGCGTTAGTTTTTTCGGGATCAAAATTATCTTTCGTTAAATAGAGGACGCAAAACAAGGGTCGTGTTGTACTATAGCTGAAACCTCGGCCTTTAACAAAGTAGTTTCTTTAATAGAAGTTTTATTGAGTAGATTTAGATATTGAACAGCGAATATATCTGATTATGACTTTTATTTACAAAACAGTTTTCTCAGTGTATAAATCAGGTTTGCTTTATAAACGTGTATATATTTTGCTACGTTACGCTTGCATCAGGAGAATTGTTTATAATCAAAATTCAGCAGTAATATTCATGTCTTTAGATGTATTCGTTGAGAATAAAATATTCTATAAATCTTCAAGTACAATATTAACGCTCGTTGACTCATAACTAACGTATTATTCAATACAAGAAACAACGTTCAGTGATTTTCCTTTACGTTCAAATTAAAAACAAACTTTACGGATTATAAGGAATAGCATTTAAGATTACAATCGCGTACGTCGCGTTACGTTTAAAATTATTGCTGAACCCCGTTTTGAAAATTGCTTTTTTTCATATCGTTTGTCTAGGTTCTTCACTTCTTTCATAATTTACATCGTATTAAAATGTAAGGCTTCAATAATTTCAATTCTAAGAATCCATCTTTGAAAGTGTCTGACTTTTATATTCCATACAAATGCACTTTTTTTTTTTTTTTGGTAAAAAGAAATCTCTTTATACTGCTGTATATCTTCCATCATTTCACCTATCACATTCTGTATATAGACAAATACACTTCCTTCTTCAAATTTAGTTAGTACCTTTTTTCTTTGTTATTCTAGGAAATTTTCACAGCTTGATGTATGGATTTAACAACACAAACGATATTACTACACAGTATTCACTTGTAGTTTTAACCAGGCACATGCCATTTGTACAAAAACCTTTCTTAATAGCTTCGTGACACAGGCACGAAAGTTTCTGAAGAAAGAAAAAAAAAACAATCAAATCATCGTTACTAATAGTTGAAGTATTTAAGAGAAAAGAAAATGAAAGGGTGAAGTTTGTTCTATTTCTAGTTGAATACCTCTATTTACAAAGACATAAACAATTTTGTTCACACCATACATGCACATGCTAACATGTGATTTATAGAAACAAAATCGTCTATACAGAAGCAACACTAGTAACTCAAATATTTAGCATTATTTCAGGATTAAAGAATAATGAAAAGAATATTCATAATTGTTTGTTTCGAACGACAAATACGAACTTTGCAAAATGTTTCTGTAGTGGCTTGAAAACACAAAAGTTTCATTCTCTTACAACTACTTACAATGAGTAACAGCACCAAATGCGATATTTACGTCTTGTGGTATCGTAAGAGCAACGTAATCAGTTATATTAATATCCATAGTTTTACAAAACCGCTAACTTATTCCAATGCGCTTTGCTTAATAATAGTGTCCACACCACATCTGGAAGATATTTATACTAGAAAGGTAAGTTTTCAATGCACTCTCAAATTACACTCTTGACATAGGTGAATAATTGGAAGACCAAAGAAAAAACAAATTGAGCGAAGTTCAAATAGAGTTGAAGCTATTGAGATATAAATTAAATAAATTGATGAACTTCAACATCTAAGAAAAATGTCATATTAGCAATAAAATTGAGAAACATTGTCAATTGTTTACCCGAAAGACAAACAAAATATATTTTCTCTCCTTTCTCTCTCGGAATCGAGAAGACGGACGAAACAACACATTAGTTTAATGCCAGAGCCATTCTTGCGTCAATTACTGTTGTACGACCAAATATCTACAGAAGACGCTATCTCAGCAACAGCAAAAAGTTCGGATGATCGGCTCATTCGATTCACGGTTTGCATGACCCGAGTACCTGTTTCTTACTCGTTAAACTCTGACAAGACTGAAGTGTGCTATATACAGTGGTCTGAACTACTGACATCTGGTGATACACTTTCGGACAACAATGCAAGACCACAGTCGATGGAAGCAACGTAAAGCTATCTGCCGCACACATTAGAAGCAACTTTCCCATCCGTTGTACAGTACTTCCTTGCACTAATCAAGTTCCATCTCTTCCCAGTATTAAACAATGCTCTTAAATGAAGTCACTTCGATGTCAATGAGAAAGTGAAGAACCATAGAGATTTTCGATATGTAGGAAATCCTTTCTTCAAGATTTATTTTTAGATTTACCATGGTAATAATTCTTATTTCTGATGTACTAAATTCTACGGAGCAACAATTTTACATCAAAATATTGGTTTTTCTGAAAGCCTTGATAAAAATTATTAGACTCCTTGACTTTTATGACTAACTACTCAATTTCATTTCACCCCAAGGTTCATGATTGGTGGACATCAGGTAACCTGCTATGAGCTTTAGAATCTGGGTGATTAACGGAAAGCGAAGAACAATCAACAGAGAAAGATTTAGCTTCAGTGAGAGCTTTCAAATAATATTAACTATTAAATTATGTATAAGAGGTTTTCATGTAACTGTTATCCAGATTTATATAGAAATCCAACTTGACATTATTTATTTATACCTTTCTACTACATGTATATTTACTGATAATGTGCTTACAAAAAATTTCCGAAGATACTCTTTATATATATTTACGGACAAATTTCAGTTTTTGTGCTGTGCTATTTTGTACATGCATATACTTTGAAAAATAATGACTTTATTCTTGACTTTCCTAAATATCTCTGCTCATGTTGTTCAATCGAGCGGTTATTTATTGTTATTGATTCTAGTAATAAAGTGGTAATTACAGAACACTGATGCAACTGAAACAAGCATACTTCAATGAATTTCAACAATATTGGTGAGAACTACATTGACATTTAGTTAAAAATCAAATACAATCTGAATTTTACTGAGTTTGTACAACTACACATATTCCGAAGTCTACCTATCGTATCAATCAACAAAAATTAAGTTACATTATTTTCATGGTGATTTCCGAAAGTGATATCCATTATAAGAAACGTAACTGTACTCCTCTGTATACTATTTTATAAGAGTCATACCGGCATCCTGTAAGAACGTAGAAATGCTTACGTATTTTATGGGTCCATATACTTGTAAAATTTTCAGGAAAATATCTATTATTTGAAAATATGAATGAATATGTAATCAAAATAAGGTAATAATCAAAATACTCTACATGAAAAGACATATTTATAAGGATTAAATTTCTGCAAGCGAATGAAATAGGAAGTATTGAACCAAAAACTGACACATACACGTACGTGTAATTTCGTTGCAGTGTAGTGTTATCCATTACTCTATTGCATCCACAGACTTGCATTGGGGCAAAATACGAACCCAGCAGTACTATTGTAAGAAAACAAATGCGAAAGAAATACAATGATTCTTGGCTGCTTAGGGAAAGATCGGACACAACACTAAATATTGCAGGAAATTAACTGCGAAGTTAACAGCGTTTGCGATGTTAAAAGCAAAGCGTCCGCGCGAAATTGAGTAGCAAAATATTTAAAAAACTAACTAATTGATGTTATCTTTCAGTGCCAAGTCAAATGAACAGCGAATAAGGTTTTACCAACTGCTGGAAAATGCAAGCAAAATGAAGCCGATAAGTTACCAAACCGTACTTAGAGAATCGTAAAAAAATGTCTTCCAAAATACAGCAGAGAAACGATTTTTTCTGTTTACTTAGCTCAATTTATGTTCAAACTTGAGGCCATAGTCCACGAAGAAGAAGTCATGACAAAGTTTCATAACATCGTACGAGCCAAGAAGTGGTAGAAAGCTAACATTAATCAAGAAAGGCACTGAAAAAGTATAGGGTAAGCAGATAACTTTTGTGGCGTTCATCTGGAGGTCAGTGTGCTTTTCGTTTAAAGAGCACACTGCGCTTTTCTGATCTCTACGGACGCAACACCACATGTTTCGCCCTTCCTCACTTAGTTAGATAGCATTCGAGCTTTCCGTGGCAACATATCACAGGTTGGTATGTGTTTTTCAATAATTATTTCTTGTGCCCCCCTTGAACTTCATGGGCTATGTGGGGTATTATCATGTAGCCAAGCGCAAATGCTATTGAGAACATGTAGAAAATCTGCGATTCTTAAACTATTATTTCCGGTAACCTCGTTGAACCTAACGTAAGACAAGTGAATTATTTTCATGTTGCTTAGCAGAAATATTATGAAGAGCATTAAGGAGAAAATCTGTGAAGGAAATATAATTTTTATACAATTATTTTTGGTGGGCCCCCCTCAAACTCATCTAGGCCAAAGTGAGATACTTTTATATCGCAAACACAAATGTTTAGGGGAGAATAAGGAAATTGGTGAAAGAATTGGAACTTTTCAACAATAATTTTGAGCGGCAGGCTGTGCTAAAACTTGACGTGAACGCAAAATTGATAATTAATATTGAAAAAGAAAAGAAAAGTGTGCATTTTACGAATATATTACGTAATAAGAAAAACCATGATCGGGGATAGCTATTTGACGGCAATATTATTGTGCAAGTTGAGTTCTTAATTTGTATTTATTTACGACAGTAGCACGTTACAGTGTACAAGTCATAAGAAAAGTGCAACATGTTTGTTTATGAAGATGCCGACCGTTGCTGGTGTGTGAACTTTTTAAGTTAAAATATCTTACTTTATCGGTATATTTTTGTATCATTTTATTCGTACAGGTTAGATTAGTTTATTTTCGTTTAGGTTTGGTTAACTTTGCATTGAGCCCCCAGTTCCAAAACTATCCATAAACAATGTGTCAAGGTGCTGAAAGTACATAATTAATTAAATTATATATGGCTCCGTAAGTTACGCCTGGGGTTAAGTTTAGAGTTACTCCTCCGTTTTTTATGAGAATTAGGAAAATTTACAGGAGAAATGAGGTAAGAAATGATGATCTGGAGTTATTATGTGATGTTTAGGTGTGTAAGTTTAGCAGTAAAGTTATGTTTAATACATGAAAAGATATGAGGAAGTGGGCACCATTTGGAAGACGCGGAACATTCGATGATTCAGCAGCATGTCTATTTTATGTCGAGAAAACAACCTAATGAACCCCTGATCCCGTTCCTACTCCTAATACTACTTATACTACGGATCCGTATAGTAAAACTGCACGTTTTAATGTGTTTACTACTTTTTTGTAGGCATGAAAATGAAGGGGCAACTCTAAACTTAAGCCTACGCCTGTACTGAAGAAGGTATTATTTTAACTCTAAACCCACTGTACCGTACTTACATTAAAATGATCCTCACAGACGAAGGACACAGTATTTCTGCCGATGCTGTCCTGAACACGTCCACATGCTAGTATCCATGCTCGCCTTCGCTCGATATTCTTTGGAAGCGTAATAAATAGCTTGTCTGGTGTTCTCAATGACGTATTGGTACAAAAGGGTACGAGGCACCACTTATATGATGATATTTTCTTTTTTACTCGCTTTCGCACTTTTGTTTTCCTTTCTTCTCCTTCCATAACGTGATATTTTATTACTTCAACTGCAGTGTTTACTCCCAGCCATATACAGTATAGAAATAAATAATAATATTATGTCATAGTAATTTAATGTAAAATTAATTATAAAAACTTAGACTGTCATACTAGTCCTTCTATATGAATTTTGTTCTTCTTTTTCTCCAAACGTTTAATAGGTGACTCGAACTTAATTCATGTAGACTACAATTAGAAATATTTCCTTCATATATGCCCTACATGGAGGATTTTAGAAATGAACATGAAATTGTCTATAAGTAAAGGTTTCTACAAGGAAAAGGTAACAACCAAATCCGTGTAATATCATAATTGAGAGAAAAGTTCAGACCAATGTTGCCAACAACCTCTGAAGAAAATAGGCTACATGGCCTTTAGATTTTTTTTTTTTTTTTAACGCAAAAAGTGGCTAGATTTTGAACTTCCAACCTATAACCCACAGTGTGTATTTAAACCTCTTTCTTGTGTGTAGGATTATAGGTGAGTTGTAGTAAAATCTGAAATATCGAATTTTATTCGCTGAAGACTAACAAGCAACATAATGACTTTAAATTATAATAAAATCTATCAACAATTCATCTCATTTGTGAAAGTCAACAGCCATATTATCAGTTGAATTAAAATAAAACTTCATCGATGACGTCGTAGCTTGCCGAGGTGCTGGTACTTTTTGCACCATCGTAGGATAGTGGATTGGTTGTGTTTGTATAGTCTGCCATTGTTCCAATTATCAGTAGTACCGTTCCGGCAGGTCAAGGTTCTTACACACACTTCTTCTTACTATAGGAATAGCAACATGAATCATCATGATTGCATTGTGAGGTTTCAAGTTAATTTGATATCCTATTTGTTTCGTTTAATAAACAAAAACAATCTGTGTAGCTTGAAGAACCGAACATTTTTTAAAATTTGTATTAGAAATTTTTCATTTTTACAGTGAAATGCAAAAAATAAATCAATTAAAAAGTAACAAACGGGGCCGTTACCGGAGGACATTAAATTCTTTCATAAAACACTCTCTGTCCAGAGAAATCAATTAATTATATATAAAGAAAAATGGACTTTTTTTAAAAAATTATATTTTATTTTCAAAGAAAGGGCTATAAGGCTATATTTAAGGCTATAAGCATTTCGTAGATTTGTATGGCTAAATGGCTCTCCAAATAGGCTAGATTTAGCCGAAACTAGGCTAAATTGGAATCACTGGTTCAGATAGTACCCAAATGGACGGGGTTAAAATCATGGGGGAAAAGTGAGGAATGTGTAATGAAGAAATGAGAAAGTGTAAAGGAAGAAGTTGATGTATGAACGAGCAAATGAACAAAGAAGATAGATGAAAGCGTAGTATATGTGAGAACAAAGTCCTACTTGACCTCATTTTTTCTACATACCACGGGAACATGACATGCAATCGAAGGCTATCAAAGACGAACTCAATTAATGTTTTCACCTAATGTTACATGACAGGATTGGAATTTTTAATTACCAAGGGCCGGGTGATATCATTGAAATTCCGTAATTTATTTTGGATCTCTTCACTTACTAGCCTCTGCATAACTTGTTGAGAGTAACACATCGCATAACATTCAAAATGCAATTATGCTTATTCCAAGATAGCAAAAATGACTTGCAACAATCTTGCAGCAGATTTGCAATTCAAATCTGAAAAACTTGCAGCAGACTTGTCATGCAAGTCTGCAAGTTTGATGCAAGTTTAATGCAAACTTCCTAGTTGACGCTCTTCGAACTTACAGCACGGCAGTTTGCAAAGGAAGTTTCTGCAAGGGGTTTACTTGCACAGCAAGCCTACTGGAAGTTTCCACTTGCACTGCGAGTGCACAGCAAGTCGGCAGCAAGTTAGTACGGTTTGACGCAAATCTCTGCAAGCATATCACGAGCACCGCAAGTGCACAACAAGTTGGCAGCAAGTTTGTGTAGGTTGAAAGCAAGTCTCTGTAAGAATACCACTTGCACTGCATGTAAGATAAGAGATTTTTTTACGCATATAGACATATTCTGCTGTAGAAATTGATTAATTTTGTATGCCTTTTACAAACCGAATATTTACTGTATACGAACATACATACAGTATATTTTTCTCAACAACTTTGTCAAACAATACACGTTTAAAATATAAACTATCTTTACATACTGGATACTTACGTAATTATCTTAATTATCCACTTGTTTTAATGCTTCACACACTTCGCACCTACTACAAATGGCGGCCTGGCCGGGAGAGTTGCAGCAAGCCTCCAATGCAAGTGAAATCTAGCAACTAAAAATAAATTACAACATTTGCGGGAACTCTTTCAAAAACCCTGCAGCAGGTGTACAATGCACGGAAAGTCTAGCAAGTTAAAATCAAATATAGTGAAAGCCTTGCTGCAAACCAACATGATTTTAGTGATAATGGCTAAAATATACGGTAATCTGAAACTCGTGTTTCGCAATGCAGTAATGCAACAAACTTATATAATAGGGCTTCTTATTTGACATTCTAGTTTTGAAAGAAAAAATCTTAGTTTCAGCATCACGATATTTTATAATAGCAATGACGGTTACTTACGTCAGTTACGACCTAATTACAAAAGGACAACTTCTCAATTTGATCATACGGTAATGCCTAAAATTAAACTGTTACACTAATAGGTTTCACTACCAGCGTTGCTCGTCTATCTGACACCAATAGGTGCCGTAAGCGTGCAAGGTATTTATGGATTCAGTTTCAATTTAAAAACGGTATTGTTTCAAATTTAATTATTGTATAATGACGTAAGAGTCAGAGCCATATTATGATTTGAGAATTAATATGTTTCCATTTATATATTAATAAGTTGCGATCATTTAATTGCAATATTTTGATTTATTTCAAAATAGATTTTGAAGATCTTGCATATGAACGTGTTTTACAGTTTATTATTAGGATATATATAATTTTAACTTATAGCATACACTGGGCCGTCGCGTGGATTGTAAGCGCCCGGGGCGAGATTTCTAGTGCCCCCCCAATGTGTTGTGAAAAAGAACCAGAGTTTATTCTATATTCCTAGGTTTAAATATGGAATTTAATATCATAACATAAGACAAAAGAAGTTGGTATTAAATCAGTTTTTTAAAGTTAGTGCTTTTGTAGCTAAAACAAAAAAGTTTATGAAAACATGGTTTTTCAATTAGTGAAATCGAGTGCTATTCTTGCATATTTTGAACTTGATACACATCAATATAGTAATAACATAGAATATGCAAATAACGATATAAATATTAAATTCCAAGATTTAAAGAAGAAAACTATTCTCATAGAGGGCTGGAGAGAGTTCCAGTTGGTAATTTTCAAGTTCAGTACTCTATCGGGAGTCCTTCATGGATCTAATCTAGGTCCCCTCTTGATTCTTCTTGTTGTTAATGATATTTTTCTGTGGTATTATAACTTCTCAAGTTCTTCCTTTTGCTGATGATCTCAAATTATACCCCAAAATAAGTTCAATTGATGACTGCGTGGAAATTCAACAGGACCTACAGGAGGTTCAAATATAGTGTGGTAAGAATAAATTAGTTGTAATTGTGTCCTAAAGTAAATCTGTATCATCCACGAGGAAAGAAATTCCAATCAACTTTACCTATACAATACGTGATATTTCCTTGTCTACCCCAAATACTATTAAAGATCTGGGATCTATATTTTATAGGAAATTAGCCTTTGCTCAATACGTTGACGCAATAACGAGTAGCGCATATGGAAACCTAGGTTTAATTTATAGGATAGAACGGGATTTCTAGAAAGAATAAACATTTATATGGTTCTATTTTTTGTATGTGAAGTCAAAATTATAATACTGTTGTACTTTTTGGACAACAAATGTCACTAAATACTCTGATGCAATAGAAAGTATACAGTTTAATTTAAAAACAAAATGGTTGCACACAAGAAAACAATTTTCTACCCAAAGAATGTTCCGGACGAAGACTTAGTAACGAATTTTAGTTTTCAAACATTAGAAAAAAGATGGGTATTTGATTAATATGTTGTTCATACAAAAATTATCAAACGGTAAAGTTAACTTTCCAGAATTAGTTTCAGAAGTATTATTACGTGTCCCAGCAGGCAAGACTAGAACAACAAACACTTGGATATTCTATTATAGAAAAGCAAGAACTAACATTACTTAAGTCTACTCTGTGGAGAATGTGTGCTTCATATAACGTAGTGATTAGATTTCATGAAGTACATTATTTAGTAAAAATACAAAAAAAAACTATTAAAATATCAATAATAATAATAATAATAGCACAAAAATAAAAAATCAGCACATTTTAGTGGGGTCTATTTTTCTGGTTCGACAGGTTGTTTCTTTCGGTTGCAATTCTCTTTTCTCCAGGGCCATACGTTTTTGTCGACCGGGATGGTTTTGTTGCAGCCCAATTCCCCTTCACTCAATCGGCTTCACGTTGATCCTACGGCGAGGGCGTGCTTATGCGACAGCCAGGGAAGTTGCGTAAGTTCTCCTCGCAAGTGCCCCGGTGTGAAACTGCGACGTTTACACACACACATTTTCACTTTATAAACGCATATTTAATACCAATATTCTATGGATAGAAAACTATAAACTGCGATTCGTTCTCATCATCTAGCAGAAAGTCCAAACCAAATAAGAGCGAGACAAACTCTCGAAGTATATGTAGTGTGGAATAGACAAATATCGTTATATCTGTATTCCGTTATCTTGTAATTAAAGATAAATACGCCTATAGTGTCAACGTCGAAACACATCTTCCGAATGGTATTAATGGCTTGTCTCATTTCCTCATTAATAAAGTCATTACTTATAATGCTTGATAGGTTAAAGGTATCAAGAAATTACGTAATGCCACCTTATTGGTGGAAACGGTCGACGAGAAGCAAACAGTGAAGCTACTCAAATTGACTAACATCGGACTAGTGATTGTACGTGTAGTATCCTGTTGTCTCCTGACGTCATCATAGTCAACTAATCATCATATTCTTGGTTTGCTTTACAAATTTATATGCATTCCTCTTTCCTAAACTAGCGGGTAGTTTGTATGCCTTTCGTACATTGTGTCCCGGGTTCATTTCCGGTGGCAGAACCTTAAAAAATTGGAACGCATTGCGGTTGGTATGGGTTGCATTTTAAAGTGTAGCCCACTTCTCATATACATATCCTCAAAACTGAAACAGACGCTTAACTGCAATAACCAACCAAACAAACCAAGTTCCATCTAAATATTGAACATGAATTTTGAAAAAGGATAATCTCATATGAATGGTGTTTTTGTTTTCCGATAATACTTTGTTTGTCAGTACATAGTAAATAAATATATATTTTTTAAATGATCTACAGTGAAACTCCATTTATTTGGATTAATGAGTTCTGGACGTAAAAAGGGTACGCTGAAATGCAGATAAAAATTGGGAAATCATAAGAAAACGATACTTTTGTTTAGTAAAATATCAGGCCTAATATAAGTCAAAATTAAAGTCAAGTGAACATCTGTTTCACTACCAACAAAAAAAGTACAGAAGTTCCAATTAAATAGAAAGTTTACTGTTAGTTTTAATACTAATTTTAAAAGAAATGTATTAACTGAACTAATACAGTCTGCACTTGAATATCTTTAGTTTTTAAATACATACATTTTTAACTTTCTGTTATCGATACGAACAAGTGACGATATGAATGACTGCCGTTAGGACAATTGCAATTATACTTATTTATTGGTGTACCAAAAATGTGCGTGAACGATTTTGTTCAAGTACTCAATTACTTTCTTATTAGGACAATCACATACACACGAACACAAATAAGGGGTGCGATATAAAAAACGTCCTTTTTAGCTTCCATTGCTTTCTATTAAATTTTATTATTACTATTAGTACTGCGGATAAGCTAATCTATTGTGCACTTTTAATAAAAGCACCAAATTTGGCACAGAGGTAGACAGATGTAAGATGAACAAATTTGGATGTGGAGCCATCGGCCAACTGATTCCTGGCGGGCGTGGGACCATTTTCCAAAATGACCGCCAGTAGACACCTGAAAGACAAGAGAAGTTAGGTAAAGTTTGTTGGTGAAGGTTTTAGTAAATGTTTATTGAATATTTTGAATAAAAACATGCCGTCTTGTAAGATATATATATATATATATATATATACAGGGTGGTCGTGCATGAATGTCGGAAAATTCGTGAGATGAATCTACAGGTAAAAACAAGCAAAAAATGTCATATGAACATTGGGTGAATGCGGCTTCGTTTGGACGCTAGAGGCGTCTGAAATGTCACCTTCCGAGGCGGCAATTTGCAATATCTCAAGAACGGAGAGAAATACGAATGTCGGGTCAAAACATATCAAAGGAAACCCCATCCGAAGAATCCAATTATGCATAAGTGGTGGCGAAACAGTGGCGGCGCTAGAGGGGGGCACAAAGAAAGTGAATGAAACATGGAGAAAAGTGAACAATTTACACTGAAAAATTGTAGGAGGGGATGTTACTTGGAATATGCAACAACAAATGTTAATGAACAAAGGCAACAACGGCTAGTCTGTAGGGACTTTATGGGAGGCGGATTGTAGGAATACAGTATCTTTGTAATGGTGAGAAATAGGAATGTCGGGTCAAAAGATGTTAAAGGAAATGCCATCCGAAGAATCCAATTATGTATAAGTAATGGCGAAACAGTGGCGGCGCCAGGGGAAGCACAAAGAAAGTGAATGAAACATGGAGAAAAGTTGAAATTGGTGAAAACACAACTATTTGAAAGCAATCAGGGAACAAGGAATACGACTCTAGGTGTGCTGTATGATACATGCCCGATGACAGAGGGCGCATAGCTACAGTAGGTGGAACAAGGGGGCGTGCAGAGCGTCGCGTAGTAGAGTTAATTATAGGAGTAGTGAAAGCGTGGGTAACGAGAGCGTTCGCATCGAAGGTGCAGAGGACAGCGCACAGTTCATTCGTACTGAATGGGGCAATGACAGTAACAGCACAAGCGTTTTAGTGCTACACTCTATAGGCAGGGCAGTAATCCATGTGTATGTGAATGTGGTTTACTTTGTGTCGTGTGAAACAGTGTTGATGTTGACAAGCGCTATGTGTAATGCACCACAATGAATAGGGTAGTATACACTAACGCCGAAATGGCAGATATGCATTTGATGTACAGCTTAGCGGAAGGTAATGCAGAAGCACGTAGGTTATATGCGGAACGCTACCCAGATCGACAAATTCCAGCACCGGGGATGTTTATTCGTATTCATCAGCGATTGCGGGACACGGGATCATTCCTTCCCAACACAGACATTCCGAGACGGCGACGCGTTCGAACACCCCCCTGGAAGAGAGGGTACTCCGACATGTGACACGGAACCCGAGTATTAGTACCCGACGAATAGCAAGGCAGGAAGACGTTTCGCATCAAGTCGTGCTAATCATCTTGCATAGTAATAATCTCAGACCATACCACGTACAACGAACGCATGCGTTATAGGATGGTGACTATGAAACCCGACGACGTTTCTGTCGTTGGTTATACCGCCGCTGCCGTGTATCACCAGCCTTTCTAACACAGGTATTGTTCTCGGATGAGGCATTATTCACACGGGATGGCATCACAAATTTCCACAATGACCATCGATGGGCACTCAACAACCCGCATGCAATTGTAGAGACGAAGCATCAACAGCGTTTCCAATTGCATGTGTGGGCTGGTATTATTGGCGACAACGTTGTGGGACCAATAATACCAGCCCAACGTTGTGGGATTTCTTACCACAGCGATTGTACGCAATATCGTATCTCCAGTTTCTGACTCAGAACCTACCTATTCTGCTTGAAGATTGCCACTGAGGACACGACAGTGTATGTGGTTTATGCATGATGGCGCCCCTGCTCACTCATGTCGCACCATTCGTGCATATCTGAACAAAACATTTCCACGCAGGTGGATAGGTCGTGGTGGAAGACAAGCATGGCCCTGAATCCCCTAGATTTTTTCCTGTGGGGTTAAGTGAAGAGTCTCGTGTATACACGGCCCCTGCATGATGTTGAAGATCTTTGCCAGCGTGTATGTGATGCATTTGCCACATTACGGCAAACGCCAGCGATATTGGCACCAGTCAGACAATCCTTACGCCATCGTGTAACTGTCTGTCTCGAAGAACAAGGACAACATATTGAACAGCTGCTATAGAGTGGCATTATGTTGACCATGGTAAGTACAATACCTCTTGTTTTTACAGTACACTGGGTCTCATCTTCCATACGTGGTTTTTACGAGCAGCACGTTTCATCACTAAGAGTGTTTAACAGTTTCTTTGCAGCTCCCATGCGCCGCCACTGTTCCGCAGTACGTGTGCATAATTGGACTCTTCGGATTGGATTTCCTTTGATATCTTTTCACCCGACATTTCTATTTCTCTCCGTTAAAATGATACTGTATTTCAACATTCCACCTCTCATAGTGTCCCTACAGCGTAGCCATTGTTGCATTTGTTCATTAACATTTGTTGCTGCATGTTCCATATAACATCCACTCCTACAGTTTGTCAGTGTAAATTGTTCACCTTTCTCCGCATTTCATTCACTTTCTTTATGCTTCTCCTGGCGCCGACACTGTTTCGCCATCACTTTTACATAATTGGATTCTTCGGATGGCATTTCCTTTAACATCTTTTGACCCGACATTCCTATTTCTCACCATTACAAAGATACTGTATTCCTATAATCCGCTTCTCATAAAGTCCCTACAGACTAGCCGCTGTTGCCTTTGTTCATTAACATTTGTTGTTGCATATTCCAAGTAACATCCTCTCCTACAATTTTTCAGTGTAAATTGTTCACTTTTCTCCATGTTTTATTCACTTTCTTTGTGCTCCCCTCTAGCGCCGCCACTGTTTCGCCACCATTTATGCATAATTGGATTCTTCGGATGGGGTTTCCTTTGATATGTTTTGGCCCGACATTCGTATTTCTCTCCGTTCTTGAGATATTGCAAATTGCCGCCTCGGAAGGTGACATTTCAGACGCCTCTAGCGTCCAAACGAAGCCGCATTCACCCAATGTTCATATGACATTTTTTGCTTGTTTTTACCTGTAGATTCATCTCACGAATTTTCCGACATTCATGCACGACCACCCTGTATATATATATATATATATATATATATATATATATATATATATATATATATATTGTTACACAGTTATGCCTCGAAGTCCTAAGCCGGACTCAAATTATGGGGCGAGACGCCCGCGCTTTTCAAATTGTGTGTGCAGCAAGGAAAAGAGAGAAAGGGAGAACGGAGTCAGGTGAGGCTTTAATTGTATTAGCAATCTGATGCCTCATTGACACCAACCCACACGCATGTAATAGTGGTATGACCCTGGCTTTGATTTACTCAAATCACAAGTGCCGGGTCGCGGATGCAAATTTAGTTAACACCACGCAAGCGATAAGTACATAAAAACATTATGTATTTGGAGCTATGCGTGAAATAAAAATATATTAGTAAATGTAAAATAGATACTTCAGCCCGGCGTGATGGGGGAAAATCATAGAAACACTAGACGTCTTAGCCACTATTGAGCATGCGCGTGAAAAAGCTTCTCCAAGCTCGTTGAGGCTCGTGACGTAGCTCTAGAGCGACGTCAGAACTAGCAGAAAATGCGTGGGACGAAGTCCCTATAAAAGCGAGGCTCTTCGCCGGGTGCTGGTTGATCGTTTCCGGACTTCGTATAGTGCACTTGGATCGTCGTCCCGGACGCTCGTCGTAAAATCAGGTATGTGATTATTTTTCTAAGTCCCCCCCCCTCGATTCGGGATGAGCACCTTGAGATTGTTTAATGATAAATATGAAGTTTTATTCCAACATGAAACCAAATTCCCTCTTCAAGAATTAACACTTTTCCTTTTGGGCCAATGCAAGTTGCGAGTACGGATTATCAAATTCACTATTTTCAATAAATCGCGGCTTAGCATAAAAACCTTCTAGCTCCCATTTGGTAATGAAGGGGTTGTGCCCATAAATGTGATATAGTAGTAAGTTCAAGTTGTAATCCCAAGTAACCGATTTGTAAGATTTCTTTGTATTTTCATTTTATTTTTTTTATTCTTATAAATAAACCGTACATTGAAATTGGTCTCTTTAATTGAGTCAAGCTATCCCTCCCTATCTAGATTCAGCTCACAGTCTTCATATGTTACCTGGGTTTCGATTTCCAGTACAAGCTCTACCACTGAAATACGAGTCTCCCCCCACTATTGAGACTTTTAGTACACTTTCTCATCATCTTCGAACCAGTGAGCCAAAAACGTTTCAATACTGAGGCTTAAAGGGAGTTGGACTCAGAACCAACTTTGTCATACTGGGTGGAGAGTAGAGAAGTGATTTCAAACAGAGATGGGCACCCTCACTCATTTTTGCCCTCAAGAAGGCCGCCCTCACCCTCACTCACCCTCACTTCGGTAGATGAGGGTGAGGGTGTCTGAGGGTGTGTGAAAGAGTCTATTGAGGGTGAGGGTGTCTGAGGGTGAGGGTGAGGGGGTGGACTGAGGGTGAGGGTGTCTGAGGGTGAGGGCGAGGGAGTCGATTGAGGGTGAGGGTGTCTGAGGGTGAGAGTGAAGGAGTCGACTGAGGGTGAGGGTGGCTGAGGGCGAATATGATGGAATCAACTGAGGTTGAGGGTGTCTGAGGGTGAGGGTGAGGGAGCCAACTGAGGGTGAGGGTGGCTGAGTCTGAGGGTGAGGGTGAATGAGGGTAATGGTGAGGGAATTAATGGAGGGTGAGGGTGAGTGAGGGTTAGCGAAAATGCCCATCACCAGAATGAATTCCTGAAGGACGTTTGCTTGAAAGTTATATGTTTGGGAAGTGGTTGATTAAATAGTTCTTTCCTGCGAACTTCAAATAGAGTAGCAACCTGGTTGGCACAGAGTCACGTAATTAGGTCACAAAACATCCGCTGGCCCAGTGTACGAATTAATGGGGATGGTGAAAGAGATATTCCGTGTGACAAAAATTTAATTCTCTCCCTGAAGAACATTTTCATTTTTTCCCCCTCTTTAGTATTTTTTTCGAGTGGTCATATAGCTAGAAAAGATAGCATATTTTATGTAAACAAACAAAAACATAACATTTATGTCTGACTTAAAACAGGTTATAAACATTTTTGCAGTCGTTAGAATCACACACTTTTTTCTTGGAATAGTTACTTACTCATGAGGAAAACACATTCTTTTTGTCAGAAGCAAACTATAGAGGCTCGAGAGGAGTGGAAAGGTCACGAAAATTCTGTAATTCTTGGAAAAGCATTCCTTGTAAGACGTGTCAAGGTCACAAATTCTCATAACATTCGTTGTAACGGATGATCTATAATTTAGTAGAATGACGTATTAGCTTCTACATGACTGCTTAGGTATATATATATATATATATATATATATATATATATATATATATATATATCGTTTTCACCACTGAACTTAAAGTATTTTAAATTTAATTGATAAGTTTGAGATTTGGTTGCCTGCTTAAATGCCATTACACATTATGTTTTGCCACTCCCATATGGAAACATAATTAGTGGTTAGTTCAACTTTAACTATTACAAATTTAAAACCTTCCTCATCGCTAGTCTAGTGGTTAGCGTGTGCGCCAGTGATGCACAGGGTCACGGGTTCAATTCTCGGTGAGCGAACACAAGGACTTAATTTTACCTTTATTCATTTGCATTAGTCGCCCGTCTCCCTTAGAATAAAGGGCATAGCCGTGGAACATTAAACTAACCATTCTAATTTCGTATTTAAGGAGCTTGGCTTACCAACAGTTCTTGAGGGTAAGGGAGGGTGCATGAGCGTGGCTGATGGTGAGGGAGTCGATTGAGTCTGGAGTCGGGCGAGACAGTCGATGTATTATTTTTAATGTGTTATAATTATCTACTTGAGGAGTGTGTGACATTTGAGGCTGGTTTTGGAAATAGAAATGTTTTATCCATAGATTTTCATGAGTGGTGTTTGAGGCTGGCATTTGTATTTGTTGCTTTAGTAACAAATTCCATGGCACCTTTTTTTTTTAAAAAAAAAACATAGAGTAAGGAAACCTCTTGAATTTACAAGGTAGGAAATTTATATAATGTCTTTTATCGAAAGCTACTCTGAAACAACGGTGTGTCGTTTCCCACAACTCGATTTTGGTGTTGTTTGTCACAATATTTTTATTCAGGATATATCAGTTCCTATCCAGTAAAGATTAGCACATATCTGACGAAACAGCTAAATGTTGCCGCGAACTTATATTCGTATTGATCCCTTGCAAAAAAGTGGCGAGTGTTCTCGCCTTCGGGACGAGATAAGTCTCATCCAATCTCGCTGCTGAAAAAATATTTAGCTCCAAATGAACACGAAACATCCTAAATTTCACGATAGCTTCTCTTTTAACGGAGTCCTTTATATTAACTCATTTTATATAGTGTACTTTTATATACAAAGTAATGTATAGATGAATCGAAAAGTAGAACCACATTATGCTTATCATTCTCAAATGTATTACACATAACTTCAAGACTCAATGTGGTGTTATGACGTAAATTTCATACTCGCAAACATCTTACTTGAGCTTTCATTAATTTTTTTAAAGCAAAATAGAGGCTACAAAATTGTAAATCAACTGTAGTAAAGCTCCTATAATTGGAGATGATCGTCCCTGTTGGAGTTAGATTGTTAAATAAATAAAACAAAATAAAAATATAATCAACTCGCCCTTTCAAATTTTCTATTCTTATATTCGGATTTAATAAAGAATTGTTTATATTTAACGTATTCTAGCAGGACTATATATTCTCAAGCACATAATTAAAAGTAGAGGCTGCTCTTGAGGGAAGTCACACTGTTAAAAGAATTAGTTTTCTTACCTCAAAGTAAGGGAAAGAAGATAATCTTATCCAGTCAAAAGGTGCAGGGCACGATTCGGAACAATATTGCGGAGTCTCAGGTTCCCAAATCACTTGCATATATATATATATATATATATATATATATATATATATATATATATACCGTGTAACGTGGGTTCCTGTCACCACGGCATGGCGCGTCCTCAGGTTGCGGATCGAGGAGAAGGCCTCTAGATATAGAGGTTAGCTGCGAATATACTGAATAAGCAGTCGCGGACAGACGACTAGGAGTGGTCCTCCAGCTTGGGGGTTTGGGTAAGGCTAACACCCTCATCCTGTAAAAAAAGGTACTTGTTCAGAAACATTCACAAAAGCCTCGGACAAGGACTGATAACTTGGCACGACATCAGCAAAAGAAAATGGACATGAGATTTGGAACATGGAATATTAGAAGTCTTTATAGGGCAGGCGCGTTAAAATCTGTAACGAGTGAGTTAGAGAAATACAGGATAGACTTAGTAGGAGTTCAGGAAGTTAGGTGGGAAGGAAATGGATCTGAGAATTCCGGAAATTTTACGTTCTTTTACGGGGAAGGAAATAAAAATCACCAGTTAGGAACAGGGTTTTTCGTTCACAAACGAATATTACCAGCAATTAAACGGGTTGAATTTGTTACTGACAGACTTTCTTTTATTACTCTTAAGGGACGGTGGTGTGATATTATTGTTTTAAATTTACATGCTCCAACTGAAGATAAGGGTGACGATATAAAAGATAGTTTTTACGAAGAAGTGGAACGGAGCAATTAGAGATAGCGAAGAAATTAGAGATAGCATTAAAAGTTCAGCAATAGAAAAATTGGGAGTGCATGGAAGTGCATCGGGACCGTAATACGGCAAATTGTGGAGGCGTTAAAATATTAAATAATACTTTTGATAAAGTGGATACTTTCAAATATTTAGGATCAATATTAACAGACGAAAATCATATTCACGAAGAAATTAAATGTCGACTAAAAGCAGGGAATTCGTGTTACTATTCGGTTCAAAATCTCTTGTCGTCGCGAATTCTGTCGAGGAATTTGAAGCTTAAAATATATAAAACGATAATCATGCCTGTTGTTCTGTATGGTTGCGAAACATGGTCGCTTAGTCTGAGGGAAGAACATAGACTGAAAGTATTTGAGAACAGGATCCTGAGAAGAATATTCGGACCCAAGAGGTACGAGAATGGGGAATGGCGAAAGCTTCATAACGAGGAACTACATAGTTTATACGGTTTACCCAACATTGGATCTCGCAGAAATAGGAATACAAAGTAGAAACTGGATCGAATTAGCTAAGGATAGAAGTCAGTGGAGAGCTTTTGTGAACGCGGCACTGAACCTCCGGGTTCCATAGGCCATAGAGTTAGTTAGTTAGTTATATAATATATATATATAAAAGGAAGGCTTGGTGCAATATAGTGCGAAGCCACATATTGTTCCCAGAAGAAAATAAAAATTTCAACTTCACTACCATACTAATTAATGAAGGCAAGATCAGCACTTATGGTATTTATTGGCATCTAGTCTTATTTTTTTAATTCTTGTCAACAGCAACGGGTCATATGATATCCAAAAATCCTAAAAAATAGTAAAATCTGTTTTTCTTTTTTTACTTTACTTGAATGAGAATGATATTTACCCTTACTTATTGTTTAGTAAGTACATGTAAATAACTGTGAGTGTAAGGGAGTCGATTGATGGTGAAGGTGGCTGAGGGTGACCAGAGTGACTGAGGGTGAGGGTGGTTGAGGGTGAGTGTGAGGGAGTTGATTGAGGGTAAGGGTGAGTGAGGGTTAGCAAAAATGCCCATCTCTGGTATGGACCATGATTCTGCGATAAATAGTCTCGACGAAATAGTTGCTTGACTGAAAGTCTAAAATTTACCTAAAAAAGCGTAAGTCTCAAACGGTTTAATAAAAAATATGTATTATGCAGTACTTTGACAAAGCTGCTGCAATTGAGTATTTTAATATATTAAATGGCAATAATGTATTTTGAACTATGTACAATACAAAATAATGTATACCCATATTGTGGAGTGTGTACTCTCTATCATTTTATTGTAAATTAATAATATTAAAAAAACACTAGTGCCTTTGATTGGCATGCTGTTTTCAATGACATGCTGACATTTGCCACCACGATAGCTTTCTCAGAGGGTTTAGAGGTTCAGACCCTCTGTAGCAACGGCGCTGATTATTATTAGGTTATTACAAACATAATTTTTATCATTGTTATAACATAGTTTGTTGTAACATAATTGGTATTTACTATGAGTTTATGTCCGGTTAGCTTTTGTCCGCTTCTGCATCAATATAGGTGAGCTTATGTCCACGATCCGCCACTACACGCAAGAACCACGTCAGGATGGAAAACTTGCTAACTTAATTTCAAATCAGTGATGCCAGTTTTGTAACAGCTAATTTCCCGTCCGAAGCCGTCAAATTTACCGATTAGACGCAATATTTCCCGCCAACTAAACGAGAGACAATTTACAACATCTAGTGATAAATAATTTTGAAAAATGTCACTTTAGATGGCCTATAACGTACAGTTGAACTCATTCTCGTAATATGAAAGCCACTATTTACAATATGAGAAATGTATGATATCACAAAGCTGTTGGCTCAATATTAAAAAAAAAATATTTTAAAAACAATGTGAACTTTTTTTTTAACGAACAGCATGCTTTTTTCTATGCTTTGGAAGGGAATGTTATGTTCGGCAAAGAAACACAATACGATTTTCTGGTCTTAACAAGATTTTTGTGTTGCTGCACATTACTTGTTCCTTTAAAAAAAGAAAAGCTGTAGTAATAGACAAAGTATTTTGCTATTGCATTACATGAACTAGATGCTTGAAGTTTTTTGTGTGATACTGAAGTTCACTTTTACTACAAAAGAACTCTACATTACAACAGCTCATACCTAGTATTGGTATCGATTCCCGACGCGGACTGTAAACCCTATTAAATTGTGGATCCGAAAGTCACTCCTTGTTAGATCTCCTTGTTTCATCTCGTTTCTTACTCTCGCTCATCTTTAAAAAAAAAAAAAAAAAAAAAAATAATAATAATAATAATAAAATAAAAATAAAAAAAATTACCGCGAAACAAATGCTGCATTTCTCTCTTTCACTCTAGTTTGAAACAAGATTAAATTTGACACTTCTGCGACACGAAGGAGCTATTTCGAAAAGAGGGCTATGCTTCTATGGAAAACAACTTCATAAAGATGTAGGCCTACAACAAATGATAGCAGTGTGAAGTATTGTTTTCTGTCTTGTTTATGAGGTCGCGATGGCTCACTGGTAGAGCGTTCACCTGTGGTGCTTGGGGTCTCGGGATCTATCCCAGCCCCTGCCAAGTGAACTTTGTGGTGGACAAACACCGTGTGCGTGGGCTTCCTCGGGGTTCTCCCGTTTCCTCCCACTTTCTTCATTCCACCATTTCATTCATTATTCATCATCACCGTCTCCTTTAGCCTAACCGGCATAAACGTGCGACGTAAAACTGAAAGATTTCATTTCATTTTTCTATCTTGTTTATTGATTCATCATTTGAGACAACCTACATATTTTCGTGCTGAAAAGTGGTAAGGACAGGTAGGAAAGGTCTAAGCGCATCTATCACATTATCAAAATATTTACTTTCTGCAATGGCCCAACGCGGAAAACTTGACTTGCTACATTTTTTGTCTCCCTCTGTTCGCTGTTTCTTATATGTATCGAATTGGTTTGAAAATTCCTTTTATTATTCAAACATAGCAGTGACACCTGTGTGTGTGCCAAAACACAGAACCACCAGACAATTGTACCTCCTTTTGTTTTGGAAACAATAAACCAATCTCACGTGTGCGAGGGGAAAGGTAGCAACAGCGGAAAGACCAGATATTTACTCATGGTCAGTTCACAGCACATTGAGATAAGTCAGCGAAGGAATTGATCCCTCCCCCAGCACTCAACCATACGTCAATCTGCAAGAAATCTTTGGTAACAAATTTCCAAGAAAAAGTTATGTACCGTACTTGCCAAAAGGAAACATCCCAGCGGAAACAAATAAATACGGTGGTCTCGGTATTGAGGACAATACAAAGATTGGAAGCGGAAAAACTGGTGGTTGTCTTCAACTGATCCAAGTGATTTATTCAAAACAACTGGGCATTCACAAAAGTGCATTTGCACACGATATGAGGGAGTAATCTACACCCCTCAATACCTCCCTAACACCCCTCCAAATTTCTTTACACACACCCCTGGAAGGAAAAGGAATACTCCTCCAGATCCAATTGTATCAATCAGTATCATATAGGTTATTTATTACATCAAGTTAAAAAAGGTTTAGCGTTTAGGAAAGAAGGCAACATTCTTATTTATTTATTTCACTTCAAAATACGAAGCGACCTCGTTCTCATGTACGGCTTCGAGAACCACATGCCCTCATTGTTTCGGGTGGTGTTTCGATCAAAAGAATTGACAAAACAGACCCACTCATACCTATCCTCCTCGACTCCGCGGTCGTTTCCTAGAAAAGAGATAGATGGACAGATGCAGATAACTGAAATTGGCAACGTCTTGAGCGGTCATTCACCTACCTTCTTCTAAATAAGGAAAAATGTGACAATATAGTAATAAGTTTATTTCAGAATAAGTTGGTAAGTGCTACTCTGCAACAGGCTCGCAATCAGAGGGGGGCTAGGGAGGGCCTGTCATTCCCTAAAATTTTCATGTCCCCTCCAGACTTCAATACAAAATGCACAAAATTAAATATTTGTAAGAGAATTTTTAATGACTTGGTCCCTTCTAACATATTCATGGCAGCCCAAAGCTCTGTGGCTGATTTCGAGCCTCTTCTGCAAGTGGTGTATAAACGGACGGACGTTAGAAGGGTGTAGTCAAAACGTTTTTCGAAACGAAGAGATCGATAGAAGAAAGAATTATATATATTTTAAACTGAGTCTAATGTTATGCAGGAACGCATTTGACGCTAGCTTAATTTTTTGTAAAGTATATTTTTATTCATGTAAATTCATTGAGTGGAAGAGGGTTCATATCGTCATCTAGTTTCTACATATTATTATTATTATTATTATTATTATTATTATTATTATTATTATTATTATTATTATTATTATTATTATTATTATTATTACCAATATTTGCAAAAAGCCAATTCCGGATAACAATGTTGTTATTTGTATAATATGGGCAGCTCGTGGAAACATCATTGTATGCCACATTTTTTTTACTTTCAAGTAAGTATAAAAAGAAAGTTCATCATTCCTATGCAATTCGATACAAAGACACATATCAAACAAGTTTTCCTTGTGGTTCAATACCAATCCAGTCCATCTAATAACTTAATTTTACGAGAAGTGACAATTATCATGATGTTCGCTAAATCCTCTCATATCATGGTAAAAATGAAATGAAATCTGTATATCCCACCGTTATGCAAAGGAAACGGTGATGATGAGAGATGAGTGAAATGGTGGAATGAAGAAAGTGGGAGGAAACGGAAGAACCCTGAGAAAACCCACGAACACGGTGTTTGTCCACCACAAAGTCGACATGGCGCGAGCTGGGATCGAATCAGGGACCCCAAGCACCGGAGGTGAACGCTCTACCACTGAGCTACCGCGCCACCCCCACATATCATGGCAAATAAAGTGCTGACTTCGCTTCTTAATATTTTGTATGGCCGGAAATTCTCTTTTATCGTATTCATTGGAGGCAAACGTTTTTACAGATTTAGACTGGACTGCAACCGAACACGTGTGGTTTATTGTTCAACAGTCCTGCAACTCTGCAAGTAAACAAGTTACCAAAAAACGGAATCTGTAATCAGAGGTCCCTACAGAGGTTCAGACTTTTTTGTACTGAATAGTATTAAGGTCTTTCCTTTTTTATAGTAGGCAATAAAAATAGGAGAAGAACAATATTACTTTTCTGCGGCAATGTGTCATTTATTTGAGCAAAGCTATGGTAGTCAAAATTTGCAGACACTCCTCAAATAACAGGAAGAATCCCACAGCTATTTACAATTCTCTGCTTTCACGAAATATTTAGATGTGTGACACTTTGCGTGCTGAAATTATTATTATTATTAATAATTTATTATTATTATTATTATTATTATTATTATTATTAAATAAATAGTTACGTATTTTAGATATCATATTTGAGATAAGAGATAATATTTTGGTGACAAAATTACCGGTGACGAAATTACCGTGACGAACTTTCCGGTGACAAAATTACCGCCGCCCGTCGGACATAAGCTGACCGGTAGTCTTATATTACAGGGGGGACAAAAGCTCACCGATAGTAAACATAAGCTCCCTTCAGGGACTTTGAATAAAATTCACCGAATATTGAAATTAAGCGTTAGCTACTTCCTAAGCGGAAAATGGAGCTACTATCTTATATCATTTATCAGGTGAAAAAAAAAGTTTGGGAGTTGCGTTGTATTAAACGTGGACAGACCTTGAGAAACTTGTAACAAAATACCCTGGATATTAAAATCTAGACATTGACTACAATTACAAATAGGCCTAATAATTCAGTAGAAAGCAGAGCTACTAATGTTGTATAGCAGTTATGAGATATCCGAATAAAATAGGAATTTTGCAAGTTTAATGTATTAAGCATCGGCGACAGTAGGCGTAATTTTTGCCCTGGAAATTTTGGAACCAAATTTTTCTTATAGGCAGGCCCGTAGCCAAGGGGGGGTCCGGGGGGTCCGGAACCCCCCCCCCTTCGAGACCAGAAATGGAAGAAAAATTAGGGAAGGATGAAAGAAAATGAAATGAGGAAAAGAAGGATCAGCGTTAAAAATAAACTACAGGAAGCTTTTGGTTACTCTTTCTTATGAGGAAATTTGTATTACTTGCAATACATGGTTGCGAGGTAAGCGATATATCTTGGATGAGTCAGGGAATTCGAAATTACTAGAAAAGTTGCGGAATTCTCAGAGTTTCTGCTACTAGTCAGGGAGATCTCAAGCTTCCGAAAGCATAGTGCTGTTATGTAACAGCGTGGACATTTTTTATCATAATTTTTCGTCATCGCACCCTTGCAATATCGAATATGATATTTCAAAAACAATTTCCTACTGCTCCTTTAACCTGTAATGTGAAACAGACAGTAGTTGACGGAATAATAAATACAAAAATATATGTGGAAAAAAAGTTCTGTTAACATTTGATTCTACAGAAAAAGGAACGCAGATATTGCAAAATATTTTACAAGACATTATTGAGTATGTACTTCTTATAATAGTGAATATGTACTTTTTATAATAGTTGAGGTCATAATGAAAGGAAAATTGTTATATTAGAATAAACAGACGAAGGATGTAAATATTGTATAATCTTTCTCAATACGTTTTTTTACTAGAGATTTCTTCATAGTTTATTAAAATACTTAGCAATATATCCTCACAAATCAATATATGTTGATAGTAAAGTAGTTTAGATTGATCGAGCTCCTGGGCCTTCAGAATTTCATGCCCCCTCCCCGTTATGAAATCCTGGCTAAACAAACCAATATATGTTCCAGTAAAATTGTTTAGAATGATCGAGCCCCTGGTGTGATGACCACAGCATTTCATGTCACGGACCCCCGCCCCCCTTCATGAAATCGGAGGTCGGACAATTCATCACTGCATTAAAATATTTTCATGATTAAGCATGCATACTTACATAATAGAATTTGGTTACCTAACGGAATTCGCGATTCTGGTTTGTAACTTTTTTTTTATACGAATTTATCATACTCAGATGTAATTAGGGCTTGCTTCTCAGTGCTGTCATCGTGTTTGCAGCCTAACACTCAAAGATATCTCTTTCTAATTTACTAACACAAAGGTTTTTCTTTTGGTTAATAAGTTCTTGTTTTGTTCTTAATAAATAAAATAAGAAAGAGATTCATTTGATGAGCATTGGTCTGCAAGTATAATAACAGCCTTAAGACTCGAACTCTGCAACATTCTTAATATTTTATTCTGATATTTGACAACTGATATATAGCATTAATAGCTCTATTTTCTACTGAATTAGGTCTATTACTAGTCAAAGTCTAGATTTTAATACCTCTTCATACCCATCATACATTTTTCTAAAGGGGGAGAGCGGTAGCTCAGTGGTAGAGCTTTCACCTCTGGTGCTTGGATCCCGGGTTACATCTCAGTCCCCGCCAAGTAAACCTTGTGGTGGACAACTACCTTGTGCGTGGGTATCCTCGGGGTTCTCCCACTTTCTTCATTCCACCATTTCATTCGTTATTCATCCGTCTTCTTTAGCCTAACCGGCATAATCGTGGGATGTAAAACTTAAAATATTTCATTTCATTTTTTTCTAAAGGAAAATGAAATATTTCTGAGTTGATTTCAGCCATAGTAAAAAAAAACTTAACAAGGAGAGAGACTTTCACCAAAATTTCGTTTACCAATATTTCTGTGCTGCAAAATTTCCTGCACCGAGAGTTTCAGCATAGGGGAGGGGGTTGGATTACTTTCTTCAGTAAAAGGAAGTAGTATTCTTTTGTTTGTCCAAATCCGTTTTCAATTTATATTTTAATATTCAAAATCTACTTCATGTTATCATTCAAAATCTGGTTTTCATTTTTGTCATATTTTCTGTTTGTCATTTTTCAGGTGCTTCAGCAAAACCTAGAGAGTTTTGCTCAGGATCAGATTAAGAAAGAGGTCGTGCCAAACCCCTTGGGGTTAAGCGACGAAATTTTTGATATCTATCCGAACACTACCTATAAAGTGCATCTTCCAGCAAATGTCCGTGTGCCGTCCAAGGCTTCGTATGACTTAGAAATTACCGCACCAACCGGGAACGTGCATATTTGGGAATTCTTACCGTCCAAAGGAATTCGATATTGGCACTCCTGTTTGATCCCCGGAGGTCCAGTTTTTACTGACAATGGAAATATTACTCTGACTATTTTTAATAGTTCAGATCGAACCAGATCTTTGTCTAAAAACCTTTATTTAGGGAAACTTGTTCCCCAGGTGGAATCCTTAAATGATGAGACGGACAATGACGTGCAGACCGTTAATCAGATCGTACACCTTACTAACAAAGATGAAATAGACGACGTGGAAGTCTCTGGGCAACCCCAAAAAGTCCCCCAAACAAAGGAAGAATTAGCTCAAGTACTAAATATTGGTCCAAACTTAAACCCAGAAGAAAGAAACCAGTTACTGGACTTATTGATGGAATTTAGGGATGTTGTAGCTTGGGACAAGTCTCGTCTGACTGCGGCTACCGATAAATATATGTGCCCATTAGAGGTCATTACAGATATTCCTGTTTCTCACCCTCCATATAGAGAGACACCAAAACAGAGAGAGATAGTCACAGAAGAGATCCAGAGAATGTTAGACAGCAATATTATCCGGGAAAGTAAGAGCCCATATTCGGCACCAATTGTGATAGTACCTAAAAAAGATGGCTCCCCGCGTATATGTGTCGACTTTAGAGGAATCAATAGGATTTTAAGGCCAAATTATACGCCAGTGCCCCGCATAGATGAGGTACTAGCGTTTTTAAATGGTACCAAATACATAAATACTTTGGACATGCAAAATGGATACCATCAATTATTAATCCGTCCGTGTTATATAGAGAAGACTGCATTCATCTGCAGCCGGGGAAACTTCGAATTTTTGAGACTACCATTCGGCCTAACCACGGCCCCGGCCCTTTTTCAAAACATGATGAATGTTATCTTTGGTTACATTATGTGGAAGTATGTAATCTGTTACTTAGACGATTTGGTTTGCCCTAGTCCTTCCTTCCCAGCTCTAATAGAGAGAACGAGAATTATTTTATCTCGACTCCGGGAGGCCAACCTAAAACCCTAAGAAATGTTACTTTGGTTACGAAGAAGCCTCGGTGCTTGGTCACATCGTCGGTAGACGAGGAATTTGTGTAGATCCCGCCAAAACTGAAGCCATATCAAAGGTACCATACCCCACTACAGTCAAAGAAATACGTAGTTTTATTGGACTTTGTTCATTTTACAGAGCTTTTGTCCAAGGATTTTCTACTATTGCAAAACCACTTATTTCATTGACTAAAAAGAATGCCAAATTCGAATTTGGAGAAACCGAGAAACAAGCATGGGATACCTTGAAATCTTGTCTTATATCTGCTCCGGTTTTTGCCCACTTTGACCCAAATCAGGACGCCATAGTCTATTCGGATGCCTGCCGAGACGGAATAGGTAGGTACGTTGCGCAAATTAAGGAAGATAACCAAGAACACCCGATAGCCTATTTTTCGAAATCTTTGTCTCCAGCGGAGCTCAACTACTCCACGGTTGAGCTTGAGGCGCTAGGAGTTTCTAAGACAATTTTGCATTTCCACTTTCTATTGGCAGATCGTCCCTTCATTGTTCGGACTGATGCTCACGGCATCTGTTACCTCAGAAATAATAAGATGCTAAATTCTCGATTTATGCGTTGGGCCATTCGTTTACAACCTTACCAATTTACAATTGAACATGTAAAAGGCCGCAATAACGTGACCGCAGATTTTTTGTCAAGGTGTCCGCTAAAGGATGAGTTACCCTCCAAATTTGGTCAAGAAGAAGATTGTGCAGACGTGTGCAACCTAGTGTTATGTCCCAAAATAGATATAAGAGCAATGCAAAAAGAGGACGATAAAATTAAGGAACTAATACAAAAGAAGAAAGATAACCCTACTGATCGTGCTCTAAAACCCTATGTTGTAGTTGACGATGTTTTATATCGAGTCATGAACAAAGATAGGAAACTAGTGATACCGGAAAGGGCTATCCCCGACATATTACAAGAAGCCCATTCGTCTCCGCTGTGTGGAGGCCATACGGGATTTTCTCGCACTTACTCTAAAGTGAACGAACCTTACTACTTTCCTAACATGGGGAAAATAGTTAAGGAATACGTGCGCTCGTGTGACGAATCTCAAAGGGTGAACATCTCTCGAGAAAAGAAACAAGGTTTTCTTCATCCTTTACCTGTAAAAGAGGAATTATTCTCCCGTTGGAGTTTGGATATTTTTGGCCGCTACATTGTAGTGCAGGCTACAGTTATATCTTGGTTATGATAGAGTATCTTCGCCATTTCGCAATATTAGTACCGCTGCGAAACATGAATGCCCCGACAGTGGCTAGAGCCATGTTGGACGAGTTAATTACGCGTTTTGGCCCCCCTAAAGAGATATTGACGGATAGAGGAACGAATTTTCTCTCAGCGATAATGGCCGAACTAAATGACTTATTTGACATTAAACATGTTCGAACTGCAGCATTCAAACCGTCAACAAACGGGCTGTGTGAGCAATTTAACTCTGTAATTGCAAATTTTCTAACTAAGTACACGGCTTAACAGCCTACTAAGTGGGCAGAATATGTCCGATTGTGTGCATATGCTTACAATATATCAACCTCCCCTATTAGAAAATACTCCCCATACGAGATTGTCTTTGGTCAAAAGGCAAGATTTCCCACTCAGTTGGACACCCAGTATCAATTCACAAAAATACAGGAACATCAGAAACAACTAAAGTTAATCCTTAAGTTAGCCCAGCAGGCTATGACGCATGCACAGCAGCAGACTAAATTACGAGTTGATCGCACTAGACAACCTATTAAGTTAAAAGTTGGTGACTTAGTATTGTGTAGAGATTATCTACCTAAGAAGGATATTTCTACTAAGCTGACACCCAAGTTTATGGGACCGTATTACTTAAGAGTATTTCTCCCACAAATGCCTGTAAAATTGAATTAGTAGCAAACCCTAACCACACTCAGATTGTAACCATTGAAAGGTTAAAGAAGTATTTCCCCCGAGACAACTCACGCGACCTGGAAGTTTCTAGCGATAGTGAGGACGAGGAATGTTAGGCGTAACGTATAGGTTGACCATGAGGTTTTGTCGCCTCAATTTAGACGGACTTATGAAAAAAAGGGTATATTATTTAGAGAGTGTGTTAAATATCTCATATATCGTATAGACCTCTAAAAAGTGGAGTACACGTAGTCAAACATGACCTCTGGCATACCGGAACACGTGCATACAGGGCTATAGATAGAGCCTAAAGGTATACATTGTGAAATTGTAAAAAAAATAACTGTTTAGTATACTCTTCATCAATCAGAAACAGGAAGTTGATTCTCTTTTTACCTCCTGGGAACCATCCCCCCTCTCCCTTCGATGCTGTAAAAGGCAGTAGTAGGCCATGGATAATAGGCACTCATATTATTCGGCGGCGCTAAAATTGATCTGAGAAGCAAATAAGTCATTTTTAGAATCAGGGCCCTACCATAACTACCATACCAAGGATGTTAGACGCGTCACAGGAAAAGTTATGTCGAGATGATACCTAAATGAATATTTTGCCAACATATTTGGATAAGTATTTTCTTATCCTTTGTGTGAATGTGGCCGGCCACGAATGAGTTACCCTTCTTCTTCTCCTATAAGACTCCCAATATGCTGACAAATACAGAAAATATATAAGGTAAACATATGCTGGCATGTGTTGACATAGCTGAAAAGAGAAAATATTATTAGTGATCACAAACATTTATATGTACAAGTGTACCTTATTGTATACTCAACTCCGACTTTAAGTTTACGTCGTTGCAGCTGCAAACTCCTCATTCACAGTAAAGGAATCCTTCCGTTGCCGCCGCCTGATTATTTATTTCTTTCTCTCAAGAAACTCGCTGCTCTCCCTCTTCGTGCCTAGGAATTCATTAACCTGGAAAATAAAACAGAGTCAATATTGCTTGTTTTTGTTGCACAGCTACAAAAACTCCCTCCTACTTAAGATAAACGCGTTAATGTTTACGCGTCGCTTTCTTTTGACCTGAGATGTCTTCCCGTATCAAAAAAACAAAAAAAGGGAAGCTTGATTCTCCCCACCAACCATCTATATATTCGTTTCTAATGATGTCCGTTGTTCCTTTCAAGGATATCATTTGACTCTTACAAATAACCATGGCCATGGCACAAGGGCATCCCGAAGAACATCACTTACCCCTTGGTAACGTTACTTCCGTTGCTAAGGCTTATTTCCTTTCTGTTGCAGGGGTCACTCTGAACCCCAATCTATTTATTCCGTACGAGCTTTCTTTCCTGGTATCCAATGAAGCCCCCATGGACACGAAGCAACTACCCAGACCGCCTTCAGTGCTGGTCACCATCACTTAGAAGACGTACTGGGGAGATTGATGACCCATGTCCCTTATGGGACAGTCATTTTTACGTTCGGAAAGGCCGCCACCGAGCTCCTCCAGGTCAAGCTCCCGAGGCGCCTGTTCATGGACCTGGCGGTGGTGTGCCCTAATCCATGGCATCATTGGCTTGCCCATCCGGCGTTGGGGCTTGATTTTTCCTGCCCGGTAGTGGCACACCACGGGATCGATCAAACCCGATGTAGGCACAGCATCTTGGAGTGAATGTATAATACCTATTTGAATTGGAATCTGCCCTCCCCTAATCCCAGTGACTGGGATCCGGATTCGGAGGCCTCTGATGCATAATCTATCCCCAGTCTCGCACCCGGAACCATTTGCACTCCAGATGGGTACGACCCCATTGGTTGCTAACAAGTGTCGTTTGGAGGCGGGGCGTCATTGCAGCCCCCTTTGCTATGCAGCCTCTTGGGTCAGGGCAAACTTGCGACCGCCTTGGAGGTAAATCGGTACATGACCCAAAGATACTGTTAACCATGGACGAAGGATATTTTCCAGGGATCTTGTCCATGGTGTGGTTGTCGTGCCCAACTGTTATTCCGATGGGGATGGCCAGCCTCCTTCTTCCCCTCCCCCCTTCTGTTTTATTTTCTTCTCTCCTCCTGTCTCATTTTTATATTACTGCTATCCGCTTTGCCAGAGGCACTCATCTCTCTCTCGCCTGTCATGAGCTTATGTTTGCTCTCCCCCTTCGAGTGCTTCTGCACTCCCCTGCCTTGCGTACTCCACACGTGCCTTCCCCGTTTGTTTGCTTTCGAGCTTCTTTCGCAATTATCACTACTTTTATTTTATTTTTTCCCGCGTAGTTCGGGCGGGAAGAGTATTGATTAAATTAAAAAAATATATAAAAAATAAAATAAAAATCAAAACATAAAAATAAAATAAAATAAAATAAAAACAAAAATAAGGAGAAATACGCCTTCGTCTCTTTTATGCATTTCTGCTGCTGCTGTGGACACCATACACATATATATACGTGCAATTTTCCTGCGACGTTTCTGGGTGAACACAAGTGACCTTATGCTGCTGTAAAATTGGCAATCTCTTAGCAATGACCAATCTATTGACAAAACCACGGCGATGTACTGGCATATTGCGCATATTGGACATAATGCATTTATAATTATATATGTATCGGCCATTCATTTTTTTTAAAGAATGTAAATAGCTATCTGTGTACTATACTTCGCTACCTTTAGTCAGTAAGTTTACATTATCCTTAGTTATGTCCATGTTGAATTATGATCAAGTTTTAACAGTGATGCTCCTTCTAGAATAATGTTTTCAGTTATGAGGACATTAATGATATTTATCAAAATACTAGATAGTATCATATTGTATCATTATTTCTTGTTCATTGTGGCAAGCTAAACTTAGGTTAGTGTTAAGGTAACTATATGTATTTTGTAAGGACATTGGGCGTAGATCGAGCCCCCATTTTTTAATGTCCTCCCATCATTGGGTAATGGGCTAGAACCCGCTTATTGTAACTAACTTGATTATATTACAAAAATAACATCATGGTGGGCTATAGTAACTTCCCAGATGTTGTCCTACCACTACACCACTATACTCGTGTTTTTCCATCATCCCTGTGTAACTGCCTGGATACAAGTTAAACTCTTAGCTTAGTTTGAATTAAAACGGCACATAACGCAGAGTGGGATTAAATCACGCTAATAATAATAATAATAATAATAATAATAATAATAATAATAATAATAATAATAATAAAACTCTGAAGGAAAATCAGTACGTGTACATCATGTCGTAATGAGAATCAATACTCGAATAATAGAATCGTTCATAATTTACATGGTACATATTAAGGACACTCGAGCTCTGTCAACTTGTCTTTAATGAATCTGGTATAAATTAATTTAATTTGAATCAGAATAAAACTTATGTTCATACCCAACAAAAGATTTAAAAACTACAAGTCATGAGACTTTCAAATTTGGTGGCCCCCTCCATAAGCGGCCCTGTTTAATAGGTGGAAACCACCGCATCACAATAGCTCACAGCATCCGTGAGAGTGATATACAAACTTCAGGATATAAATACATGAACGTGACGGTAATTATAAATTTATGTGAAATAAATTGTCAATCTAAACCAACAAAAGTAGTACTCTTTAACACGTAAAAGTTAATCAAATATCATTTGGTTATTGAAATTTCTTAAAATGTTCGAGGATACTTCCTCAAAACCCGTCTTTCATTCTGCATTAAAACTAAAAGCAAATCGCCTCCGTAGCGTCAATATCGAAGAACACACCAGCATTTATAACAGGAAAATAGATAAATAATTTAAAACAGGGGAACGAAACTACAACGAAACGAATAATGTTATTAATGTTGCCAAACAGATTATCATGATTGGAATACACTGTAGTCTCAGTTGAGCAATTGGTTCTTAACGACCTCTGGTTCGATCCCCCGATGAATTACTTCTTTTACCCTATATCTGGATTATCGTTTCGCATGAGCTCAAGTTTATAATCAAATTTGTTATGTGTAAGGTAGATTAGAAACAAATACTTTCAATAGAAACTTAGTTTACCACATATCATTCCTAGCTACACTAGGGGTCCCGAGTTCGAGACAAGGAATGTTCCTGTCAAAATTAATATCGTTGTCAAAATGATCTCAAGTTCCGGTGATTATTGGCATTTACGCAATTGTATCCAACCTTGTAAGGAAACAGATAAGTCGAAGATCGAATCCCGACTCACGCATTTTCTGTATGAGTGACACGCACAAAACATCGTTTTTGTTTTTCCTTAGGGAAACACTTACTACATTCATAGGTAATGCAAAACGCACTTCTTATAATCACTGTTAAACTGTAACTTTGGTCACTATCTTTCGTTGCGGTTTTCACTTAATTCAGTGATAACAATAATCGGTATGAGATACTAACAGGATACGAACTTCGATTTCGTTGCACACTAGGGTTCAGCGCTAAACTATGTTAGCACTCAATGGCTAAACGATTTGGTAACTTGAAGTGAAGTAATTGAAAACGCATGCTTCAAGAATAATACACTAACAATTCAGGGAGATAGTATTTACCCCGTAACAGGAGACCTCCCCACATTGTCTTTGGAAACGTAAGTCTTTCCTTCTCTTTCCTTTGTGTTCTTCGAGCCAAGATGATACGTACCGGGGTATACCCCAACAAGCTGAAAAATATGAACCACAAAGTTAAGAACTTATTTAAACTCGTTGGTTATTATACCTAATAATTAGCATAGAGTAGAAATTAGATAAATGTAACTATTAATTAAATCCAGTAAAGTTTTAACTACCAAGTTCTTTCAATTTCGACTAATAAGTAGTCGCGACACTACGGACACACTCGACTCCGCGGGATCAATCTATAATACTATGTTTGTGTGTGAGAATTTTTCGTTTCAGAATTTTCCCTTCAGAAGCCTACTAGCAGAACCTGCCCAGGTGAGAGAAGTGAAAAAAAAACACTACGCATTGGAGATAACTGAGTATTCATTTTCCTTTTCATTTTTGTTAAAAGTTATTAATTTTTAATCACTTGATTATCAAATTACTTCGAAAAAGAAATTTGATATTTTTTCTCGTTATTTTTACCAAACTACTTACAAAAGTATGCAGACAAAATGAACAAATCATAATGTGCACAAGATAAGACTGGCTCCTCTGAGGGCCTAATTTGTCAATAATTAATTATACAACATTGCACCAAAGCTTAACAACAAAAAAATCCTTTAATATTAATTCAAGAAATTAATAGTAATCAAGATAACGTATTAAAAAAGAGGAAACCGGCATACACTTGTGAAAAATATGCACGTTAACTGAGAATTTCTCAAGTGCTGGATTGCCCTATTGTGGGATACGTCTTATCTTGAACACTATGGGTACACAAGGTGTAATAAAGTGTAAAACTAGAAATGAATTTCAATTATGAAATATTACATGTTTAAAATGTTTAAAATTTATATCAGTTTGCTTGAGATATTTTAAATTTTTAGTTCAATCAATTAACATAAATTTTGAAGATACTTTGGAACTAATTCTCCTAACTGGCATACTTGCAAAGGTATAATTAAATTTAATTAAATCTTGTTGAATCTAAGATCTGTTTAGTAGTCCTGTGGTTCACGAAGTTACTTAAAAGCATTGCATCACCTTGTTAAGTTTTATCTTTGTTAAAATTCAATTTTTTAAAAAAGGTAGATAATGTTAACATTTCAAGGTATAAAATACCGTATACAACACACTTTTTGTATTCATGCATAGCAATCCAAACAATTGACCACTCCTATTCTTTTATTTAGAAATAAATACAAATATACTTATCTGACAATGTTAAGATGTCCCTGGTCTGAAGCCGGCGTCTGCAACACTATACTAGATGTTTTCTCTCAGTTGCGATGCAAAAACCCCCTTTTCCCCTCTCTCTCCGAACAGTCGTCAGCTGAGCTGATAATTTACAAGCCACATATCATTATACCAAGCTGTATAATTAGCTAACTTCCGCCACGCTGACTCAATTCAAACTTCCTCTTAACACTCTATTCCTCAAGCTGACTACATCTGGAAATAACATATACGGCAAATGTATGTCAATAAGGCAATGTATGTTCCGACGTTTTAATAATAAGGTATTGCCCCTCTTGTAAAGCACCTTGGATTTGCTCACCAGATGATTCATCACCCATTAACCACTGCAGTAAATGAAAAGTATATTGTGATAATCCACTTTCCTCCATCATTATTATTCCACTCACGAAGAAACAAACCAAGTTAGGTAAATCAATCATCTTGTGAAGAACTTGTTCTACCATGTTATCTTTAACTTCGCATCATCACAGCTCAAACACAAGAGCCATTCTAACAATAATGTGTGGTCAGCGCACATACACTTATTTCCAGGCTTCCGGTTTTAATTTGTTCATGGTACGAAATTGATTCTTAACTTCATCGTGATATTAACACAATCACATACATTATTTAAACAGGTATCTATACCTAGACTCTGACGATGTGTGGTCAGCACACTCAGGACATCTGAATGAAAAACATTTTTCTCATTCGACTCTCATTTTCAGATAAGCCTCATTATTGGTAACCTTCGCAGGTTCCATCGGTCACTATACCTTTCCTAAACTGATGTGTAGTCAGCCCCATTTTAAAAAAACATAAGGAACAATTACAAGAAGGATACAGTGGACTTCTATATAAAGCAGTACTCTGCATAAGCCAAGGTTACTATGTAAAGCATTAATGATAATGTAAGCTAATAGTCTCTTTGATTGCAGATCTCTATCCATTGCCTTCCCAGTGTGATGCCTAGAGTAAGGCCCCCCCACAGTCCTAGTATCTGGAGATACCCAAGGATCCAGACCACAGCCTGTCGGCCCCATCCAGGGCTGATCCAGAGGGACGAAATGGAAATCGATTATTGTTATTGTTCGATCCATCACTGATTATTAGTAGACAACAGTTATCTAAAATCCGCACTTCCATCCAGACTTTATAAATTTCTGCAGTGACAAGGAAATTTTTTTTTATCTACGGACGGACTCCCATTTACCTACATCAGTTTACTACTTACAGGTGAAAAACTCTTCTCGTACCAGTACAAACACAAAATTTGGACAAGTGATAATACTCAAAGTAAAAGGAATAAAAACTCTTTCAAATCAGCGTTGTGACAAATCATAAGAAGATTGTAACCAACCAGCAACGTCAAGAGACTTTAAAAACTTTCTCAATATATGAAATAACTCAATTTCATTGTGATAACCACGGTCTAATGTACCAAAAACCATGGAAAGTTATTGTCTGAATATATAAGTTTAAATTCCTATTATTGGTCAAATGTAAGCACAAGATTCGTTTCAGACAATCAAAAAAAAAAAAAAAAAAAAAAGAAAGAAAGAAAAGAAAAGCCTATATGTGAGTATGGTAGTCGACCCTCCACATTCTCATTCCCCTACGTTAAAGACCGTAATTTTTGGAACCTCTGAATACTTATCTTTTGGCAAAACCCGAAGCGAAAAAAAAGAACAAGGAAGTATTTTATTAAATTATCCATTGCACATTGAAATTAATCATATCTGCATTCAACTGTTGCTCAACAACAGGATACATACATGTCACCATGTATGTCGTCTCTATGTAGGATTATTCTCCGAATAACTAAATCACTGACACTATGTGTTTAAGATTTAACAACATGAAAGTTCACCACCAACGGAAACCTATGGTTGTTATTAGTCAAGGTTAGTTGGATTAAAAGAAAGAACGGAACACACTTCCGGTGTTTTAAAAAAAAATTCTCCAGCTCAACCATAGCTTATGTTGTGGTTAACTTTTGTGTTTAAAATCTATCCTATAAAACAACAGGAACCACCAACATGATGGAACATGATGTAACTTTACTTCGTAAATTTCCTTTGTACCCACAAAAAAAAATCCCTCTCGATTTCGTTTTGTATTTAAAAAAAAGAGACATAAAATACGAATGCTAATACCAATACTACTTTTAATAATAATAAGAATAGGGATACTAACAATACTAACCTATAGACCCCCCAAACATCCCCCCTAATTATAAAGAAACTTTATACAGTCCCCTGCAAAACATGTACTCTGGTATGGTCAATGTAACTGCATCCCTGATTATTAGAATTTGTATCTGTTATTACCATAGGCCATTAGGGCATAAACTAACACACTAACCATAGGGTCAGTTCTTCGACTATTCAGTCTCACTCTTACTGACAGAACCTCTCATGGAAAAGAAATCTAGACTTGTTTGTATTTAAGCCCTAGGTGCGCTAAAGTGCGCTCATTAGTTTGTAATTTCTGTATATTGCCAGTATACATAAATGTCAATGTGTCTAGCGTAATGCCTACCACACAGGATGAGTAGAATTTAATAAAATAAGTAGAATTTAATAACGAGTAGAGCTTAACCAAAATGAGTAGAATTTAATAAAAACAAATATATATACTTTGATCACTAGTACAGAACAGAGTTATGCAGTAAAATTGTCATATATTACCCTTATTGCAACCAATGTAGAGAGTAATAGCTAATAATGTTAGTTATATTCCTCGATAACATTATGATGAGTTTTAATATCAAATGTTTATAGACGCACTTGAAAATAGTTATTAAGCATTGTGTTTAATCGCTAGTTGCTCATTATTCAAGTTATGTTACATACGCGATTTAAGCATTTAGTATGCAATCGCTTCTATATTACAAGAAATATATTACAGGATATGTAATGTTGTACTCAAATACTTTCCAAGTTATATTTTCCTTATATGCCAAAATAGTCAATATTCACTTAATTCTTGTTTTATAGGAAAGTAAAGTATCGCCTATGCTTTCTTAATTATATGGATATATTGAAACAACATAATGAATTTTGTTCACAAATTGTAAGGCACAATCCCGCAAGATTTTACGAAATAAGGCAAAAACGATCGAGCGTACTACTCTATATCATTGTATGTTTCCCATTTGGCTTATACTATAAACAAGGAAAACTGCTCTTGCAATTTTATCGTCCATCTCAGCCAAACTTTAAAACGCTTCACGCTATATTTTTTTTGAGTGTATTTAATGTTGATCTTTTTAAATTTTTAGCTGAATCATATTATTAGCCTGAGACTATCACATTTAACACGTATGACTATAATTGTAGTTACTACAGTAAATATAATTGTACTTAGCAAATCAGTAAACTCACAAAATCTTAATTTTCTTTATAATACTAAAATTTGAACTCGTAATTGGTTCAAAGTCATGCTTAATACTATGGTTAGGAATTGGTTTTAAAAAAAAATCTACTATTTTGAGTTCACACAAAACCTCTTGACAATTATAAGCTAGAAGGATACCATGATTGTAAGGTTTCATTCTACAAAGGTTCAGATCATAAAGCTTCGTACTAAACATGGTTCTTTAATCTACTATTTTGTTAGTGGAATTGTTGTAGCATTTAAACGTATTATAGTTAAAACACATGAAATCTTACAATCCCGCTCTCTTGCAATTTATTCGTTCATAATCTCCAAACTATCAGGAAAGTTTGTTTTAAGTTCCTTAGAGCCTTACGTAAGGCCCGTTCTATATTAACCCTTTAAACCCCAGCAACTTGCCTTGGATAACCGTTTCCGTAATTGGTTGTTTCATTAGGAAGATAACTTTCGGCATTTTTAAAATTTTTTTTTACCGAGGTCGGCGGATAACTGTTACACAGTTATGCCTCGAAGTCCTAAGCCGGACTCAAATTATGGGGCGAGACGCCCGCGCTTTTCAAATTGTGTGTGCAGCAAGGAAAAGAGAGAAAGGGAGAACGGAGTCAGGTGAGGCTTTAATTGTATTAGCAATCTGATGCCTCATTGACACCAACCCACACGCATGTAATAGTGGTATGACCTTGGCTTTGATTTACTCAAATCACAAGTGCCGGGTCGCTGATGCAAATTTAGTTAACACCACGCAAGCGATAAGTAAAATAAAAACATTATGTATTTGGAGCTATGCGTGAAATAAAAATATATTAGTAAATGTAAAATAGATACTTCAGCCCGGCGTGATGGGGGAAAATCATAGAAACACTAGACGTCTTAGCTACTATTGAGCATGCGCGTGAAAAAGCTTCTCCAAGCTCGTTGAGGCTCGTGACGTAGCTCTAGAGCGACGTCAGAACTAGCAGAAAATGCGTGGGACGAAGTCCCTATAAAAGCGAGGCTCTTCGCCGGGTGCTGGTTGATCGTTTCCGGACTTCGTATAGTGCACTTGGATCGTCGTCCCGGACGCTCGTCGTAAAATCAGGTATGTGATTATTTTTCTAAGTCCCCCCCTCGATTCGGGATGAGCACCTTGAGATTGTTTAGTGATAAATATGAAGTTTTATTCCAACATGAAACCAAATTCCCTCTTCAAGAATTAACACTTTTCCTTTTGAGCCAATGCAAGTTGCGAGTACGGATTATCAAATTCACTATTTTCAATAAATCGCGGCTTAGCATAAAAACCTTCTAGCTCCCATTTGGTAATGAAGGGGTTGTGCCCATAAATGTGATATAGTAATAAGTTCAAGTTGTAATCCCAAGTAACCGATTTGTAAGATTCCTTTGTATTTTCATTTTATTTTTTTTTATTCTTATAAATAAACCGTACATTGAAATTGGTCTCTTTAATTTAGTGAAGCTATCCCTCTCTATCTAGATTCAGCTCACAGTCTTCATATGTTACTTGGGTTTCGATTTCCAGTACAAGCTCTACCACTGAAATACGAGTCTCCCCCCACTATTGAGACTTTTAGTACACTTTCTCATCATCTTCGAACCAGTGAGCCAAAAACGTTTCAATACTGAGGCTTAAAGGGAGTTGGACTCAGAACCAACTTTGTCATACTGGGTGGAGAGTAGAGAAGTGATTTCAAATACGATTTCACGGAAGAAAGTGTATACAAATATAATGCCAATCCCAGAACAACACATAACAATATATATATATATATATATATATATATATATATATATATATATATATATATATATATATATATATATATATATGTCGGCGCAACACCTACAAGAGTAGTACTTAACCCTTTCATTCCCATTGCATAACTACAGATACAACCACAATTTTGGAAAACTAACTATAAAAAATACTCCCCGAGTGTCACTTGAGATACGATATTACCGGAGTGTAAATTTTGGTGCTTTTATCAGAAAGTGCACAATATGTTGAAATATCCTAGCTACACTGCCGGTCTATTAAAAAAACAATCACTAATTTGAGCAAGCCTTGCAATTTCGAAAGATGATGCTTTTTAAAACTAATGCAGTCTGTCACGTCAATCAAGTACTGAGCCTAAACAACGAGAGGTGAAATGTTTCTTTTGCGGAGAAACTGCTGGTCGTGCCACTCTTCATAATACTGCGACATTTCAACTGGACTCGCGTGTCAGGTCGTGCGCAATGATTCTGGGCAATATGGACCTACAGACGAAACTCAGCGCTGGGGACATAATTGCACAGGATGCGAAGTACCACTGCAATTGTCTCGTGAATTTATACAATCGCGTTCGGAAGAGTAAGGAAATTTGCCTTAAAAGTTAAAATGATCAATAAGCAATAGGACTTGCCTTTGTAGAACTGGTCGTGTTTATTGAAGAAGCTTTAGCGGAAGGCGAGACGGCTCCGGTTTTTAAACTTGCAGACCTGGCGCAGTTATATGCTTCGCCGATGGAACAGATGTTGGGAGTAAGTAGGAAGTAAGAGTGCACTCGACCCGTCTTAAACAGAGACTGCTTGCTTACTTTCCAAACATGTGTGCACAGCATAAGGGGAGTGTTGTTCTGCTTGCACTTAATGAAGACCTCTGTGATGCCTTGGCAAAGGCTTGTGAATTGGATACAGATACTGATGCTGTCCATCTGGCTCGCGCTGCCCAAATTGTGTGACGCCACATCTTCGGAGATGACAATGTGTTCAACAGATTTCCTCCAGAATGTCAACAGGATTCCGTACCATCCGTGTTGTTTGCCCTAGTCACTATGATCCTCGAAGGATTAAGTATCAAAGATCTTAGAGAAAGCACTACAGAAGCTGCACTGTCTATCAGCCAACTCCTCAAATTCAATTGTGTGAAGCAGCGAAGAGCGACACAGGCAGTACGTCTCGACCAGTCCGGCACGCTACCACGCAGGATACGCCACTTCCCATTTACATCGGACTCATGCTACATGCACACACTCGTGAAAGGGAGCTAGTCGACAAGCTGTCACACGTAGAAATTTCTATTTTCTACGACCGAGTCCTGTCCCTCTCCGCACAGTTGCGGAACAGTGCCTGCCGCCTCTATCACCAGAAGCAAGTAGTCTGTCCTCCCAAGATGAGAGGCAAAATCTTCACCACCAACGCTGTAGACAACATCGACCATAATGCAAGTTCTACGATCTCAAAACTGTCATTTCATGGGACTGCTATTTCCCTGGTGCAACATCCTGCGTTCCATGGAGCCGGGGTTGACCGCGGCATCGATATCCTCGGAGGGTCGAACGAGAAAGGCCTCAAATCAGTTGACCGTTTGCCACAATACTATACAGATGTCCCATATGTCAACAGCAGCATCAAGAACACACAGGTACCGGTTACCAACGTGACATCCCTGAGAGGCAACAGCGGGCTCAAACAAAATATTGAAACAGAGTATCTTTGGCTACTACACACTCAATTAGCCATAAAAAAGTTCTCCATTAGAAAGCACTTCATGGGCTGCATACCACATAAGTCTGCAGTCCAGTAACACAAGTCGGGCTATCTGTTCCACTATACTACTCCCACTCTTCCTGGAGAGTGCCCATACCATTGCAATGATCAAGCTCTCCATGGATGTCGTCAGGAACGCAGTGGAACATCTTAACCCTGGCCAGATTCCAGTGTTCACATTCGACCAACCGCTTTTTGCACTGGCAAAGCAAATCCAATGGAAGTGCCACAGGTATACGGCGAAGAGAAGTTCGTAATCCTCTTCGGAGGTCTTCATATCGAGATGACAGCACTAAAGACCATTGATGACTTTTTGCGAGGAAGCGGATGGGTGCAAGCACTGGTTGAGGCAGAGATCATCAGTGCCGGGACTGCGGATTCCTTCCTGTGGGCATCACATGTCACTCTAAGCAGGAGAGCGCATCAAGTAACAGCAGCAGCCCTCTTCACCCTGCAGCAGAACCCATACAACCACTACATTGACCAGTTGCGTGACGCTGGCACCGAGTAGCTTGAGTTCGCAGAGTGGTGCCAGGAAAAGGCGGAGACTTGCCCCCAGGTCTACTACTGGGCAACTGTACTGGAATTGGAACTGACGATCTTGGCATACATGCGCTCTCTGCGCAAAGCGTCGTTTGCCATGTACGTCGATGTCCTCAAAGAACTAGCAATGGGGTTCCATGCCCTGGATGACACCAAGTACGCGCGCTGGATTCCTGTGAATCTGCAAGACATGGTGGAACTGCCAACTAAACACCCTGAAATCGCTGATGAATTCTTCGCAGGCAATTTCACAGTCCACAAAACGACTAGAGCGTTTCCGCAATCTCTATTGATCAAGTCCACGAACAGAACATTGCAACCATAAAAGGAGACGGAGGTGCAGAAGGTCTCACTGACAATCCCAGCGCACTGCGACGGTGTATGCTAGCAAGACCAGAGGTTGCCAGACTCACCGAAGAATTTCAGGACTGACCAACAATGATCACAAGACACGAAGCATCATGACCAGAGTGTGCAAACTGCTTTCCAAAAAGACGCACAGTCAATGGTCAAAGTGATGGAAGACTTTGGGAGTCCATTTGAAGAGGATAGTCAAGATCTGTTAGTACTCGACACCAAGGAGATCGCGCTATCTCGAGCAGTAAACGACCTCCGTCGTGCATATAAAGTTTGACATATGCAGTTTGATAAATTTGTCACAGAACGCCTGGTGGAGAGAACGAAACCCATACTAGATCCTATTAAAAGAAACAACTTCAAATTATTTGGTCAGCCTACTACAAAATCTCAGGGAAAGGGCAAGCAGCAAAAGAAATCTCTCAGAAACGACGTAAACCTCTTCTCTAGTCTGTATATCGGATGCCGGAACCGGGATGAAAATCTAGACGAATTCTTCAAACATGAAAACCAAGCTTTCCCTCTTGCACTATCAGACGGCGGTGGCATCCGGGTGGTGTAAAGAGTGATATTTTCAGTCAGCCTAGGTCTAAGGTTCCTCCAACAAGCTGCATTATCCTAGAATGATCAGTTATCATCCAGTTGCTGAAACCTGCTACGGCAAAAATGTTCAAAGAATATGTCCAGCAAGATTTTGTGCCTCTCAAACTTTCTTGAAGCCATCTAGTGTGGGACTGCTACATAAGAAACTCGTTGAAAGGTGCAGCAAGAACCAAGCGGGAAACAGGGTGAGAAAATGAGTGGTGGGTAATTCAACTATACCCGTGAACTCTGCCAGCTTTTTCAGAATTGACGAAAACAAGACAGAACTCTTCATTTTCCTATCTGACATCCTCTACGACTCATTCCAGCTTGCATACAAGGAGCTGCCCATCATTAAAGGAGATGATGTCTTGAGAAAGCCACCGCTTTTGGATACTTCAGTCCTGGCACCTTGCAACCTCGAGGAGGCCGATACCCGTATTATGTTGCACGCCGCCCACACTGCTCACAATGGCCACAAGAAGATCCTCATCTGCACAGTAGACACTGATGTTGTCCTGGCGGTGGCTGTGGCACACACCTTGAATGGAGAAACTCAAGTGTGGGTATCCTTTGGCTCGGGGAAGACGTTCCGTTGTTTGGCAGCCCATTAGATTGCTCGGTCTCTGGGCCCTGAAAAAGCTCAGGCACTACCGATGTTTCGTCGCCAGACGTGGAAAAGATGACAGCATGGGCAGTGTGGACAGTGCTACCTTAGCTCACGCAGACGTTCATTCTTTTCTCCGCTGCACCAGATCGTATTACCGAAGATGCCATGCATATAATTGAAAGGATAATCATACTGCTTTATGACAGAACAAGCACAGAAACGGATATTGACAAGACACGTCGCAAACTGTCTGCAAAGAAAAGCAGTTCCAGCTGACCCCACCAAAAAGAGCAGCCCTGAAGCAGCACGTACGAAGAGCAGTATATCAGGGCGGACATATCTGGGGCCAGGCCTTGGTTCATGCACCAACACTGCCATCACCAACCGACTGGAGTTGGATCAAGACTAGCGTCCTGTATGAACCTCTATGGACAACGCTACCCGAAGCATCCAAGATCTGCTGGGAGCTCTTCTCTTGCAAATGCAAAGACTGCATTAAAAAGAGAAAGTGCAAGAAAGCCAGTCTAGAATGCACAACACTGTGTGCCTGTGACGGGGAATGCTCTGAAATGTAATATTATTAACTAAATATATATAAAACTTACAAATTATCTGACATACGTTTCTTGAAAGCATTCACTAAAATCTTCAGCAACAAACCTTGTCTAACTTATGTTGTCTTTCGGATGTCCACTGGCGGCCATTTTGGAAAATGGCCACCACGGCCGCCAGCGGTCAGTTGGCCGATGGCCCCACACCCAAATTTGTTCATCTTGTATCGGTATACCTCTGTGCCAAATTTGGTACTTTTATCAAAAAGTGCACAATATGTTGAAATATCTTAGATAAACTGCCGCACTATATTACATATTACGTTTTGTTATATTTTTGTTTTGTTTCTTTGTTTAATTCGACAATGTTTTACAATCTTTAACAATAAATGCTTTTTCTTTTCATTGTAGGAATTTGAGATGAGTATGACCTTGTGATTAACAAAGGAGCAAAGAATGAGAGCATTTCAACTTTACAATGAAAACAAGAAGCTGCAGAATTCAACATTGGACAAGTACAAAGTCGAAGCATCATAAGTTTAATAAGGGAGTTTGCAAGAAGAGGTAGCGTAAACCATGACAGAAGATCCATTAGGTGAGTTTTAGCAATGAGTGTGGAAAAGTTTCAGTACTAAAATAATCATTGCTAGGCATTTCTAAAAAAATCATTAGACGTATTTCTCAAGAATTAGATATTAGTGATAGAAATGTTCGTAGAGTCTTAAAGAAACTTAAGATAAGACCTTACATTTCTCGTGTGCTACAAAGTTTGCATGATGGAGATGAAGACAAGCCTGTTAGAGTTTTGTGCAATTTTCATGAACAAAGTTAATGAAGATAAGACATTTTTTGATGAGTTATGGTGGTCAAATGAAGAAACCTTCAAATTGGTGGGACATATCAATCATCGTAAATTGTGTATACTGCAGAGATGCTAATTTACATGTCATTTTGAAAAAAAATATTAATTTACTAGGAGTTACAGATTGGGGGCTATTTCTTCAGTAGGAATAATATGACTAATAATCTTTGATGGCACTGTTAAGTAAGATATTTATTTAAGTAAGATATATGCTACAAACCAGAGATAAAAGTGAGGAGGAACGCGAGGGGACGCCGTTCCCCACTTTCACAAAATATCTGTGGTATCCCCTACTTTCTAAAACAGTTACAATGGGCAAAGATTGGCAAGGGGGACGCCGTGACCTCTACCTTCACTCCTCCTTTTCAAATTCAATTTTACCCCTGCTACAAACTGAATTCTGGCCTCGAGTTCAAAATTATCAGAATGGCATTTACTTTCAACAGGGTGATGCACCGTCCCACTATGCTTTAAACGGTTGGGAAAGAGTAAATGCCATTTTGAGGGCAAGTGGATAGGACTACGTGGAACAATTCAGTGGTTATCAAGGTCACCAGACGTAACCACCAGACTTTTTCATGTGGGTGTAATGAAAGCTCCTGTTTACAGCCTAAAATAAAAAAAAAAAAAAACAGTTCCTCACTTAAAACAAGCAATTTCCTACAAATTTTCTGAAATTAAAATGGAAATGTGTCAAAAGAAGTTTCACTGGTAGGATTCAACATTGTATTGAACAAGAAGGTGGACATTATGAAAATGCCATTTAATCTAAATAAGTGTCGTTGTTTTGTTGTCTTCATGGTGCAATATTTAATTCCTCAGAAACTACTGTACTTTATTTTATACATTTAATTAGTGTGAAAATTGAGTAATTAAAAAGGGCCTTACATATGCCTTACTCGTATATATATATATATATATATATATATATATATATATATATATATATATATATATATATTGTAACCATTTCCTCTCTCCGTCTCCACAACCCACCCAAGACAACATTGAATAAATCCAAACATGTATTGGAAAGCAGGCCGTAAGGCCAGAGAGACAAAACAACCACACATCTGGATGAGTTATTTAACTTCCCGAAAATTTAATTTGGTTTCTGGCCAAAATACATACATGAATTCTATATACTATAGAGGTTATACTGCTGATTTTTAGAAATATTAAAAAAAGTCAAAAATTAACAATTATATATATAATCTTTAATTATCAAAAATATTCAACAAGAAACTAAACGCAATTTAGTTATGTCAACTCTAAGTTGTGGATATGTAATATTTTTAGTTTTGTTCAAAATTACCTTAACCACGAGGACACAATAGTCCTCCTTCTTTTTGTTACAAAAATGGCGTCAGCCAAAAGATAAAAAAATGACAAATAATTATAATTATTATATATGAAAAATGTATGAACTAATACTCGGAATATTCACATAAATATATATATGTATATATTTTAAACTTATCTGCAATACGTATATTACTGGCAAGACCCGATTATACTGTCACAAAACTACAGATAATTGATGAGCTATAAAAAAAATGAAGTTAACACCAGGCAATTACGTCAACTGAAGCATATGAGAATTTTTACATGGGGAGCCAGAAAACTCCCAGCATGCTCCATTAGATAACAAGTGAAAAATTAAATTCGTAAAACAAAACTACAATGACGTAAAGTAAAAATAATAACCAAAGCAAGGGAACAATAACATAATAATAATAATAATAATAATAATGATAATAATAATAATAATAATATTTTATAAATGACTAGATTCTGAATACATTACATATCACCCTCCTCCGTCTGAAAAAGTTCAGGTGATCAGGCTGAACTTTTTCAGGCCCAGAATGATACCAACCTTATTCAGAAAATAGACCATTAAAATATATAAACCATAAATACATATATATTTAATATATAGTAAATGAAACAACTACCAAATATATACAAAGGAAATAAGTATTACATATAGATAATTTTGACGTTTTTGTGGCCACAAAAACAAATTATAAAGTGCAATTAACACAACAAAACTCGAGAAACATATTTATATGTGAATTTATATATATATATATATATATATATATATATATATATATATATATATATATATATATATATATATATATATATATATATATATATAGTAGTCATGCCAGACCTTCTTAAACCTTAAGGATCATTAACATGCAACCGAGGTAAGTAGCGTTTTAATAACGATACATGATAAGGAAACTTCCTATTTTGAGATTCATTGAATAACAAAGCTGTATTTTTTCTCAAAAACGACTCAATAACCACGGGCCCAACCCATAAGGGCGACAAGGATTTATTAATCGCATCTTTCTTAGACGACAGAATATGAGAGCGATACAGCACTTTATCCCCTTCTGAAAATGTTACTGGAGTTACTCGTTTATTATAAATACGTCTTCGTTCATTCCATACTTTTTCCATATTGTGAAATACCTTAGACCAAATATCCTTGGCATCTTGAGCTACAATATCGTTATCAGAAATATCCCACCTAGCCATTAAGGGATCAATGGGTTCTCTTCCCATATACAAACGAAACGGGCTATATTTAAGTTCTGAATGAACTGCCGCATTAATGCCAAATTGCAATTCTTTCAAATAACTCGACCACTTGTCTTGTTTGTCATGAAAATAACTTCTGATAGCCGTTTTCAAAACCTGCACGTATCGTTCCACGGCGTTTCCCCCAGGAAAATAGGGCGAACTGCGTATATGCTTAATACCTAAGCCATGCAGGAAAGACCTGAAGGTATAACTTGTGAAATAAGAAGCCCTGTCCGTAGTGAGGAAAAAGGCGAAACCAAATTTACAAAAAATGTTATATAATTCGCGTGTAATAGTAGTGCTATTGGCCTTCCGCAATGGAACTAAATGCAAAAAACGTGTACAGTTATCAAGTACCAATAACACATAAGAATAGCCAGAACTAGTTGGAAGAGGACCAGCCAAATCGGCAAATAGATGCCCATTAGGAATCTTATTATATTTAGATATTATTTCCCCTTGAGGTTTGGCTAGTCTAGGTTTCGAAATTTGGCAAGTATGGCAAGTGGTTACAAAAGACTTGATATCAGCCATCATATTAGGCCAAGTGAAAAGCCTATGAATTTTACACAAAGTTTTAAAATAACCAATATAATTGCCCGTTAGCTGAAATTCGTGATAGTAACTCATGATCATATTTCTCAAACACAAAGGTAACAATATTTTATACTGAACATTACGAGCTTTAGTTCGCTGGTAAAGAATACCATTTTCTATTCTATAATCACCCAACTTATTTCCATTATTAGCCACTTGTTGATATATGTCTTTCGTATCAGATTCAGTTTTTTGATAATTCCTAATATCGCCATAGGCTAGACGCAAATCTCGCAAACTACATATAAAATTCTTAGCATAAACATCTTCATCCAGTGGTTCATCTAACACATCATACAAATTGGTGTCATATATACGGGTGAGAAAATCCGGTATTAAATTCTGTCCCGAGGTAATATGTTCAATTTTAAAATTGAACTCAAAAAGTCTTTGAATTATGTTACCATAACGAGATACTTTCTTAGGATTGCGTAACATATGTACCAAACTCATATTGTCAGTAAGGATAGTAAATTCATTTACCAAGAACTGCTGAAATCTAATCACCGCATTAAAGATACTAAGCAGTTCTAGTTCAAAGATTGTACGATTAGCGTCAGCCTCCTTTAAACGTTTAGAGTAGAAAGCAATAGGGAGCATTGAACCATCAGTTGTCTTTTGTGAGATTGTCGCAGCCAGGCATTTTAGAGATGCATCTGCCTGAAGATAAAATCTCTTATTAAAGTCAGGAACCTTTAATATTATATTTTCTTCAAAGGCTTCCTTTATTCTTTTAAAGGCATCGACCTGCCTAGGCCCCCACTCAAATTTTTTCTTAGGAGATTTTAACTCCGTAATAGGAGACATTATTTCCGCATAATTAGGACAATGTTTCGCATAATACCCCAGAGCTCCCAATAATTTCTGAACCCCTCTCCTACAACGGGGGGGGGTGGCAATCGACGTATCGCCTCAATACGCTCAGGGAGTAATGAAACATTACCATCAGAAAACAAAAAACCCAAATACTGAATAGAAGTTTGAAACAGCTTACACTTTTGAGGCGAGACCGTTATCCCTCTAGAACGCAATCTAGAAAATACCTCAAGCAACAAATTCTTGTGAGATTCTACATCTGAAGAAGTTAGGACAATATCGTTAATATAGAAATCAACGCCCTTTCCTTTCAGATCACCCAGCACATCATACAAAACACGAGTAATTGCTTGACTTCCTATCTTTATTCCCATAGGGATTCTATTCCACACATAGGTTTTCCCCTCAAAAGGGCCGTGTATGCCCTACTACTTTTTGCAAGGACAATTTGATGAAAACTACGTTTGGCATCAATATGTGATATTATCTTAGCGTTAGCTAGTGAAGCCATACACTCTTCTACATTAGGACAGATCATATTGTCACCCATTAAATGCTAATTTAGTTTCGCGTAATTTAAAACTACTCTCCCTTCACCTTTGGAATTTTTAACAATGAAACAAGGAGATCGGTAATCAGAATTCGCTTCTTGAATGACCCCATTACGCTTATATTCTTCTATAAATTTTCTCATCTCATTTCTGTGAGCTTTCGACAACGGATACTGTTTTTCACAAACAACAGTGTTATCCTTTAATTTTAAGTGATATTCAAAATTGGTCACCTTACCTATTTTATCTGTAAGAACTTCTTTAAATTCATCACACATATATTGAACAAACGAACTTAATGTAGGATTTGAAACAAGCAACTTTTTATCAACACTATTTATAATACTATTCGTATCAACACTAGGAGCCAAGTTGGCTGCATTATCAACACTACAACAGTACATTTCATATTCCACTGGTTGAATGTCTGGCACAAACAGGTGTATAGGAAAAAAGCTGTTATTTTTCTTTTGTCTTTTTGTTGATAAACATTCATTTTTCGCTGGCAAATGATAAGCACTCGCTGAACGTGTGGACTCTCGATTCTCATAATTATTAATAGATAAAGACCTCACCTGCTGTTTTTGAATGTCAGTGGCGTATCTTACCGGCGTAACACTATTTATAATACTATTCGTATCAACACTAGGAGCCAAGTTGGCTGCATTATCAACACTACAACAGTACATTTCATATTCCACTGGTTGAATGTCTGGCACAAACAGGTGTATAGGAAAAAAGCTGTTATTTTTCTTTTGTCTTTTTGTTGATAAACATTCATTTTTCGCTGGCAAATGATAAGCACTCGCTGAACGTGTGGACTCTCGATTCTCATAATTATTAATAGATAAAGACCTCACCTGCTGTTTTTGAATGTCAGTGGCGTATCTTACCGGGATATCCACCTCACCATAAACGCCAGGAATCAGGTTCCCCTCAGATAGTCGAGAATGTGAATCCTTCCACTGTGCCCCAGCAACAGAATAAACAGATGTAGCCTTAGATCGACGATCCTCTGCATTGTTAAACATTCGAATAGCGCAGGAAGTATCTGAGGTGACAGCATCCCCAAAAAGAGCGTGTATTGGGTGCCCTTCATCGACAGACTTCCTGCAAGTAGAATCAAAGGCACCAGTATCCATGTTGGAAAAAGATCCCGGGGAGGGTGGGGGGAGTTGAGTTGTTATTCCCGTAAATAGGGGAATAGACAGTTGATAGCGTTGAAGTTTTAAAGATTTACTCTTAAAGTCCATGTAGCACTGAGCATCATTCAAAAATTCCAAACCCAATAAAACAGGAAATTCAAGTTCTGGATAGACAAATGAGCGCACACTAATAAGTTTGTTTTGTATTTTAAAACTGAGTCGTACACACTTGTCTAACACAAGTTCGGTATTATTAACTGCCTTTCCTTTAAATGTTTTAGGAATAATTTTTAAGTTCATTTTTGTTTTCAAAAAGTGAAACACCTCATTATTTATTAAATTGATTGAAGATGCTGAGTCTATACAAGCATGATATTGTTTACTAAACAGCTTAATTAACACATAAACACCTCTATTAGTCTCTTGTGAAATGGTACTGAAGCGTCCCTGGCCTTCGGTATTATACGAATATCCTTTAGTGTTCATAGAATTAAAGGAAGACGAAGGCAAGCGCGCAGCACTATCTTTATTGTGAAAAGTTCTACCACCTTTTGGAGAAAAATAATGCCCCGATCTAGATTTATGAAACAAGGGGGAAGATCTATCAGTAGCAGTTCTCGTAGAGGACGATGTGGGTTGAAACGAATTATTAAATTGCAGAGAATAAAGTTCATGCTTCATATACTGTTCCAATAATTGTTCAAAATCTCTCATGGATTTAGGCATTCCAACATAGAATAATTTCTCCCTAACACTGGGAGTAACACCCGAAGCAATTGCACGCAATATACTTTCTTCACCCACTGTAAGATCTAAAATTTTTACACTAGTACACACCCTCTTTACATAGTCCTTAATACGTTCACATGGACCTTGGGGACGATAAAAATTAGTAACCATAAGGTGATGTTGGGCACAGTCAGAAATTAACTGCCGAACAACGTGCCTACATACAGGGTCCCAAGCGCTAGCCAAAGAACACGCTTCAGTAAAAATATCACTAAGAGGATTTCTCATCCTGGATCTCACTGCCAACATTAAACATTCGAAAGGAAAAATGTTCAACTCGTCCAATTCACTCAAATGGACTAAAAAGGTATACAATTGGTCGGGCACTGTACCATCACACATCGGAAGTTGATTCACATACATATCAATAAGCTTCAATTGTACATTTTGTTCTAATTTGCTATGAGGGATTGAATCCGAACTCTCATTCATATGAGGTAGCGTTTGTCCGCCTATCATATGTTTACTAGTCCCACTATCACCTCCTGACACAAAATCGGTTTGAGTAACTTGTGACTTCGCCTCGGGTTTTGAACCCCATACCTTTCCGGAACGAGTAAGGTGCAAGTCCTTATCTTCTTCAGATTCTGACATTATGAATTATTACAAATATTTATTGGCAAAACAAATAAATGAAGCTTGTAAGACCTTAACAGAATATAGCTGTCGCCTTTTTATTATTATTTTTTTCCTATTAAATAATAGCACGTACCTGTATTCGTAAGTTCAAGGCTACACACCAGCAATCTACACCTGTTGTTTATAATCCAATTGATAACACGAGAAACAGACAGGTTTCTTTCACTATCAAACAAATACAAGTAATAGCAAAGACTACATGCCCCCGAGCTACTTCGATTAAAGGCCAGAAACAAAAACATACGAGGGTGAGTTGACGTAATCTATTATATGTAACCATTTCCTCTCTCCGTCCCCACAACCCACCCACGACAACATTGAATAAATCCAAACATGTATTGGAAAGCAGGCCGTAAGGCCAGAGAGACAAAACAACCACACATCTGGATGAGTTATTTAACTTCCCGAAAATTTAATTTGGTTTCTGGCCAAAATACATACATGAATTCTATATACTATAGAGGTTATACTGCTGATTTTTAGAAATATTAAAAAAGTCAAAAATTAACAATTATATATATAATCTTTAATTATCAAAAATATTCAACAAGAAACTAAACGCAATTTAGTTATGTCAACTCTAAGTTGTGGATATGTAATATTTTTAGTTTTGTTCAAAATTACCTTAACCACGAGGACACAATAGTCCTCCTTCTTTTTGTTACAAAAATGGCGTCAGCCAAAAGATAAAAAATGACAAATAATTATAATTATTATATATGAAAAATGTATGAACTAATACTCGGAATATTCACATAAACATATATATGTATATATTTTAAACTTATCTGCAATACGTATATTACTGGCAAGACTCGATTATACTGTCACAAAACTACGGATAATTGATGAGCTATAAAAAAAATGAAGTTAACTCACCAGGCAATTACGTCAACTGAAGCATATGAGAATTTTTACATGGGGAGCCAGAAAACTCCCAGCATGCTCCATTAGATAACAAGTGAAAAATTAAATTCGTAAAACAAAACTACAATGACGTAAAGTAAAAATAATAACCAAAGCAAGGGAACAATAACATAATAATAATAATAATAATAATAATAATAATAATAATAATAATATTTTATAAATGACTAGATTCTGAATACATTACAATATATATATATATATATATATATATATATATATATATATATATATACAGTAAATGTTTATTTTTCCATAATGCTCAAGAGTGGAGTTTTAATCTTTTAAACCTCCTTTATCTACGCCACTGATTGTACTTGTATAATATGCTTTCATTTACGTATTTAATTTGGTAAACATACTTAACTCCAATTGAATTGCTAATAACAAATTCCATTACTGTAATGTTCATAAACTGCAATGTCTTTTAAGCGTGAAATACAAATAATTTGTCATTAACATGTTCGATTTACCAGATGGAACATTGATGTGATTGGGTGGAGCTATAAGAACTTTCAGCAGGAGAAAGTTGGTAGTGAAGTTATGGAACAAAGTAAAATTTCTTCATAATAATGCCATAGAGGAAAACACAAAATATAAATTTCTGCTACTGTATTACAATATGGAGAATTTTTTTTATCTTGTATGGTAATAACTGTTTTATGGGAAAGCAAACGTGACATATTTGTTTTATAAATTATATCCAAGAACAATACAGCCGAAGAAACATTAGTCGATAACAATCATTAACTTAATTGAAATGCTTCATTATGGAAACGCATGGCAATAATTTGTGTTTTAAATTTAAAATTTAATTATTTAAGAAGCTCACCAAATCGTTCTGCAATTCATAAAAGTAATTCTAGTAAAGTCAAGTCGAAAGCAAAAACTCCAACACTCAGCTAAGCCACTGTGATAACTGCTGAATATAGCCTTTCGTTTTGACCAAAAATATAACAGTAGAATAATTACGATTTCATACAGATCAGGTGACCACCTTATTTTAAACTAGGTCATCTTAATTACAAACAATTTCAATCATTGGATCAATCCAATCTCTTTCCAACATATCACTTCATAATGTGTACTAAGCACCCGAACAACATACAGTACATTTATCATGGCTTAGAACGAGTGAACTTCACTCATGGCTACCTGGATACTTGATGCACTTTTGGTCTGAGAGACCTTAGTGCGTTTCCCGGCAGGAGTACATGTGACTCGGATTTCACGTTAAGCTTTGCATACACTTCTCATATAGCCTTAGTGCTGCAATGGACGATAAACTGAAATGAAATTCAAGACTTAGGACCAAATGGTACCTAAGTTCAATTAGGTCAGGTCATGAGAGATGAAGGTCAGGTGAGGTCTAATAGCATTTTCCTCAACAGTAATAGAGTTACAGTATGTTAGTGGTGAAGTAATCTCTTTGGTGTATGTAGTTCCTGGTTCGATCCCATCTTGCTTCAAGTGGGCTTTCGGTCGGCAAACAACATGTGAGTGAGTTTTCTCTAGGTTCTTCCGTTTTTTCCTATTTATTCCACAATTACATACATTCTCATAATCACCGTTCCCTTAAGGCTGCCTTTTCGTACTCTTTAACTTCATTCATGTTTTTCAAGTTATGATGATTCTTTTCCGTTTCATTTCTTTTTCATTTGCATTTAATCACAAACTAACTTTTTCAAAGTCTTCAAAATAAGTTTTCAGAAGTCATTGACAAAGCAAATTCTATAGGTTTCCTGGATATATTTTAGAATACTGCTGACTATTATTGCATCTGTTAAAATATGGAATCTTATTATCTACAAGCTGAAACACTTCCTCCACTACAAATTGAGTTCGAGGAAACTATAGAACAATGCTTTACCTTACGTATCAAATTATTAAATAGGAAACTAGATGTATATTGGTGTTATTTCCGTAGCGTTAGGTTATTTTGATCGTACTTGTTGAGGTTAGGCTAGGTAGGATTATAATATTTTAAATATATTTAAGATTATTTTAGTTACCCAGGAACTGGAAAATACCAATGTATTCAATTAAAGGAATAAAATGATTATACATGAAGATTGATATTTACAATAGTTGAAATTGAACACTGTGAACCCTGACCTCTATCAAGGAACCTGTGACTCCTTAATATAATAAAGAATTTAACAGCCTACCATACGAGTATAATATTATTTCGACAAATATAAAGGTCCTACTGAAGGTTGATATAAGCTTAAGAATAAGGTCAACAATGCAGTAACATAATGTAATGTTTCGAAATGGATGGACTAAAATACTTATCAGAAAGTGTTGGTTCAGGCAATACTTTTTACACTGTTGATAATACAATGCAAAATAAAAAATATTGCAAAGCTTCTGTTTCACATGAAACATTAGAGCTTAAAATTAAAAAGAAGGAAATAGAAATTGATTTTCATTAGATGTTCACCATTCAAATACAAACTCAAATTATCGATTTCACTTATAACAACAAATGCCAAGTGTTTATACTAAACATTACTATTGGTGAATAGTGCGCAATAAATTATACCATTACCAGCAGAAACAATAAATTTTACTACTATGAGAATACAAACCTCGAAATTTTGGATATTGCAGAAATTTTTCTAGAGATGCGGAATTTGTCAAAAACACTTACTCTCTTATTTCTAATAAAAAGTTTAAAATAAGTCCAAAGAAAAGGCAATTTTAATATAAAAATACTCTTTCTTTCTCTTTATACAGTGAAATCACGTATTGCCTTATATTTAATTAAGGGTTAATATACCATCCTCAATTTAGGCAAATCTTCACATAGGATATTTTCTGAATAAAGAAACCTTAATATGAATATCACAGAAACTGTCTCCATTTGTCTGTTTACAAGCAAAAGTTTCGAAAAAAGTGTATTCAGTTCCTTTTCAATTAAGAGATCATAAACAGAATTTCATACCTATAACTTAAGCGAAATTTCATATAGGACCTTTTGTGAACAGAGATTCGAAGATTTGAATATTATGCAAGTTACATGGGGTTTTCTAAAACGCTAAAATCTATATTACGTTGATTCTACTGAGGAGTTTTTCTACCAAGTTTTATTTTCCTTGTGTAATTTGTTGGATAGCCTTTTGTTGACAAAAAATTTATATATATATATATATATATATATATATATATATATATATATATATATATATATATATATATATATTCCGCTATATTTCTCTTCAAGGTAAGTATTTCAAACAAATTCTTCTTATCCTTTACTTTTGAGACAAAAGAATTTTATGTTCAAATTTCACGTAGAGTAGTTTGGCCTCGTTTTTGATATCTGAGTTTCTTTACTCTTTTGTATAATAGTATAAATATACTTTGGCGGAAGTAGTTACCTTGACATTGACGATGAAAGAAAGAAATTATAGTTCAATTGTATATTAATAGTATCAATAATAACATTGTATTTTTATTATGTCCCTTTTTCATCAGTGTTTAAAAGTTACTGCATGTGTATGTTTTTTTATTTAGATTTTGCATATCTCTGCGGCGAACAACAAAAATAGTGCGAGTGACACAATTCCTCTTGTAAGGACCATGGTTTGAGTGTCGCTCTCGTCTGCCGAAGTTTCAGAAAGGCTAGCCTTAATTAGCTTCGTCTATCCGTCACTTTGCTTCAAGTCTGGGTACTTAACTCAGCAGTTTCTTCACCTAAAATCGATGACAATGATTCTGTCTTTACTCGTTCATGTTATAAAGAATAGACAGCGAAAGAACAGTCTTGACAGTGTTCTTGGAGAGCCTAATTTTGGAAGGGTACTATTACTTGCCTTAGGATTATACGGAAAATTATTAAATAAACTGTTTATTAATGAATAGAATACATTAATGATTTGAAGCATTATTTTGAGTTTCGCCTATTAATATTTGAAGACACTCAGCCTTATAATTTCAATTGACTTTATGTTATGAAGCAGTGTCATAAAGAAATCGGCGGTCACAAATTATACTTATCCTATCTCAGGAAGTGATACGTAGCAGCACACTCGACTAAAGGAGCAATAAATTGATTATGTATGGAGATAAATGTAAACACTAAAACTAATACTTCCGTTCCATAAAGTGACAATTACGATCCCTGACATCTAGCAAGTATCGTTAAAATAGTATCTAAATCACAGTTTACTATTTAAAAGAGTTGAATCGAATAAAGCTGCAATTAAACACACGGTAAAAGACATTCCAGAATTTCAATATACAAAATATTTCAAAGGTGACATTAGAAACATCCAGTTAGAGTACGAAATTGTTATAGATATAAAAGTCTGTAGTATGTATTGTTTTTGCGTCTATGAATTAATGCTAACATTCGACCCTGACAGCGAAAATTGCATTTGAGCTACGAGAAATAGGGTAATTGACAACAAGTAAGGAGAAACATACTGCGTCTTCGAATGATGTTTTGTCCTCTGATTACCCCATTGCAGTTTACAGCATAAATCTTTTGTTTCACTAACCAACCTTTTGATTCGTCTGGCACAATGGGCTCACGTCAACAGTAGTAAAGACGGTGGTTGGGCTTATTTTTCTGTCTCTGGTTCATGGGTAATGGGATAAAGGAATTGGTTTGTCCATAAGACTACTACTTCTCAATTTTGGCAATAAATACATTGCCTCATCCCTAAATTTTAGGAGAGGCGAATAGGACTAACCTCTTTACATTTTACAAATTGTCAAAATTTAAAATTTGATATGGTAGTGCAAGACAAGGGTTTCACGTCTATAAGTATATGTGGTCAATTCCGTTCCCTATTAAGGGTTAAAATTGCTAAAAATGTAAATTTGGGACTTTTTAAAACCTAATTGATGAGCCTTTATCACGTTATATCCTTATAAGGTCTACAAAGGTTCACATTTTTTCAGAGGATATGAATACATTGACTCATCCTTGTCAAAGTTTGGAGGAGGTACATTGGCTTACGCTTTAAATTTGGGAATTGTCAAAAAATAAAAGTAGGCAAGTGTTTTCAATGACACCAATATATAATTCTGTAAAGTTTGGTGGTCCTGATTATCATCTTCTATGGGTAAAACAAGAATTTTAGGTATGATTCAAAAAAATTATCAAAAAAATTCGATGTTTGCCAAGTATTTTAGGAATGATCTTAAAACGTGCATCAAAAGATTTCGATCTTGAACAATAATTAGCTTTTGCAGCAGGAGCCACAAAATTTTTGAACGGCTCTTAAATCGAGCTTTCTTATTTTCTAGAGAAAAAGGACATCACACTGAGTTAAGTGATAGTTTGGGTTTGGGTACACTATATATACTTCTCCAGATATAAAGTGCACAAGAAAGTTTTTGATTGAAATATATTGGATATTTTGTTTTAAGAAGGCTGAAATATTTGTCTTGCCATTTTGTCATCATGTAGTCGTTTACTTACCTAATTTATCATTTTTAATAAACCCTTATTGCATGACTTGATTATATTTTTGAGTTCATGGGTCAATTCTGTTACACAAGACATGGGCACCTCTTAGATTTTGTGAGTTGTGGTAATCCATTTAAAATTTGTGAGCTACGAGAAAAGAATAATAAATGTTTTGTAAAACACAAACACATACATCTGTTAATTTGGTTGATTCAACTTCTATCCTGATGTGATAAAAGGTGCCAAAATTACACGGAAGTAGTAATTTGCATTTTGAAACAAATTTGAAATTAGCATGCGGCCAAATTCTGAAAGTAATGCCTTAAGCTCTGCAAAGATCAAGATTTTTATTACAAAATGGGAACGTGTGGATTAGTACATTGGTTTCTTCTCTTGAATAAGATATGTGTACCATGATACATCTACTTGAAACTTAGGAAGATGTATATTGGCACACTCTTAATTTTTGGAAATAGTCAAGACTAAAAATTAATAAATGACCCTAGAACTAAGACATATACTTCTGTACATTCGGATGGTTTATGTTGTATTCTCAACCAGGTAAAACGATCACTGAAATTTCAAATTTGGGAGGTTTACGCCTTTATTAAATCTCAAAAGTGTGGCTTTATTGTAACATATGACAATATGAACAAATACAATATACCATTTTGTTTCGTTGGATAAGAGTACCTTAAGACACCCTTATCGATTTCGGAAGGAATACATTTTGCCAACCTTTACATTTAGGAATTGTCAGGAATTAAAAATTCTAACTGTTCTCTAGGACTTAGGGATATATTTTTGTAAAATAAGTGTCCATGTTCATCCATTGCATGAGTAAAACTGCCAAAATTTAAATATGGGGGATTGTGATTACATCTCAGATGAAATAGGCTTGTTTATTATAGTGAATGATCACAGGACACAGTCTAAGGTCTACGGCGAAATGTTATCTAACGGAAAATCTCATTGGTTGATCCCATCGATGGTCAATTATATTCTGCCGCGATTTAGATGGAATGAAAGTATAGGGTCATGTTGGACGGGCGAAACTGTTGAGAATAGATCGTTACGCTTTAGCACGACTCCAATGCATATATTTTAGTCACAATCGATACGAGCTATAGAAGCTAAATACACGGATTTGATTGGTGGGAGTTATCCGTTTCTCGCCACGTACCATACATATAGCACAAATCAAACGCCAGTTGCTGTCGATCCCCGCAGCTGAGCATGCTAGCGAGGTGGATAGTAATGAAAATTGCTTCTGGCGTGGGTTCAAACACGGCCCAAGGAAAAATTTTTATTTTTTCTTAAATTTTCATAACAATCTTGTCATTAAAATAAGATGAATACAATACTCATTTGTCCTTGTACATAATATATAATGCATAACTTGTGCTCTTCCTACCATTTGCCTTGAGAGTTCTGGTAGCCCTTATAAACAATGCCGTTATAAACAAACATGAGAGTAACAAGTGAGGCCCTCGCGAAGTGATGGATTGTAAGGTAGTGGTGAGTTTGAGGGGGAGGTTCCTGAAGCATCAGAAGGGGGAAAGATAGGCATATGTTCTTGCCTTCTACACACACAACTTTATTGATAAAAAGTGATTTACTTACGTTACTAAACATAACTGAGCGAGCGAAGGGTGTTTAGAAGCCCCACAGGCCTAGTTTTATTCTACGCTCCCATGACAATACCACGTGACATTACGTCACACTCGAATGGTGGAACTTTGACGTAAATCTAACCTCACCCGCTTCCTTGTGACCAAATTAAAAACAGAGTAGCGCGTGAAAAAATGTATGCGACTCTAATGATTTAGCAAACTGCTAGGGACTGGAAGCGTGTGATACGATTTAATGTGTAGTTGTTCACCACATTTGAAACTATGGAAACTGATATGTGAGTCAAACATCCAAACAAGTCTATCATCCGAAGTGTCTCCACCCATTCGAGAAGCATGCCGGAGGCTCTGTGAGCTGTGGATCTCAATATCCTAATTTTCACTGGGTTCGGCGCTCATCTTCGCCGTTTTCATTATTGTCGCGTGAATGAGTCTCTATTTTGTGATATCATGTATATCCAGATTTTATCGGACAGTGGTGCTGTATTTCAGAATGATATTGCCCTAATTTTTGTAGTGGACATAAGTCTTTGACCAGGTAATGGCGACTGCTCTTAAACAAATACAGAGTATGAGAACTAAATCTATATACAGTAGAGCGTCGATTTTCCGAAGTAATTGGGGGACATGGGTGTTCGGAAAACTGATTTGCTCGGATAATCGAACTGTACATGTTTATTTGCCAAAAAGAAGTACTGTACAGTAAATTTATTCATAAAAACAGGCATCTCTTTAAGTATTACAAAGTAACGTACAAAGGCAACTTTAGTAGGAATATATAGTATGTAGTACAGTTTATTAAGCAAAAATATGTACATATTACATACGCATTTTGCATGAACAATACACACAGTACACAAAATTAACGTTTAAAAAATCCTTTAAGCGAACGAGTACACAGTTCGGTTAAGCGGTTGTTCGGTTCACCGACGTTCGGATAATCGACGCTCTACTGTATCTGTAGCTTCGTGTAGGGAAGAAAGAAACTTGTGAACGAAGGGCTTAAGAACAACGCTAGTTATTAATATAAACTTTCGCGAACATTATTCACTTATATCATCATAAGAGAAATGCGAAAGCCGTTTTGAATCGAACAAATATAACATACAACTTTGCAAACGGAGGGAAAGAAATCTAATGTAATCAGACTAAAGACGAATCGTTTACCGCCCACTGATCGCGGTTCAGTGGTCAAGGCGCTTGACCAGTAATCTGGAGGTTCTTGGTTCGAATCCACGTGGGGCAATTATTTAATTGATGGCGATTGATCGGCGATTACATAAGTGTTATTATATTCAGATATTTGAATACTCGGATGTTTCAATACTTAACTATCAAATCTTCAGGAATAATAATAGTAATTATTATTATTATTATTATCTCGTAGAAGATTAAAAGCTAGGAGCTAATTATCGCCCAGGCCATACCATTACAAGCAGAAACGGGACATTTGGAATGAATATTTCGGATTTGTTTAAATTTGCTCACGAGAAGAAGAATTTCTCATCTCGTTTCTAAAACAAACAAAATAACGAGAATTAACATTTTACATTCGAGACGGGACAAGGCTAACTCAAATTATCGTCTCGCTTCGAAGATGAGAATCGAGACGAGACGAAAAGTATCGTAAACATTTCTCGTCTTTTCTAGAATTTAGAAATAGTGTATGTCCATTCTTTAAGTATCATTTGCTCTGTAGACTGAATCTTATAGGCTATTTTATTACTTTGTATTTCAGAGCTCATTGAATTATGGTATGTGTAGGTATTTTTGTAGCAACGTTTTTATAATTAGTTCTGCAAATCCTAAAAATTAGTTTATTATATGCCTTACTGTTGAGTGATATTCAGTTATTTTTATTACAGTTATTTTCCTTAAAACATACAGTAGAATCCTTTCTACATGAAACTTTAGTGGAACGCTTTAGTTTAAAATTTTGGTAGTTGCAGAGGTGTGTCTTGAAGGTACATAACCCTTTCCCCGAAATCTATACATTTAAGTAAGTTTAGCCAAATTTTAGGGGAACTTTAAAACTTTTAATACCATTATATTATTATTATTATTATTATTATTATTATTATTATTATTATTATTATTATTATTATTATTATTATTATTATTATTATTATTATTGTTATTATTATTTTATTTTTATTAGTGAAGTGTTGAGAAGTTAATGGTTTATCCTTTTCAACCCAGCTCCTACCTAGTAGGCATTTTGCTGGACAAACATCGTGTGTATAGGTTTTCTCCGGGTTCCGCTTTCTCCCACTTTCTTTATTCCAAAATTTCTTTCATTTTCATCATCGACGTCTTCTGTAGCTTAGCCGGCATAACCATTACTTAAAAACTAATTTTCTTAGGGCTCTTGTGGGTTCTGTATCCCTACTTTCTACATGAAATTTGCCTGGAAACATTCCGTTTAACATTTAGCTAGTAGGGACGTATGCTCAGGGTATGTCTTGATGATCCTGACACTTCTCTTGAATCCCAACAATTTTGTAACTTTTGCCTAATGCTACGGACGATTTTACAGATTTTAATTCTCTGTCCTCATACTGAATTTATCTTCTATATTATTACTTGTATTATTATTATTATTATTATTATTATTATTATTATTATTATTATTATTATTATTATTATTATATTCTTACTAAATCGGGGGGCGCGGTGGCTCAGTGGTAGAGCGTTCACCTCTGGTGCTTGGGGTCCCGGGTTCGATCGCAGCCCCCGCCAAGTGAACTTTGTGGTGGACAAACACCGTGCTCGTGGGTTTTCTCGGGGTACTCCCGTTTCCTCCCACTTTCTTCATTCCACCATTTCACTCATCTCTCATTATCACCGTCTCCTTTAGCCTAGCCGGCATAACCGTGGGACGTAAAACTTACAGATTTCATTTGATTTCTTACTAAATATTTGAGATCTCATTATTAAGTCCTATTAAAATGCAAATAAGCATACTAAAGTTAAGAAAAATTAAAATATATTTTTTTTGAGCCCTCTATAAGGATGAATTGCCTTGTAAGAGCTACTTTGGAAGTAAAAGAAGGGGGAAATGTGTCAGCTCCTGGTCAATACGACAGTCGAACCTTCGCGTGCCTTAACAGAAACTAACTGGAATTTGTCTTCATCACACTACATTGTAACGCTCTTCTTTTGGGTAAAAGTCTTTGGATTATATATGCGTTATATTGATATTTTAACAAAATGTGCATACAAATATAAAAAAGAATAGTTCCTATTTGCAAATTTTGGTTGAACTGATATATGGAACGTATTGGAAATGGTAAACGAAAATATTATTATTATTATTATTTCTAGTAAGAGTGGAAGAACTTAGAAAGAGTTCCATAATGAAACAATAACGATTCAGACACATTTATGACTCATACTTTATGTATTCATGAATTGTTTGCTGAACACGCTACGTTTTCAGAGAGTACGAATCGAGATTCTAGACTCTGACGTCATGTTGTCAGTATTTCCTCTGTGAAGGAAGTCTTTTCAACTTTTACTTATAAGAACGAAAGAAATTGATTATTTTTCATGTTAAGATACGTCAGAAATATCAACATTGTAAATGATAAAATTTTTTCTTAATTTCCTCAAAGAGAATTGATCCGCGGACCCCTAAGATACGAAAAGAATGCTCAAGAAACTACACTAAGACTGCTGTGTTAATTAAGAGTCAAGAAACACTCGTCTATGTAGCCAATTGCACACTTCTGGGATTCCAATATTTTATTAAAGATGAGACACTGATTTCGGTCATGATAAAATACTATAGTCCAGAGAATTCAAATTTGAATTAAATTTGACTTACAAACATGCAAAACATGAAGGAGAAAGTGGTCTTAACAGTAATTTGAATCCTTAACCTGGAGCCTTAGAACACTCTTTTTTCTGATTCACCGAAAGTATCTCCGTAACTTATCTCTATTATATTCGATTATTCTAGTTTTACAGTTATTTCCGGTAACCTTGAACGAACAGGGACACGAACACAGATACATCGAGGACATTTAATATTTCAAAGGCTCTCCAACCGGGAATCGAAACTGAGACCCCACCCACTAAACTATCTGATGGGTGGAGTACCTGGTTCGTTCCCAAGGCATTTAAGCTTGAGACAGACAATATCGTGCTCGTGGACTCCCACTTTCTCATTCCACTAATTCGTACATCATAATTCACTTTGTTTAATCATAGTCTTCCTCAACATAATCGTGGAACATTAAACGTAAAGATTACATTTTCAAGCTGTTAACCCAAACCAATCCAAACGGAAAAACACTTGTATTTTATATTGCTCATAAACGTGTTTTCAGAAAAAATATATAGATGAAAATACATGGTGGATCGTAATTCCATTCAAAAGTGAAACAGCAGACTCATAATACCTTAACCTAAAACAAAACCATTACATATCGTTTGGAACATTTCCAAAATATATACGGATATTCTGAAAAGTGGCAATATAGTGTCTGTTTTTAAACAAAACTGAACCAAATTATGGTTCGTTTTCTGAAATAAACTCACATATTCTGTTTCAAGCTTAAACCGTACCCAGAACAGTTAATCAATCGTTGGTCAATGAAAACTTGACCCACGACCTATTGACCCACCATCCACCATGAACCACTCCGACCCATCACGAAACACTGACCCACCAAAACACATCCTCATGAACTCTGGCACTTGATTCACGGCCTCTTCTTTATCGACTAAAGAGTTTACATTTATAATAAAACGAGGTTGTGAAATTCTAACTAATCGGAGTTTAAATTTCTACGGTCAATCGCTCAAGCACCGCTCTGTTGCAATAACAATGGATCTGACCTTTACGATATAAACTGGTAAAGTGTTTGTCATGGGTAAAATTACGATGAATTTCAATTAAATTACCATGGTATAATTATTTCCTTGTTGAATTATCGATACTTTTCAGTGGAAGAACAGATAAAAAATTTTAAAGTACGAAATGAAGGTAAGTAAGTAAGCTTGAGATGGACAACATCGTGCTCGTGGGTTTTCTTGGGACACCCGCGTAAATGTGTCTGAAACGTGTCCCATAGTTTTGGAGCTATGAGCCCTTTGAACTTCATTTCTTGTTTTCGGCAAACTATAACTTGGAAAGGAAGCACATTTCAGCAGTATTCAGGTCGGTCTATACTCTTTGTGTTATATTGGTGTCAGGAATCACCGCCAAACGTCGTCTTTGTTGTTTTGAAGCACCCATATATATATATATATATATATATATATATATATATATATATATATATATATATATATATAGGTGTTTCAAAACATCCTATATATGTGGTGTTAATGAACTATATCGAGAAATTGTAAGTGGTGATTCCTCACATCAAAATAAAAGGAAAAGTTTATATGGACTTATGGGCGAAAAGTGCATAGAGCTGTTCAAAATCGCGAAAAAGCTAAATTTCAACAGCCCCTATTTCGAATTCCAGAAACTATGGATGGTGGTCCTTATCGGAGTAAAGGAAGTCACGCATACACAATCCAAAAAGGCATATTACATCAATTTTCAATGGGTGTACAGAGTATTCCGTGCAGGGTATATTCTCAAATATCCTCTCAATAGAATTTTCAGATGTACCTTGATTTCAAAGAGTTTCTAAAGTATTCAGAAGGTAAGCCTTGACAACAAACGACATCCAGTGCTTCGGAGAGAAGTCGGAAGAGTTAGAAATCTGCAGTTCCATGTTCTTCATGTTTGGAATAACGTGTGATGCGACATATTTCGTCACGGTATATTTCACGTTTTCTTTACTTATAAGCGTGAAAGAAAAAATCGCAGCATGCTTTTTTTTCGGGTACGAGACCGTGCTGTTGACGATTCTTAACACTTCCATCTTCGCGCCAAAGGATTCCGTGTTACGGCTGCCACGGCATATCGTTTACCTACTTTTGACCAATCATAAAGTAAGAGCATATCTCAAAATTGGTTGATGGCATGTCTGAGAATTTCACCCTGCAGGGAATATTCATCACACCCATTGAACATTAATGAAATATGCATTTCTGGATTGCGTAGGCATGACTTCCTTTACACTGATAAGAACCGCCAATCCACGATTTCTCGAATTCGAGATAAGGCCTCTTAAAATTTGCTTTTTTTCGTGATTTTGGAGAGCCATAGCTCTGAAACTATGCAATTTTCCCCATAGGTCCATAGAAACGTTTTGCCTCATTTTGATGGGAGGAATCACCTCATACATTTTGTCGGTCTAGTTCATTAACACCCTACATAAATATTTGGACGGAAAGAGCAGATTATAGGGATTTTATCTCCAAATTTGAACTACATAATGGCAGTTGATTTCACGAGACAATAGTAACATCAACTACAGTCTAGGTACTAGACGTGTTCCACCATAGTTGGAGTGGGTAAGAGGGCCGAGTTTTCTGAGTGGGTCAGTGGGTCGTGAGTTAACAGCATGCGACCCACAACCCACCGTGACCCACCTCGACCCACCAGCCACTGTGACCTACTGCGATCAACCACCCACCATGATCCACTCTGACCCACCGATCAACTGTGTTCACTGCATTGTAGACAGCTTCTTCTGAACAGCATATTTTTCTTCACCCTCGACCGTAGCAATGGAAACTAAAACACGTTTCTGTTTGGTTGTAGTTTGCGATTGTCCAAACCTTCTGGTGTATGTGTAGTAATAGAAGAAAATTGTAACTTTGTTGGAATTCAAGAAGAAGGACATTGAAGAAGCAGTTGAGGTTACATTTATATCATGGCAGTCAAGGTGGAACAAAACGAGCCCCGCGGGGCTTCTAACCCATTCCAACTACTACTCAGTGGCGGCCGGTGGATTGTGGTTTCGGGTGTTGCAGTATGAACGATAAGTGACAGAAGATATAAAGTGGACGTATTGACTAATCAGCATAACTTTAGATGCAAATGCTATGTGACATGTGATATTAAATAAAATTCTGTTTTTTAAAAATAAAAAATTCAGAACATTTATCCGATTAATCACATTAATTAATTAGTAAGTTCATTCTCCTCTCTTTGATTGGAGCAAATCTGTCTAATACATGCTGGTTGAACTCTGGTATTCTTATTGTCAGGTCTTTTTCGATGGAAAGCATAACCAATGGTGATAACCTTTCTTGGGACATTCAGTTTCCTGAAAGTGTCAATTCTTTTTCACGTAGAAAAATACTTTTCGTCTTTTGCTGACGCCATAGGTAGAGTTAATATTAATTTCAGAAGCTTTGTAGATTAACTAAATATTTTTTCTAGATTATTGCGAACGATTCATTCTAACAAACTCAGTCCGTGACAGTGATCCAAATTAATCTTCAGCGTTGACTGAAGAGAGTTCGTAACAGAGATTAGTGTTATAAAAATGTCTATTGAACACACTTTATTCACAGTTTATCAAGGAAAATTTAAAATAAATTGAGAAAATGTATCTAGTGCAAACAACATTACTGCCATAAGACATCCTGTAAATTTAAACTGGATTTTTGTCGAACACTCTCCTGAATTGTCCTTTGCTTGTTTTGTCTAAGCCTTAATTGCAAGTTTTTAGTCAGTTGAAAGCGCTGGTCAATGTTTTTTGTAAGTTTTTTTTACATCAGTCAAGGTATACAATTCCTTCAGAATTTGTAGGTTATTTACAGAATTAAAGCACACACAATAAAATTAAACCTAATAATTAAAAACCAAAACAGTTGATACAAAAGAGGTACTGGCATATGAATTCCGAATGTCACATATTCATACATAAACACACACACACACACACACACACACACATATATATATATATATATATATATATATATATATATATATATATATATATATATATATATATATATATATATATATATATATATACACGCGTGCGTAAAAGAAAAAATCTACATTCCAAATCACCCGTCTTGGTTGTTACGCAATGCACGATGAACACAATATACTTCCGCATGAGGCGAAACAATGCTTATCAATGTCATATGTTCTGGAAAGGAAACCTCGAAACCCGCCAGATGTAGGATCAGCATGCATACCTAACAGAAGGTAAAAGTCGAAGAACATCAAAACAAACAGCACTGGAAGTTCTGCACCCAGAATTGTGTGTTGCGAGGGGTTCGATACGTCTATGCAATATATACCTTTCTTATTCTGCATCCGAAAAGACGATAAATAGTTCTTAATTACTGTCACCTATATTCTTAGCAAAAAAATGATAAAACGATTGTTTTAATAAAAGAGAGAGTACATGATGAGGCGTAAAATAAAATATTTAGCCTACATCAATCGTTTTTCTGTTAATCATGTATAGTTCGTTAGGAAAGTCTACAAATGTTAGTCAAGTTTTGAAATTTTTGGGAGGTCCGGACTCGGTGAACCCCCTTCGTGGCTACGCCCCTGAGCATTGCTAACTAGTCACAAATTCAAAGTGGCACTCCCCATCATACAGTTCCATGTGGAAATTATCAAGAGTATAAAATATATTTATTTTATAAAAGAAATATGTATATACTAAAATACTGTCCACAAGGGGGCTGGGGGGATTGTACATATTAACTTACTAATATTTGGTTCATAAACTATTGTAGAAGAAGCCTTCATTATATATATAAGATAAGAATTAACTTGTAAATGCGGGTCTATTTTCATTTGTTTTCTGCTCTACTAGATATTTTCTTTCTTATTTTGTAATTCTGCAATTACTTTCTTTAATTGCAATTATATTGATTTGTTTCAGTATAGTCCTGTAATTTAAAAATATGAATGCATAAAAACAAATTCCATTTGTTAATTGCTAGTGAAATAAAATTCAGAAATCTTATTTAGTGCGAAAAACTTCTCGTTCACTGGAAACCGTGCTGTGTTGCAGAAGCACTGCAACGACCAGTCCCTTTAACTTCTGAAATAGGGGAAAGATTTAACATTCGCTCCAATTGCCACGCTGAAAGAATGTGGTCGTTGTATGCTCGCTGGAACACAATATAAATTAGAGACTCTGTGACGGATTATTTTTCGCTTTTTAAAACCAGTGGCGGCTAATGTTAGTGTTGCAGCGTTGCGCAACTACCAAAGTATTTTAAGAAAATATATTATTATCAATAGTAGTAAAGAACAGAATAATACTATTTAATACTTGCATATATACACTTTAAATAACATTTTTTTTTACTTCTGTATCTGTCCGTTCCGTTAATCCGTTTAAAAAGCGAAAAATAACCCGTCACAGAGTCTCTAATTTATATTGTGTTGCAGCGAGCATACAACGATCAGATTCCTTCAGCGCGGCAATTGGAGTAAATGTTAATTAAGTCTTCTTTCCCCTATCTCAGAAGTTAAAGGGACTGGTCGTTGCAGTGCTTCTGCAACACAACACGGTTTGCAGTGAACGAGAAGGTTTTTCGCGCTAAATAAGATTTCTAAATTTTATTTCACTAGCAGTTAACAAATGGAATTTGCTTTTATGCATTCATATTTTTATATTACGGTACTAATACTGATGCAAATCAATATAATGGCAATTAAAAAAAGTGATAGCAGAATTACAAAATAAAAAAAAAGAAAATATATAGTAGAGGAGAAAACAAATGAAAGTTGATCCGCATTTACAAGTTAATTCTTAGCTTATATTGATGATGAAGGCTTCTCCTACAGTAATTTGTGAATCAAATATTAATAAGTCAATATGTAGAATCGCTCCCACCACCGTGGATAGTATTTTAGTATAAACATATTTCTTTTATAAAATAAGTATATTTTATACTCTTGATAATTCCCACATAAAACTGTATGATTGGGAACACCACATTGAATTAGTGACTAGTTAGCAATGGTCAGGGGCGTAGCCACGAGAGAGGTTCACCGGGTCCGGACCTCCCAAAAATTTCGAAACTTGACTAGCATTTGTAGACTTTCCTAACGAGCTATACTTGTTTAACAGAGAAACGATTGATGTAGGCTAAATATTTTATTTTACGCCTCATCATGTACTCTTCTTTTCTTATAAAAATAATCGTTCAATCATTTTTTCTAAAAAAATAGATGACAGTAATTAAGAATTACTTATCGTTTTTTCGGGTGCAGTATAAGACAGGTTCCATATTATGTAGACGTATTGGACCTCCCTCAAATACTTTGGACCCCTCCCAGTTAACATTTGTGGGTGTATAACTGGCAGTGCTGTTTGTTTTGATGTTCTTTGATTTTTGGCTTCTGTTACATGCTGATTCTTCATCTGGCGGGTTTCGAGGTTTCCTTTCCAGAACATATCACATTGGTAAGTATTGTTTCGCCTCATGTGGAAATATATTGTGTTCATCGTGCATTGCGTAACAACCAAGACGGATGATTTGGAATGTAGTTTTTTTCTTTTACACACACATGTGTGTGTGTTGATGTATGAATATGTGACATTCGGAATTCATATACCAGTACCTCTTTCGTATCAACTGCTTTGGTTTTTAATTATTAGGTTTAATTTTATTGTGTGTGCTTTAAGTCTGTAAATAACCTACAAATTCTGAACGAATTGTATACCATGACTTCTGTAAATAACTTACAGAAAACATTGACCAGCTTTCAACTGAGGAAAAAAATTGCAATTAAGGCTTAGTCAAAACAAGCAAAGGTAATTCAGGAGAGTGTTCGAAAAAAATCCTGTTTAAATTTACAGGATATCTTATGGCAGTAGTGTTGTTTGCACCAGATATATTTGCTTAATTTATTTTAAGTTATCCTGGATAAACTGTGAATAAAGTATGTTCAATGTACATTTTTTTATGATACTAATCTCTGCTACGAACTCTGTTCAGTTAACGCTGAAGAGGAATTCGGATCAATGTCAGGGACTGAGTTTGCTAGAATGAATCGTTCGCAATAATTTGGAAAAATATTTAGTTAATCTACAAAGCTTCTGAAATTAATATTTACTGTACCTATGGCGTCAGCAAAAGACGAAAAGTTTTTTTTTTCCACATTAGAAAGAAGTGACACTTTCAAGGAATTGAATGTCCCAAGAAAGGTTATCACCATTGGTTATGCTTTCCATCGAGAAAGACCTGACAATAAGAATACCAGAGTTCAACCAGCATGTATTAGACAGATTTGCACCAATCAAAGAGATTGCATCTAAAGTTATACTGATTAGCCAATGAGTCAACTTTATATCTTCTGTCTCTTATCGTTCGTACTGCAACACCCGAAACCATAATCCACAGGCCGCCACTGTTTAGAACGGATTAACGGAACGGACAGTTACAGAAGTAAAAAATATGTTATTTAAGGTGTATATGTGCAAGTATGAAGAAGTATTTTTTCCGTTTTTTCTACTATTGATAATAATATTTTTTCTTGAAATATTTGGTCGTTGCGCAACGCTGCAACACTAAGATTAGGCGCCACTGCTACTACTACTACTACTACTACTACTACTACTACTGCTACTATTCTTACTACTACTACTCTTTATACAGTGGAATCGTATAGCAAAACTGCACGCGTAAGGTAAGTAAATCACTTTTCTGAGTATTATTATTTTATAAAAATAAAAAATCCTTGGCCTGGGATTGAACCCACGCCAAAAGAAATTATAATTACTAGCTCATTGCGCTAGTACGCTGCATTACCAAGACCACCAGTAACAGCCATTTGATTTCTGCTATATTTATGGTACGTGGAGAGAAACTGATAACTCCAACTAACCAGAACCGCGTATTTAGCTCCTATGAGTAGGGTCAAGCGTGATTTTAAAATATTCTTCTGAACATTGGTCAATTAGTCTACCAAGACCACCAGTAACAGCCATTTGATTTCTGCTATATTTATGGTACGTGGAGAGAAACTGATAACTCCAACTAACCAGAACCGCGTATTTAGCTCCTATGAGTAGGGTCAAGCGTGATTTTAAAATATTCTTCTGAACATTGGTCAATTAGTCTACCAAGACCACCAGTAACAGCCATTTGATTTCTGCTATATTTATGGTACGTGGAGAGAAACTGATAACTCCAACTAACCAGAACCGCGTATTTAGCTCCTATGAGTAGGGTCAAGCGTGATTTTAAAATATTCTTCTGAACATTGGTCAATTAGTCTACCAAGACCACCAGTAACAGCCATTTGATTTCTGCTATATTTATGGTACGTGGAGAGAAACTGATAACTCCAACTAACCAGAACCGCGTATTTAGCTCCTATGAGTAGGGTCAAGCGTGATTTTAAAATATTCTTCTGAACATTGGTCAATTAGTCTACCAAGACCACCAGTAACAGCCATTTGATTTCTGCTATATTTATGGTACGTGGAGAGAAACTGATAACTCCAACTAACCAGAACCGCGTATTTAGCTCCTATGAGTAGGGTCAAGCGTGATTTTAAAATATTCTTCTGAACATTGGTCAGTTAGTCTACCAAGACCACCAGTAACAGCCATTTGATTTCTGCTATATTTATGGTACGTGGAGAGAAACTGATAACTCCAACTAACCAGAACCGCGTATTTAGCTCCTATGAGTAGGGTCAAGCGTGATTTAAAAATATGCTTCTGAACATTAGTCAATTTGTCTACGTTTTACTTTTAAGGCCTCCATTTCCCTTTCTCATTTGATTTCTGCTATATTTATGGTACGTGGAGAGAAACTGATAACTCGAACTAACCAGAACCGCGTATTTAGCTCCTATGAGTAGGGTCGAGCGTGATTTAAAAATATGCTTCTGAACATTAGTCAATTTGTCTACGTTTTACTTTTAAGGCCTCCATTTCCCTTTCTCATTTGATTTCTGCTATATTTATGGTACGTGGAGAGAAACTGATAACTCCAACTAACCAGAACCGCGTATTTAGCTCCTATGAGTAGGATCGAGCATAATTAAAAAAATATGCTTCTGAACACTGGCGAATTTGTCTAGAATTTGTCTACGTTTTAATTCAAGGCATCCATTTCGCTTTTTCATTTGTTAGTGTTTACTTACCTGAGATGAGTATCCTTAAGTGAAAAAATAAAACTTGAGGCATTTTTGGATATTGATATTTGTAATTGTAATAGGAGTTATACAACTACTTGGCTTTCGAGACACACAGCCTGTGAGTTTTCAGAGGAGCTAGCTACTGGAAAAAATATATTTTTGAATCATTGTACTAAATTATTATATAAAAAATTGAATGTAACTATGTGTGCCTAATCATCACGGGCAAATGGCAGTCGAAATGAAGTTTGGTATATAGTTAGAACTTAATCCAAATTCGGATGTTACCATATTGCTTTCATTATAATAATTTTCTAAGGGATAGTGAGGATACGAATTTTTGTGAGAAAAATGAGTATCTTACAAGCTGTTCAACTCACGGAGATGAAATTCAGATATTAACTCTTTATTGAAAATAAACAGAACGTCTTCTAACATTTTTTAAACTACTGCTTTATGGAGAGGGGCGACACTTTCTGTATATGGTAAATGGATAGTGGGTTAGTTTGTGAAAAAAATCGAAAATGATCGATATTACTCGTAGTTGAAAAACAAGCAATACAGTGCTTCGTATCATATCACCATATAGGCTTACCATAAGCTTTCTACTATAGTAATTGCTAAAGCTTGTTTATTATATGGAGCGCTTAGAGCACAGGGCAATCAACCTACAAAGTTGTGAGAAAAATAGAAAATTTGTAATGTAAGCTTCTGTACGTTGGAATATTTACCTTGATTTGGGACTTTAAACATTTCATCCTCTTTTAAACTTCGAAGTATCGATAATTTGACAAAGAAATAATTAGACCACGATAATTGAAATTCATCGAATTTTACCCATGACAAACACTTTACCATTTTATATCGTATCGTATCCATTGTTATTGTAACAGAGCAGTGCTTGAGCGATTGACCGTAGAAATTCAATCTCCGATTAGTTAGAATTTCACGACCTGGTTTAATTAAGTGTAAACTCTTTAGTCGGAAAAGAAGAAGCCGTGGATCAAGTGCCAGAGTTCATCAGGATGTGTTTTGGTGGGTCAGTGGTTCATGGTGGGTGGTGGGTCCGAGTGGGTCATAGTGGGTAGTGGGTCACAGTGGATCATGGGGGGTGTTGGGTAGTGGGCCAGAGTGGGTCTCGGTGGGTAATGGGTCAGTGGATCTTGGGTCAAGTTTTCTTTGACCCACGATCGGTTAACTGGTTGAGTTCGGTTTAAGCTTGAAACAGAATGTGTGAGTTTATTTCAGAAAACGAACCATAATTTGGTTTCAGTTTTGTTTGAATAAACAGACACTAATATTGCCACTTTTTAGAATATCCGTATATATTTTGGAAATGTTCTAAACGATATGTAATGGTTTCGTTTTAGGTTAAGGTATTATGAGTCTGCTGTTTCACTTTTGAATGGAATTACGATTCCGTATGTTTCTTTTTTTCTATATATTTTTTGTGAAAACATGTTAATGAGCAAATAGAAACATAACTGTTTTTCAGTTTCTATTGGTTTGGGTTAACAGCCTTGAAAATGTAATCTTTACGTTTAAGGTCCTACGATTATGCCCTGAGGTCCTACGATTATGTGAGGAAGACTATGATTAAACCAAGTGAATTATAAAGTACGAATTGGTGGAATGAGAAATTGTGACTGTCCCGAGAAAATCCACGAACACGATGTTGTCCGTCTCAAGCTGACTTCCCTTGGAAACGAACCAGGACCCCACCCATCAGATACTTTAGTAGGCGGTGGGTCTCAGTTTTGTTTCCCGTGTGGAGAGCCTTTGAAATATTAAAGGTCCTCGGTGTATCTGTGTTCGTGTCCTGTCGTTCAAGATTACTGGAAATAACTGCAAACAAGAATAACCGAATATAATATAGATAAGTTACGGAGATACTTTCGATGAATCAGAAAAAACAGAGTTCTGAGGCTCACAGGTTAAAGATTCGAATTACTCTTAAGAACACTTTCTCCTTCATGTTCTTGCGTGTTTGTACATCTTTTTTAATTTAACTTTGAATTCTCTGGGGCTATAGTATTTTATCATGACCGAAAGCAGTGTTTTGATCGTTAATAAAATATTAGAATCCTAAACGTGTGCAATTTGGTACATAGACGAGTGTTTCTTGACTCTTACTTAAGTGTGTGTGAAACGTTATTGTTTCGTTGTGGAATTGTTTCTTAATTCTTCAACTCTTACTAGAAGTAATAATAATATTTTTGTTTGCCAATTTCCGACACGTTCCATGTATCTGGTGAACCAAAATTTCTAAATATGAACTATTCTTTTTTATATTTGTATGCACATTTTTTTAAAATATCAATATAACACATACGTAATTCAAAAGTTTTTTACTCAAAGAAAGGGCGTCACTATGTATCGTTGATGACAAGACAGTTCGTTTCTGTTAATTCATCCGTAGGTTCGATTGTCGTATTGTCCAGGAGCTGACACATTTAACCCTTCTTTTCCTTCCAAAGTAGCTCTTATAAGGCAATTCATTCTTATAGAGGGACCAAAAAATTTGTTTTCATTTTTCTTAACTTCAGTATGCTTATTTGCATTTTAATAGAACGTAATAATGAGAACTCAAATATTCAGTAAGAATATAAATAATAATAATAATAATAATAATAATAATAATAATAATAATAATAATAATAATAATATATACACAAGATAAATTTAGTAGAAGAACAGATTGTATTAAAATTTGTAAAATCGCCCCTAGCGTTAGACAAAAGTTACAAAATTGTTGGGATTCAAGAGAAGTGTCAGGATCATCAGGAAATACCCTCTGCATACTCCCTACAACTAGCTAAATGTTAAACGGAATGTTTCGAGGGAAATTTCTTGTAGAAAGTAGGGCTACTGAACTGACAAGAGCCCTAAGAAAATTAGTTTTTAAGTGATGTTTATGCCGGCTAAGCTACAGAAGACGTCGATGATGAAAATGAAAGAAATTTTGGAATACAGGAAGTGGGAGAAAGCGGAACCGGGAGAAAACCTACACACACGATGTTTGTCCAGCGAAATGCCTACTAGGTAGGAGCTGGTTGGAACAGGATATACCATTAAATTCTCAACACTTCAGTACTACTACTACTACTACTATTACTACTACTACTGCTACTACTACTACTACTACTACTACTACTAATAATAATAATGGTATTGTAAGTTTTAAAGTTCCCCTAAAATTTGGCTAAACTTACTTAAATGTATAGATTTCGGGGAAAGGGTTATGTACCTTCAAGACACACCTCTGCAACTACCAAAATTTTAAACTAAAGCGTTCCACTAAAGTTTCATGTAGAAAGGATTCTACTGTATGTTTTCAGGAAAATAACTGTAATAAAAATAACTAAATATCACTCAACAGTAAGGCACATAATAAACTAATTTTTAGGATTTGCAGAACTAATTATAAAAACGTTGCTACAAAAATACCTACACAGACCATAATTCAATGAGCTCTGAAATACAAAGTAATAAAATAGCCTATAAGATTCAGTCTACAGAGCAAATGATACTTAAAGAATGGACATGCACTATTTCTAAATTCTAGAAAAGACGAGAAATGTTTACGATACTTTTCGTCTCGTCTCGATTCTCATCTTCGAAGCGAGACGATTATTTTGAGTTAGCCTTGTTCCGTCTCGAATGTAAAATGTTAATTCTCATGTTATTTTGTTTGTTTTAGAAACGAGATGAGAAATTCCTCCTCTCGTGGGCAACATTAAACAAAACCGAAATACTTTTTTCCAAACGTTACGTTTCTGCTTGTAATAGTATGACGTGAGCGATAATTAGCCCGTAGCTTTCAATCTTCTACGAGATAATAATAATTATTATTACTTTATTATTATTATTATTATTATTATTATTATTATTATTATTATTATTATTATTATTATTATTATTATTATTATTATTATTATTATTATTCCTGAAGGTTTGATAGTTCAAGTATTGAAACCTCCGAGTATTCAAATGTCTGAATATAATAAAGCATATGTAATCGCCGATCAATCGCCATCAAAAATCCTAAAGTAAAAAAATTGTCCTACGTGGATTCGAACCAAGAACCTCCTTCGAACCAAGAACCTTCTTGACCAGTAAACCACGATCAGTAGGCGATAAACGATTCGTCTTTAGTCTGGTTACGTTAGATTTCTTTGCCTCCGCTTGCAAAGTTGTATGTTATATTTCTTCGATTCAAAACGTCTTTCGTATTTCTTTTATGATGATATAAGTGAATTATGTCCGGGAAAGTTTATATTAATAACTGGAGTTGTTCTTAAACCTTTTGTTCACAAGTTTGTTTCTTTTCCACTCGAAACTATAGATATGACATTTAGTTCTCATACTCTGTATTTGTTTCAAAACAGTCGCCATCGCCTGGTCAAATACTTATATTTGCCATGATACATAGCTAGAATTAGTCCAGCGTGGTTGAGGAATATCAAGATGAATATGAAAACTCATCCTGGCCCACACAGTCACCGAACTTGAAGACAATTGAAGATCTGTAGTCTTTTGTGGAGACATGAATCCATCTAAATTTCTAACTCTATCCTACACGAGCCTGAGTGATGAACTGTACGTTTAATAGTGTAATTCCGCTTGTGGCTAAACACAAACAAACTATTTGCTGAGTAAAACAATATATTCACATTAAAAAACTACCTACATGTGACAGTTTTGCTAACTAACGCTTTAGCTTCATCAGACACTATCTAGCCAAACTAGGTGAAACTGTCACACGTATGTGGTTTTTCAATGTGAGTATGTTGCTTTGCTGAGCAAAGGTTTGTGTTTAATTATGTACCAAGCAAAGCTTCTGCTTATGTAAAATATTACGCTTGTGGCTATTTAATTCATTTATGACTTAACGTTATACTAACATGATATATTGCAATTGTTACAGATACTTCTTTGAAATTGATAAATATGACGTATTGTGTTGATGAACAAATACTTGTTGTCTCTTACAGACGGAATACTAAGTGTAACTCTCTATGCTGAGATAATTCGATACAATTGAGAACTTACCTTCTTTGACGATGTTGTAATCCTTTTTTAAACTTTCTATCCTGTGCCAGTTCTCCTTCACATTTAATTCCAGCGACATGTCTGTCTATATTTTTTGTCTGAAGATGTCAAGCCCACAATAAATGTTTACATGTAAATGAAGTAGTCATAGTGTATTCTGTGGTAGTAACATATTGCAGTTTTTCACTATTTGTCCTTCTCTATCCATCCTTTACATAGTTCTCTGAAATAAACTTTTGTGTTCAAGAACCCCTACTCTATATTCATTCCTTAAGATAGCGTCAATCTTTTATTGTTGAAAATAGATCAAAATAACATAGTTAACATTAAAAAACTAACTAACTTTATGGCCTATGGAACTCGAAGGTTCAATGCCGCGTCACAAAAGCTTTCCACTGACTTCTATTCCTAGCCAACTGGATCCAGTTTCTACTTTGTATTACTATTTCTGCGAGATCCATCTTAATATTGTCCTCCCATCTGCGCCTAGGTCTTCCTGATGGTCGTTTTCCGACTGGATTTCCAGTTAAAACTTTGAAAGTTTTCTTACTTTCTTCCATCTTGGCCAGGCCGGTAGCCAGCCCAAAAAGGTAGGGGGGGCGGTAGAAGTTAAGGATGCCCGGTAGTAGTTAGGGGGGCTCGATCCAACCATAGTATAGGTCACTATATTATAAAATAGATCATTTGCAAGCCTACCGTGGAAATTTTAGGAGGGCCATTGAAAATCTAGGGGGCGGCCCCTAGCCCCCCGTGGATACGGGCCTGATCCTGGATACATGACCTGCCCACCTGAGCCTTCTAGACTTTATGACCCTAACAATGTTTGGTAAACGGTATAAATTACGTAGTTCCTTGTTATGAAGTTTTCGCAATTTCCCATTCCCGTTCCTCTACGGTCTGAATATTCGTCTCCCGATATTATTCTCAAGTACTTTCAATCTACGTTCTTTCCTCAGAGTAAGGAACCACGTTTCCCAACCATAGAGAACAACAGGCATGATTATCGTTTCATTATTTTAAGCTTCAAATTTCTCTACTGATCATAATATACATCTTGTAATACAGAAAATGGTATTAAATATTATTATTTGTCAAATTAACTCATGATTATCCATATCGCCATGAATTGTTCGTTAATTTCTTATGTGGACATTGAATATTAATTTCTCCTAAATTACAGCAATTTAATGAATTACAGCAATTTATTTGAAGCAATTTTATAATATAGAAAAAATCTATTGAACGAGAATACAATAACTAAGTTACTTGACAATACGAAATTAACTTCTATATTATATTTATTTTAGCAATTACATAAGTTAATATTAGTCTATGAGTAAACAAACATGATTAGAATGTAAGACGTTATTGGCTATTTGAGATGCGTGTTGAATACCTCTTTGAGATATGATGAAGGTTTACTCGCCTAAAGAATTTGGGTTTTATATGAACTCTTTGTACAGAAGACACGCTAACATTTTTCTGTTGGAAATGAAACCATTTCTCTTTTTAGGTCGACTAATGGGAGTACTTCCATTTTCTGTTCTTACAGATACATCTATAGAATTTAGCAAGTTTTTTGCTGTTGTTTTATACACGAGTATCATCTTTTGTTTATACTGCTTTATTAATATATATAGTGCATATCTTCTTATCTTCGGTGACGCAATGTATTTCCAGGGCGATACCATTCAGAAAGCGCTATACACATGTTTTTTCGCTTGTCGTCCGATCAGAGTCATCTTTTGGTGGTTGGGTTGCACTGCGTTTTCTGATTATTGCAGCTTGTGGCATATAATGCAACTCAGATATAAGAATGTTTTTAACGAACCTCTTGTCTTCACTATAAGAAAAGAAGTTATGTTGTCTTTAGGAGCAATTGCTTTAGGTATACTCTCTTTTATCGTATATGCGTTAGGATCTACTATATCCGTGAAAGAAAAGTTTATAGTATTAGTTATAGCAACTGCTGTATGGCATGACACATATTCCTGTTCGCTTTTAACACTCTTTTGTATTTCCATATCCAAAACATTCGTTCTAATGACACATCATACCAAGAAGTTTTTTAATGTAAGGAATCGTACATGCAATGCTTCAATTGCCTGGCAAATACGCGTTATTTATTTACAGTTACTTGACATAGTGTTAGCTTCTGGTAACGTCTTTTCGTCACACTTTGCGTTGCATTTTTTATCTCTTATGGGAAACTTGATAGTGAGTTCGTATTATGTATATATCATGTTGGTTTATAAAACAATTCCTTTCCATCAAGGTCCAATAATTTATTTCTTCTTTTCACTGATATTTATCGTTCTCAATGCAAATGCAGCTGAAACAGTTAAATTAAAGGTTAGTATTTACTATGATATGTTGATGGAAATTGTACAAACTTTTCTATAGATAAGTACATTAAATAACGAAAGTGTTTATTAAATACGTTATCTTTTGGTTCTTTGGCTATGTTACCTTTATAAATTTTTATTTCGTTACTTACAGGTGTAAACATGGATTAGTATTAAAGTTCACCAAATAAGTACTGAAGTTAATATTTCACTCTATTTTTGTATACAGGTATTTCCGTCGGTAGTGGAGAGAGAGTAGACCCATACTATAGCTTACTACTTTCACAAAACATTATTTCCACTTGTGATCAAATCACGTAAACATACAGTTTAAATATATTTTACAATTCTGAAGCATTTATAAATCATCGAATAAAGTGAGAATAACCACCACTGCATTCGATTATGACAAACAAAATTCAAATAACATTGTTTTCATGTTGGAAACTTGCTGAATCTTTTAAATAAGATAGTATTTTAAATGTTATTGACCCTATACCATATAACGTTATCGTTATACGCTCTCTGTACAACCCTCGTACATACAAGGAATCAGCGATTGGCCAGAGGCAATTCGAAGGAGAGAGGAACTACGAAATTTTTCCCTCTCAAGTGCTTCTGTGTGTGTCACGCCCACAACCCTCTTCGCATAGCCAGATTTGGTAAGAAATTCAGAACTGTGTGGCATTTCTCTCACCTCTGTACAAGCTAAATCGTGAAGTGACGAACTATATTTTATGATTCGCATTTTAATTAACCCATAAGTACTCGCGCAGGGTGTTCACAGAACCCCAACTTTTGCGCTGCTAGTTGGAAGTCCTGATGAAAAAATATTAAAAAATGTCTGAAAACGAGTTCAAAAAATCTGATTGCAGGAAATACTTTTAAAATCATGTCTGGAGTTACGATACATTGTCTTATTTATTTTAAAAAATATATTTTATTATAATAAAACAAATATCAATTTGGGGGTCTACTGGACCCCCGCGCGAGTACTAGTGTCACAAAAAAGGGCACGAGTACTAAGGGTTAATTAATTATTATTATTCAATTTAGTGCTTGTGAAATTACATTCATTATGCCCTTGATAACGTGAAAATCCATAAATTGGTTTCTGTGAAAGGAGTAACCTCCTAAAAACTAACTGATTTAGTGGAAATATTTTTTACCTTACGATGATAACAGGGATTATACGTAACCCCAGCGAGAATTTTTTTCTGTATGTACCTGGCACCACTGCACTCATCTTTTAGCGCCTTTGTGTATTCATAGGAAAAGGCAAAGCGAATTTACTGCTGAAGAGTTCGCGGTGGAATTCGATTTGCCTACCGAGAAATAGAGCTGTTGGGGTGGTGGGTCACCCCTGTTACCATTCGTGTTAGTGAAATTTTGTGGTGGCATATTAATATATTTCTTGTATAATGACTAGTGTCAAGGTGTCTGATCAACATTTTAAGAATTTTGTTTCCTCTATGTTAGATTAAGAGACTGAGGTTAGTGCTGATGATATTTCTAGTGAGGAAGAGGATAATATTGAACTGCAATCGGAGTCAGAGTCTGAAATAGAGGCAGAAGATTCAGATAGTGAATAGAGAAGAACCAGATGATATAGCAAAAGGTAAAGACAGACATATTTGGTCCACTATGCCTCCAAAACATTCAGGGATTGCTGTTCTTCATATTTTCCACATTTCTCGTGCTTACTGCTAATATCAGAGAAATTTTGAGTATTGAGAACATCGATGATAATGAACCTGCTCAGGAATGGTCCAGGTAAACAAGATATGTAATCTGTCCTCGTACAAGTGACAAAAAGGTAAAAATAACATGTTGCAAGTGTCACTTACATGCAGTGAACACAGAAAAGAAATTTGCATCAACTGTTTGTAATGACTTACGTGATAGGCCTATCAAGAACACAATGCAGTAAGTGAACTGCCCTTCAATTTCAAAGTGTAATTTAGAAATATGCTTATATTACAAATTATACTTATATAAACGTTAACACTGTAATCTTAGATTGTATAAAAAAGTTATTTTTTTATTTCAAGTGGGAATATGTAAAATGTAGTGCCATTGTATACAGTTCTAGTGTTAGGGTTATGTGTAACCCCATGTTACCTATGTAAAGTGTTCAATTCATGTTACCATCGGAAGGTTTATATAGATGTGTATCAATGCGCCTCCCATTGTCTGGAAAGAGAGCAGTGGGACTTCGGATGCAACTTAACATGGTAAAATTTAGAAGTTTTCCCACTCAATATGACAAATTAGTGATTTTTCTGTGACACATTCATTACGAAAAGTGGAATCAGTTCAACATCTGTTTCATAAATTGGTGATATTCTAAGATGGTGATCAACCGATAATTAGAAAAATAATTATCTTCGAAAAAGTTTCGTAATTTGCACCCAATGAGGATATAACTCGCTTAAGTCTACTCCTCATTCAATATGTGATTAAGATGGACTCCACCAAGGAAGGAGTATTTTTCGGTGAAGTTTTATATCCTCAATGGTAGTAGGAGATAAATGATTTTTTCTACAGTGGATGATGCTTACGTTTTCTGGTGAACAAACTTTTGAAATCATAACTATTTGCGCAGCCGTTTCGCGTCCACGTCCCGTTCTTCAATAAGAAAAAAAGGGCCTAATTATTACATTCCGGAAAAAAATATTTTTTGCTTTAAAATATGAAAGTGAATATTTGTGGTAGTTGAAAAGTCAAAATATATTTATTAAGTATCCATATTGTGAGTGTTAACCATCATTCCAAATAATTCAATGATGAAAGTGTATTAGTGTGTATGCTACATGAAAATATGTTTTCCACAGGCAAAGTATTCTCATACTCTACATGTATATATTTCTGTTATATTTGCAAGTGCGTCACAATGCAAGGAGATATCGTTCATCTCATATAAATATTTGGAGTGGAATTTATGTTACCAAGAGTCTGATTATTCCTGGGAGGAATATAATTATCCAATAAGCATATTACGAAATGGGCTCAGGTATACTTAACCCAATGTTCCCCGAACTTCTGTCCGTGAAACTGGGTAATCAATATAAGGAAATATCAAGTGATTCTGGTGATGTGAAAACAGGGATGCATCACGAACACGGTATTGATCCAATGCCAATGACACATGGTTCGAATCCCGACTCTCGTTATGTATGTTCTCTGTTGGTCAAAAAAGTGAACTTTGTGGTGGACAAACACCGTGTGCGTGGGTTTTCTCGGGGTTCTCCCGTTTCCTCCCACTTTCTTCATTCCACCATTTCATTCATTACTCATCATCACCGTCTCCTTTAGCCTAACCGGCATAACCGTGGGACGTAAAACTCAAAGATTTCATTTCTGTTGGTCAAAACTTGTACTTGTGGGTTGCTGTCGTCCTGGAGAGCTCGTTTTGCCTTATCAATTGGTTAAGCTCTCATAGGGATATGGAACCGAACCCATTACTGTCTTACCTGTCTTCCCAATCAGAGAGTAACAGGAATTGCACCCAGCATTACTGTTTTAACCATCAGAGTTTAAAAAGTTTAACAAATAGTTAGCTTTGCTATTCAAAAAAGTTATATTTGTATAAAACATTTCGATCCAGAACGAGATCTTTCTAATAAAAAATATACTCAGTAACTTTTGTTGAGTAAACTTTTATCTTGTTAATACTGAGATTTGATGAATTGATTTTGAGTTTAATAAGATGTTTCATAAGGATCTAGAACGTAATATTGACTTCAACTATTAACGTCTCGAAGAGAACCGATCCTTCTCTTTATATACAAAAAAGTGCTTATTATTTTTGGTTGCTTTGTAGGTTATTTTTATCTGAACTGAGGTTAAGTTCGTCACTATTTTTAAAATAACATTAATAAAGAGAAACATATTCATTTGTACTTATTTCAGGCTGATAAGTTTGCATGGGAAATTCAATGCATACCGACTTCTGACATGGACTATGGCACGAAGCAAGAGGTATGAAACTGTATTTTTTTCTGATATTGCTATTGTACTTTATACATTTATACTGTAGATGCTGTTTTCACCATGTATGTTTATGTTTACAGAGGAAATCTGATCATAATTTTGTATAATAAAAGGAGACAGAATTACAAGCACGTCATTGTGCGTGCTATGCTTAACTCTTCAGAACATGAAAAACGTTTCGAGAAGCTCAAACTCGATAACACTAATTGGCTTTCATTACATCACTTTGATTCGATTTAGAAAACCAGGTCAACGCAGATGCATTAAGTATAGATACTGGCGAACATTTAGCTTGCTACAATCCTAAAACCAAGGAAGAGAAAGTATTTCCTACCAGGAAAGGAAAGCCTCAACTTGGCGGCGCCAATTATATGCGTTAATATGTCTTGTGAAAACTTCGCTATTTCCTGTTAAAACAGAAAATTCAAATTGTTCATAGACGCAAAATGTGTTACGTCAATGAATATTCAAGACAACCGGGAAGGGAAATTCATACGATACAACATATTCTTAGCCGCTTATAATTTTGAAATCTTCACATCGAAAGCTTACATAATCGAGCAGATATCTTTAGTTGTCTTGAACACAAGAATGATATCAAAGAGCAAGAAAAGTACGGTACGAAGTTCACAAGTTCCACTACATTGTAGATGCTAAAGTTTTTTCTTATAATTCTTTAGAGATACTACCCTCCAAATAGAAGAATCTGTTTTGCATAGTTTGGCGGAAGGACAAAGAAAAGATGCCTAATTTTCAGATATTATTTATATCTTGTTAGAGAAAGAAAAGAATAAAAGCTACAGCTCAGCCATGCCTAAGGATTTACCAAAATCTATCAGTTAGCATTGCGAAATTATTACTTTCCAAAATATGAAAACATAGTTGGCTGATAAAACCTACTTTGATTGTCAGAAACTCAAGAAATTAACTACAAAACCAAAGGAAGAATTGCTAGATTAGCCGACTCCATTTATAGCGAGCACCTGGTAGTTCAATACTTTAGGAGTTCTCCACTGGGGATGATCATACAAAGTATATATTTTTTGTTGAAGTAGAGACGTTAACCCGTTGCTGTATCATTAGGGTTACCGACTGCATTACTGCCGAAGACATTGAGAAATTCCTCCTCGAAGATGTTATTCTTCTCTACCCAAAAATTTGACCAAAGTTCATGACTTCTAATTCAAATTTTATCCAACATATAACCATAGTGATAGGAATTGTAGAAACATTTAAGCGAATAATAATAATAAAAAAAAGAAATGCTTAAAATCTTTGTACAACAATCAGGTGATATGGTCAAATCTGGTTCCACATATAACTTTTGCAATAAATTGTTACGTTCAAACTGGCAGTAAATGTTGTAGCTCTTTTCTTCTAATAGACGAATGAACAATCATAGCCGATTCCACACTTAAGTCAACGTCTGATTTCCAAATAGACAGAGATACATGAGACAGTGAAAGGAAATTTATCTAAAATGCATGAACATCAGAAAAATATTACGATGCAAAACATACGAAAACAACCTTTTCTCCAGGTGAAAAGTATTAGTATTCTATCTTTTCTGCAAAACAAATTACTCAAAGGCATGAAGGAGCAGATGCAAGGGCACTGCATTTATTATTGAAAAATTAAAATAAAGGTCGTGTTCAAAACACTTTCTGAAAGCTGATTCAAAGTATCTCAATTGACAGACTTAAGTCATATTATAAAGAATAAAGAGCTACAAACTGCTCACTGGAAGTAATATTATATTTCGCTCCTATAACCAGATGTGCCAGGACAATAACATTTAAGAAAAAGAGAAGAAAAGATAAACATAGAATGAACCGTGGGACGCGATATTAACCTTCTTTTGACCAAGTAGGGTCGAAAAACAAGCCGTTTAATTATTTTGTTACTTCAGTAAAAGTATTTCTACAAGAATGAGATTCAACGACTTTAATTATTTATTAGTACGAAATATTTTTACGGGGAAGACAATTGTACTAAATGAATTGTTTTCGAAATATTTAGAAATTATTAGAGTGGGTGCAAGTACACCCTACTTGGTAAATAATGTTACTTTTTAAATATGCATTGTTTTCCTCAACGACCGCGAGGTGGTAGCTCTTTTTATCTAGCTTATCATAGTTAATTGAGCCTATTGTACAATTATTATGAATAAATATGGAAGTGTAGTGGTAAGTGATGGTATAACACTTGTACCTTTTCTCTCTGTCTTGTGCTCTATTTAGAAGATAAATGAGTTTTAGGTATTACACGAATGTTACTTCTCTCGAATGTAGGTGAGAATGACTTTTCAGTATTTTCAGATTCATATCGAAGTTTCAGAAAGGGCGCAACCCTTTAAACAGGCAGACGATAAAAAAAATTGAAGGTTCGTAATAATCTGAAGATATGTAAGGTGATATTGTTATCTTGTGTCCTCGCTCCGGAGACAGAAAGGTTGGAACAAAATGTGACGTTTGTGACAGTTTTGCTTGCAATATCACTTAACGAAGATGGTATGCGAAAACTGTTAATGTTTGCAATGATAGGAATAAATGTTTCTGTATTTGAATATATAGTAGACAAGTAATTTTGTAAAGATATTGGCATTTTATTCGTTTGCAGAGAAATATCAACATGCTATATTTCGCACAAAATTCAAATTATGTTGTATTTGTGAGAAAATATGGGAATATATTACATTATTTTATGTCGTAACATTAACTTTACAATAAAAATCCATGTATTATAATAATTAAGTATTGTTATTAAAAACAACCATTTACGTGTGGGGTGCATTTGCATCCCAGTCGGTAAATAATGTGTAACATTTAAGTTGGTAAAAAAAAAAAAAAAGATTAGGCTTTGCCACTACATACAAAAAAGATCTGTGTTTCTAATATCAGAGATTAGTTTATCTTTTCATCGCCAAAGCGATCTTTTAACAGAGAACAAGAAACGAGAAAACAAAATTTATAGAAGTTACTCAAATGATTATTTATTGACGCTTTACAACATAAAACAATTTCTAATCATTTTCACTTTAACCATTAAAACTGACAGTATTTATCTTAGAAGAATCATGTAGACACACTAGAATAGATCATTTGCTTATCGTCGCTTCCTATTGTATCGTCAACTCATATAGTTTCTATTAGGCCTACTGTCTGTTATTTAAATTGGCTGAATCATTAATCTCATTCACTGAATGGGAAACCCATTTTTATTTCCTCATCGAAAAGGTCAACTATCTAAACAAGAACCGAAACCAAATATTCTCCGTTTCCTTGATCATTTTTTAATGCGACTTGCATAATCGTCATTGACATTAGACTTTATAAACATTATACAGGATGTTCATAAAATCGGGATCAACAGTTTTATACAAGCCGTAAGAATTGAAGTTCATCGTTATCTTGTTAATCAACATTGGATTATTTTTATATAAATGTGTTATTCGTAACAATATAAGTTGTCCAGAAAGTCAGTCTGTTCATTACATAATTTTTTCTTCCAGTATGAACACCTTACTTATAGGAGTGACTCTGGTAACATTTACAGTGATTATACTATCATTTACTCTATGTATATTCTACTATCGTTTTCACTCGCTCCCCCGAACCGCGAACTGGCCATTTCTTTGATATTTCTGCACCTATTCCACGGGTACTCTTAATAACAACACAGCTAGTGATGTGCAAACTATTCGACTAATTCCTTCCTTAGTCACCATCACTTGAGTTAGTGTACTTATATTAACCTTTATACGCCAAAGCTTAAAACAACCTTATTTTAAGGGAAATGAAGTGCGAACCACGGATGCTGCTTCGGCTGTTTAACTGTTTCCTACTTTTCTCTTATCACCGTTCCTGTGTTGATGCCAGTTTGAATTTCAGTGCTTAGTACAATCCTGTCTCTTCAATGCTTTTTTGTGTGTTCCTTACCTGAATATTTTCAAGTGTTTACTCCAAGAAAAAAAAAAACAACCCTTTGGATTATTTTTAAAACTGGCCTGGAGGGCGTAACATCCCGCATATGGCTCTATTTACAAGCAACGAAAACGTTTTTATATTTACAAACACTAATCATGTGCGTCTTACCACAAATTATCTCAGTGGCAGACGACAGGAACACTAGCGACTACGAAGGACCACAGCCACTCTGGAACAGCTTTAAAACCAGGAGAACTTCCAGATTTGGTATCAGTCTACGATTGGTTTATCTTTTCTCTTTTAGCTTGTTTGGAGCTCTAGGAGTAACCTATCCCAAAGCTTCTAGCTTGCTCGAAGCTCTGGGTCTCTTTTCCTGCCCAATTAGCTTGCTTCGAGCTCTGATGGAACTACTAACCTCAGTCATATAATTTGTGTGGAGCTCTGTGATTTTAACCCCCTTTGTTCGCGTGGAACATTCGGGATCCTAAATTCAATTCACCTAGGTTGCTCGGAGCTCTCTAGGCTGCTCAAGCCTTGAGATACATCCCATTACCCAGTATTAGTTAATTATTTATATTAATTTTTATATTCCACCATTTAAAATAAGGAGATTTTATAATAAAATTCGGTAGTAGGAGAAAGGTTCTCGTGTATAATTTATCTCTATGTATGAACAGAAATTTACGATACTTACTAATTCAATTTTAAATAAAAATAACAAATTGAAACAGTAAATAGTGCATTTCTTTTTTAAAAAAGGAAGTATTGTATAAAGCAAGACAAATGGTGGTATGTAGGGAATGGGGCAAAGTGGATGACTAATAGGAGGTTCTATTTTGGTGCAAAATTTTCCTGACTGATTCCACGCAATGTGAGAAAATAGTGGATACGTCAGGTCCATGGATTTACGGTGTTCTCGTGTTTGCTCACACATTTTAATTTCACTAATTCCTTCCGTAGTTATTTACTTCCATTAATTACCAGCCTCGTTTAGCCACCAATGCATCTATACGATACGTAAAATTAAATTTTTCCTTCCTATTGAAGAATTATGTGCATAGTATTCTTTTAGAAGTTTTATATGTCTACAACAATATTGTGTATTAATTCTTAACATTCTTATCCATCTATCCATTCATCCATCCATCCATGCATCCATCCATCCATCCATCCATCCATCCATCCATCCATCCATCCATCCATCCATCCATCCATCCATCCATCCATCCATCCATCCATCCTTCCTTCCTTCCTTCCTTACTTTTAAGCTTCTTCATTTTTCTAACAATTTATCATCAACAAAGAATTCAAATGGCAAATATACATTGAATAACAGCTTTCTGTACAGTGCGGACGTGTGAAACCAGTTAACCACTTTATGCAAGATATTCCTGCTTATATAGTTTGCTCTTTGGTTTTACTTATAAATTTTGGACTAAAGTACGCACAAATTGCGTTAACAGAAAGAAACTACAACGATGTTACCCCTCCATACGCCCACAAGGGAAGAGATACATAGATTTGAGTACTATAATAATTCTCTACTAGTTTCAGTGAATCACATTCAGTCCTGTACTCATAATCGGTGCATCCGGTTCCACAGATTTCTCCCTACTAACTCGCAGGCTTGCTTTAAACGGAATGTGAAAGTTGCGGTAAATGGGCTGTGTTGTGAATGAATAATTTTCCAAATAATTGTACGGAATGACCCCTGACGTACTCCAAAATATCAACTCACATATTGTCAGAAATGAAGACGGTACGGTGGTGGACCTTGTGCCCATGGGTTTTCTCGGCGTACTCCCGTTCTCTCCCACTTTGTCATTCTACCAATTCTACCATCATCATTCGTCTCCGTTAGTCTAAAGGTCATAATCATGGGACGTCAAACTGAAAGAAAGTCTGTTACAAATAATGAAACTATACACATATCCTTATTGATACTATTTAGCGCGTTCAATAATGATTGGCACTCCCCCTTATAACTGGTGCCAAGTAGCAGTTTGAAATGTTTGTTGATGTATGTATTAAGATAGACTGTAGTACTATCAAATCCCCCACTAAATGGTTTTGTTTCTTTCCGTAGATAGCACATTGTAGCAGCAGTTGTTCCAACTTGCCAGGACGCTGGTGGACAGCGGAAAGACAGCATGGAAGGAGACACACATGGGCAACGGTGGAGTGTGTGGTTTCTCTGGAGGGAAGATGTGAATACTTCAGACATCCACAACAGATTATTAACCGTATGTGGGGACACAGCACCAAGTCGCAGATCCGTGTTTCGTTGGGTATCCGAATTAAAAGAAGGCAAAGACAGTGCTGCAAAAAAACAAAAGCACTGGGCGTCCTGCAACTGTACGCAGACCAAGCAATGCCGCGCGAGTAAATGATTTGATAATGGAGCACAGGAGAATCACGTTTGATGAACTAGAGAAAGAAATAGGTCTATCACGGGGTTCCCTCTACACTACCATTCATGAGAATTTGAAGCTGCACAAGGTGTGTGCACGATGGGTGTCTCATGACCTCACCATTGCACACAAACAAAAGCATATGGAGATTTGCCAGCAGTTGCTGCAACAGTACAGTGAAAATCCGACCGAGTTCTTTGAGCGTCTGGTCACCGTCAACGAAACTTGGTTCCTCTACGAGACGGCAGTCCATGGAATGGAGGCATACAGGAAGACCTTTTCCCAAGAAGGCAGAGATGGGACTATTCGTGGGAAACCAATGGCGACCGTTTTCTGGGATCAGGAAGGGATAGTGCTGGTGGAATGGCTCCCTCCCAATACGTTCATCGACAGTGAGAGCTACTGCAGTCACTGCGTAGACTCCGCCGACGCATCCAACAACGCCGACAAGGAAAATGGGGCCGTGGCGTACTTCTCCAACACGACAATGCACGGCCACATGTCAGTCGCCAGACAATTGCAACAGTGCATGAACTAGGGTTTAGCGTACTACTGCATCCTTCATATTCGCCGGATCTGGCTGCTAACGACTATGCTTTGTTCGATACAATGAAAGAGGGCATGAGAGGTAAAAAGTTCAACACAAATGATGAACTTCACGCATTTGTCCGCCAGTGGCAGCGAGATACCCCCAAAGAATGGTTTGCTATACAAATAAGGAAGCTTCCAGATCGGTGGCAAAGGTAACGTAGACATTGCCGGGGAATACATCTATAATAAACTGTAATCGTTTGTTCAATAAATGGTTCATGTGAAAACAAATTAATTGTAATGCCAATCATTCCTGACCGCCCCAAGTACATCATGCATCGTTTATCTCCAGTATTTAAATATATATAGCTGCAAGCCTGTACAGAATATACCCGCAAGTAAGCTAAAAGGGAGGCACCAATTCTTCATTATGAGTACAGAACCGAACCTCGTTCACTGCAAGTAATGGAGAAGGATTATAGCACTCAAATCCATCTATCTCTCCCACTTGTGGGTGCATAAAAAGGTAACATCACTGTAGTTCCTTTTTGTTCACGCAGATTTGTGCGTACATTAGTACAAAATGTTAAAGTAAAAGCAAGGAGCTTCCACGAATTAAATGACACTAGTATTACAGTTGGGCATGGGATATTTAACATAGTTGAAAATAAACGCAATATTAAACTAAATTTCTATTTCAGATGCAGATGTTAATACATGTTGTGAGAACGAAGAAGCCAGAAATCACATTAGGAGGATTTGTCGCAATAAATAGACCTCTCATTACGTCTGTAAGTAGATATGAATTCCTTACATCTTTTGTAATCAATTTATTAATTTGTCACATTGTTATTAAGATTCTAACAAATATATTAATACATGTTGTGAGAACGAAGAGGCGGAAAATCACATTTGAAGGATTTGTCGCAATAAATAGACCTCTCATTACGTCGGTTAGTAGATATGAATTCCTTACAGTTTTTTGTAATCAATTTATTAAATTGTCATATTTTTTATTAAGATTCTAACAAATATATTAATACATGTTGTGAGAACGAAGAAGCCAGAAATCACATTAGGAGGATTTGTCGCAATAAACAGACATCTCATTACGTCGGTAAGTAGATATGAATTCCTTACAGTTTTAGTAATCAATTTATTAATTTGTCACATTGTTATTAAGATTCTAACATATATATTAATACATGTTGTGAGAATGAAGAAATCGGAAATCACATTAGGAGGATGAAATGAGTCTCAATAGTCAAATGACTCTCACGATTATCGTAGATACGAATGGTGGTATTGCCCTTGGTAGAGCCAGTTTGTTTAACATACTGTTCATTATTTTAGGAACATATTTCTGGAGCTTTCAATCCCAGTATCCCAGGAGTGGTACCGCGAATCCTATGTGATTTGAAGATTTTCCTAGAAAAATCATTGCTGGTAGCAATGTTCTTTTCTGATGCACTAATAATATTGAGGTTGTAACCATGACTTCTCGTCCACCATTCATACACTTGCTAACTGGTTTGCAGACTTTTGGTCTATCATCGTTATAGGGCTTTTTCACTGTTATTGTTGAGGTTTAATCAAAATTACAGGTGGATGTTCCATCTACGATCTTGCCAGATCGAGTGTAAGCATTATCTAAATTAAAAAAAGAACTTTCTAACATTATGCTTATTGAACGAAGTTGCACGTGAGGTACTGCAGCTCTTAGGCTGGCGAACGAATAAGTCAGATGACGTTTTAGGAAGCATTCCATCCAATGTATTCGAACCTCCCGTCTTGACTTCTCGTGGATTCGTAATCGTCTTATTATATATTTTAGCCATTTCAATAGTTAGTTCCCTGAAATCGTTTGTACATTTTCCGTAGCGCATTTTAGGCATTGTGTTATGTAGTTAACTAAAGAGGTTTCTTGTGTCTCATTGAAAACTTGTCCGAATTTCACATTCAGGATTTAACTTTTACTTTTTACATATCTTTGGTAAGTTTAAACTTTCACGTCATATTCTTTTGCAGCTTGCCGTAAAGAATTTCTTACTATCAACTACAAGAAACGTTGCCTCTACTGGCTTTCTCATGGGTTCTTAAGTAAACAATGCTTTGTTTATTTTTCTCTTCCTTCCCCTCGTTATACTGTGTCTACAAAGAAACATACCACCGTAATTTAAAATTTAACAATCTTAAAGAAGTAAAATTTCAGATACAAAATAACATAATTCTGTAATACAAGAGTACATACAAGACTCAAACATGCTATGATTTCAAACATGCACTACAGGATCAAAAACAAAATTTACGTTTCAATGCTTTCACTCACATTCGAAGTTAATCGCCTCTTCTAAGTTGAAATATGACGCAGTGAGTTTGCACAAATTTTTGTCTGAAATTATCATTCTTACTTTCACAAAATTCTTATAAGTTTGTTTCATTTTTTCTGTGATACTTTTGTATTGTGCATTCTCTAGAATAATATCACTAACTTATTATAAGTATAAAGCAATGATTAATTCCAACTATTTGCTTCATTAGCACATTGTCTTGTATTTTGATATCTCTCATTGTGGCCCATTCATGATTGTTTCGTTTTGGTCCATACCATTTCATTACCTACATTAGACCCTATTATTTAACAGAACATACAATAACTTAATACAATTAAGCTCAATCATTAAGAAAGATGTATCTACCTATCATGTGAATTTAACTTACCTGTATTTTTAGAGATTCAGCACGAAATGTCTTGATGAACAATTTGCTGAAAAAATCTTTTCAATTTGAATTTCCTACACAAGTGGCTTCCTGCTTATAGTATTAAGGATTGACATTTGCAACATGGGATTGTGAGTATTTCGCACATTCAGAAGTTAACTATAGATAGAGAAATAATTCTTATATAACAACTCAAGGTATTTGAAATGAGTTTTTGTGACTTACCCTTCCCTAAACAATTATTCTACCTTCTGCTAATTGCTGTAATAATGCATTGAGTTTGGTTGTGTATATGCCGGTTTATAAAGTGCCACAGTAATACTGTAAGTGTTATTCTATATGAACGATTTTGGTACGAAACATTATAATGTACTAATTGTGCTATATCTTTCTGGATGACGTGCAGTGACTCAATTGGTAGAAAATAAAATTACTTTCAATGTTTGAATGATCCTGTCATTTTCTATTATGTGTGAGAGATGTTATATCCAGACTTCCTAAGTTTCTTAAAGAAAATGGTGTTCGTGGCTTACCTTGTTATCAAATTAGATGATCAAGTCGTTGATGCCTAACAAGAGTAGAGTATAGACAAAATGTTGACTGTCAAAATTTGATTGATGAACAATGAAGAGTATAGAGGGTAGATAAACACAGCTGTACTGTATGTATTGCCCGGAAACGCTATAGAGGAGGGGGGAACAGAAAATAGCGTAGACAATATATATATATAATGAATAACAGACTGGTGATGATGTTATGAGGGAAGTGTACAATAACATTCGGTAATATAATGTAAGTTGAGGTGAAAAACAACTCCAGCTGGACTAAATTCAATGGAATGGTTGAATTGAAGAGGAGATGAGGGAGAGAGAGAGGTAGAGAGCGAGAGAGAGCCTTCATACTTTGTGTGATTGATAATTGCTGTGTAGTCACGTATGATGTGTTTTTGCTCTAAGAGAGAGTTCCAATTATATTGTTATTTATTAAACCATAGAAAGATGCAATGATCGAAGAAAAGAGAGCTCGTGTTTACAAGACTCAAGAGAGTATATATATATATATATATATATATATATATATATATATATATATATATATATATATATATATATATATATATATATATATGTGTGTGTGTGTGTGTGTGTGTGTGTGTTGAAAAATCATGAGAAAAAAACAGACTACCCCTGCATCCTGTTTACGTGAATGAGAAGGCAAATGTGAATGAATGAATGCATGCTATATTTTTTTCTACTTTTAGAAGAGATAATTCTTTTTTTCTTTTCTGCTTTTGTTAATATGTTGTTGTTATTTTAAAAGTTTGGTAAGTTGACCATGGGAACCGATTTTTTGTTGTACCAGCTGTGGATCACCCCCGCCCACAGTGCTTTAACTTGAAAAAAAAGTATGAGGAAAGATGGGTGTGGGAATCTCCGTGTTTAAAAACGCGATGTAGATTATATATGTATCTTATTATCTGATTAGGTGTGTGTGTGTTGCGTAGTTGGTGATTGTTCTGTGAATACATTTATTTCTTCTACAATTAAAAGGTAAGAATTCTTATACGTTTTATTGATATGATTTGTGATCATAGCGAGGGGAGGCGTTTTCCCTTAATATACTTTTTTTGTATTAGCGCGAATGGAATTTGATTGAGTGAGAGACCCGGCTTGGATTTTAGGTGGGATGGTTTGGATTTCACGAAAATGAGTAGGTCAGCAATGATTTAGCTTTAATGAATGTTAGAATAATAAACTTAACGTGATTTGAGTGAAATTTTTAACAGCGGTGGAAATACTAGTAAATATAGTGGTTGTGTATGTAATTGTGAATGAAGTTTGAACGTGTAGCCCTTATACAAGTTATGCGAGAGAAGATGGGAGAACCCCGAGGAAGATCACGCACATGTTGATTGTCCAACACAAAGGCCACACGGCGCGAACTGGGATCGAACCTGGGACCCCATCCAGTAGAGCTTCATGAAATGTTGAATTTAAAGTTACACGATTTTGCCCGGTAGTCTAAGGAAGACTGATGTTTAAGACAAGTGGATCTTTTATATTGCTTTGCTTTCCACAGAAAACTTTTGAAAGACTATATAGAAAGTGGGAGGAAACGAAATCTTTGAGTTTTGCGTCCCACGATTATGATGGTTAGGGTAAAGGAGAGACGTTGCTGTCATGAAAATGCTACTAACAGAAAGTTTACTTGGCATGTGTTGGAATTGGTAGGAAACAATAGAACACTGAGGAAGCTCACGTACATATAGATTGGTGGGGGGTCGGGATCGAATCCTGGACCTGAAACAGTAAAACTAGAATGAAATCTTGAGTTTTACGTCCCACGATTATGTTGGCTAGGGTAAAGGAGAGACGTTGCTCTCATGAAATGGTGGAATGAAGAAAGTGGGAGGAAACATGATAACACTGAGGAAGCTTACGCACATGTTGATTGGGGGGGGACCCCAACCAGTAAAACTACAATGAAATCTTGAGTTTTACGTCCCACGATTATGCTGGCTAGGCTAAATGAGAGACGCTGCTCTCATAAAATGAAGAAAAGAGAGAACACTTTAAACATACGATTTGTCATGAAATATTTGGTTGGGGTGTAGGAATAGAAATGAACGGTTTACCACTGAGCCTGCCTGCCTTATCAATAATTTATTGATGTTCCATGTGTATGCATGTATATTTGTATGTGTGAGAGAGGGATGGGAAAAAAGCGTGAATGTGCATACTTGCTATCCATGCTTGAAGCGTTCTTTAATGAACGCTGAATGGGATGGAATTTAAGACAATCCAAAGGACTTGAGAACAGTGGCGTATACAAAATATGATTATACGGGTGGATTATTGAGAATAAATTGAGATTGTAAGTGAATATGTAAATGCTTTTGAGTGATTATTTTTTAACAATTTAGCATTACTTTAAAGATATGTGTACCATTTGAAAAGTAAAAATTAGGTTTTGAGTATGAGATATGTTTATGTAAAGCTATTGGAAAGCACATACAAATTATAGAAATTTTAAAATGTTCATACATACCTAACACAAAACGCCGTTCTCTTCTATGTTTGAAGCACATACGAAAACTGTATACGAACAACTAAAATATGGCGGAAAAAAAACACGGTAAATGGAAAAGTATTTTTGTCGGTAAACGTATGAGGCATTGCCGTTTTTACAAATATCAGTAGACCGAAAAGTTTTGGTGTTAACCGCACAAAAGCATGCATAGTACTGACAATCAAGGCTATATAGATGGCGCTGATGGTAAAAAACTAAGATTTTTTCCGTATAATAACTTTAAAAATTCATAAACCGTAAACTAATGATTGTAGAACAAAACGGACTACAGAAATCGATTTGTCAGTCCAACATCTATATAGAAAGACACCCTACATGATAAACTTGAACAATTTTTATTTTTTTCGAATTCTTACAAGGGAAGGGTTGAGACTGAGTTTTGTGGCATTACGTTTTTACGGGTCGTAGAAACAAAAGAAAAGTATTTTCTTGAAGGATAGGAACCTAAGGAACACTACAATATCAGTTAGAACAATGTAACTTTAAAATAATTTTAAATGGGCGTAACTCCTAAACTATTGATCGTAAAACAAAATGGACTACAGAAATGGATTTGTCAGGTAAAATCTATATAGAAATACACTTTACATGATAAACTTGAACAATTTTTTGGGGCCTAACAGTGGCGGCTCGCTATGTAAGGGTTGTCCCATTACATTTTTGGCTTTTTACGCCAAACTGTTGGTCGTAGAAAGTAAAGAAAGGTATTTTCTTGAAGGCTAGGACCTAAGGAACAATATGATATCAGTTAGAACAATATAACTTTAAAATAATTTTAAAGAATCATATCTCGTAAACTATTGATCGTAGGACAAAATGGACTAGAGAAATCGATTTATCAGCTCAAAATCTATATAGAAAAACACCCTACATGATAAACTTCAAAAATTTTTATTTTTTCGAATTTATACAAGGTATGGTCAAAAAGTACATTTTTTATTTTTGGCTTTTTACGGCAAACAATTGGTTGTAGAAAGTAAAGAAAGGTATTTTCTTGAAAGTTAGGACCTACCGAACAGTACTATACAGGTTAGAACATTGTAAATTGAAAATAAAAATTTAATGAATTTGCATAAATATGGCGTCGATTTTTTGAAACTTTGGAAATATGTTTATTAGAGGATATGTTGTTATATCAATAGATAAAACAAATGATATTACTAAAATAAATACCATTTTCGCGCCTTTTTTTCGCTACCGGTGCGCGCCGTGTGGTATCTGCACCTGGAAAAAGGTTTTTGCGACGGGGGACGCGTAAAATATTGGCGCCCGGAAAATGCGCGGGGTATTCCCGGACAAACAACACTCGGTAACTTGGTATGGTACATGTACACAAACGCACAGTCTTATACACACTAGTGTCAATGTTATATGTACAGATGGCAATGATTAAAAGAAACAAACATGGCGGTTGGATTTTAATGTGTTTTCTTTACATTAATGATATGTAGTATATGTAATAAGGTTTATAATATAATATTATCTTATTATAAAACACCAATAATTGGAAATTTGAACAAGTTAACACGAAGATTTACGAAGTTTTACGAACATTGCCGAACATAAACATAAGCGTTTATATACAATTCCTATACATGTTGGTAATTGTACCACATGAATGGTTCCGAAAATTATCGAACTTAATCGAACTTCCCGAAGTTTTACAAACTTTACCAAAGTTTAATAACTTAACAGAACATAAGCATGAGAATGTTTTAACTATTTTTGTACACGTTTATTAAATGTAACTTCCAAAAGACTTGTAACTTAGAAATATATATTTGAAAAGTTTATTAGTAGATATATGTGTAGTTGGGAATAATTGTAATTTTATAATGAAATTAATTATAATATCAACACAGAGTATAACACTACTACCTGTATAGGATGTAACACGGTTTGTGGCGTGAAATATAATCTCATACCCAAACGCATTTAGTTTGTAATCTCGTACTCAAAGTCATTTAGTTTTGTAATCTCGTACCCAAAACCATTTAGTCTTGTAGTCTCGTACGCAGATGCTTTAACATATTTTAAATTAATAACAGTAATATTACATAATGTGATGTAATTTGTAATTGTAGTATTATTTTTATTAATTTGCTTGCGGTGCAAACTCCTTATTTATTTAACCTTTCGTATCTTTTATTCTATCGTAATTAATTATTTATATTCTTCTAATAAATTACTCGCAAGAGCAAATTTTATTTGTGAACTTGTGTTACCGGTTTAAAAATTACTTTCTTAGTAATGCTAGGAATTTCTTTTGTTTATTTTTTTGTGCGTTGTGACCAGTATAGTATATATTACGCATGGATGAAGAAACGTTATCAAATGTTTGCTGGTAACCATACCTTCAACACGATATTTACTTAGTGAATAAATTTATAGAAACATATATTTAAAGAAGTACTAAAATATTATATTTAGAGAAGAGTACTAATATTAACTGTATTGTTACAGTTGTTGAAATTGAAAACAAGATAAGAAAAAAACAAAAGAAGTAAGGAAGGAAGGAAGGAATCCTGATTTTAACCAAGTTTAGGATACGTACATAGCAGATTTACTTAGAAGATCATCGTAAGTATATTTATATATATTATACATATTTGAATGATAATGATTTTATACTTTGATTAAATAAATGTATATAAAGTATTATTTTTAAATTGTAAACTGATAAATATTTACAATAATATCCCATTTTAAAACAAACGAAATTTGTTTTACCAATCCATAAAACGTGTTTCTTAATAGAATCACACTCTATTTTAAAAACGAAGTTCTTGCAGAATTTAAGTATGAACACATTGTATTTTAACAACGAAGTTCTTGCAGAATATAAATACGATCACACTATATTTTAACAACGAAGTTCTTGCAGAATTTAAATATGAATACACTGTGAGTGTTCCATTAACAGAAAAATAAGTAGCACTTCGTAGAAGTAAAGTAAATAATAATGTTAACTATATAACACTATATTTTTATATATTTTTGTATTTATATTATTTTAAACTAATTTTTGTTTTTTTTAAAAATATTTTACAGATGGAATTTCTTGGTGCATCTATGGTTGAAGACTTCAATGAAGTTGATGAAATTTACTTGGTGGCAGTAATTGAAGGAGTCAATACAAAGGAACGTGTGTTGGAGACTTGGTGGAGACTTATGGACAAACAACGCCAGGGACTACGCGGAAGTGAAAGGTATGGTACCTTGCTATCTGCTCTTTTTAATTTTTATTATGATAATCAAGCACTTATATTGCAATACACGATGTCTTGTGCTGACATCATTGACTTGTTCAGACACGGATTTTTCCGTGAACAAGTTATGTACCAATGGGTCCATGATAAATTCGTGCATTTTAATTATTTTAATTGTGCACAAGGTGATAGGCTGAATGCAGTAGAGGTAGCCGAATTTTGCAATTATGGATCGCGTTTTATTTTGGTTAATAATAATGTGATGGCATCTGTTAATGAGAATTCCGTGACCTCGGTCCACCAAGAAAATGTAACCTTGGAAAATACACTTCAAGAAGATTTCAATTTAATCGATGAGATTATTAATGAACATTTACATAGTGAAGCAGATGGTACGCATAAGATTCAAAATTCCGCAGTTATAGTTAATCGAGACGAATTTGGAACATCTGATTATATGGAGACCTTATTGAATGAACTATGTGAGAATGGTCAAAATCCCGTGGATGTTGTAACTGAAGAAGAAATACAATCATCAAGTGTACAATGTTTACGGGATATTCGGGGTTACGGGATGCGGTCTCCACAGCCTAGCACATCCGGCTACGTTCATATGGTTGATCGTAGTGGTCAAAGAGATGTTCATAATACAGGGGAAGGTAACTTCGAAGTTGCACACGAAAGCAGAAAGAGTTTCACTAAGTTTAACTTAGTGGGACATGAAATTGCGGTAAGGCCAAAGGAAAATGAAGAAATCAGAAATCCTGCGGCCTATATTGAAAACTTAATGAACTTTGCATTAAATAATGTTCTTAATAATGCAAGACCTAATGATTTTGTTGGAATGTACATTGATTCCTCGAAGAGCAAGAATAACAAAGCAGTGTATGTTCCATGGAGACGCTGCAAAGATATTTCTGCCAAGTCCATTTTATCTTCCATTACTAGAGTTTTAAATAGTAATGAAGACTTTCTTTTAGGTGATAATGTCCTATTTCGTTTCCATATAGTAAATTCGATGTTTGGTGCTGGAAAAAGTCGAAGTAACAATTCCTCACTAAACAAATATTTACCCTTGAATGAATTTTTGGTACAACATTTGGTAGATCTTCCGGGAAGGGATACTGACAAACTTTGTTTACCTAAAAGTATCGCTTGGGGCATAGCTAAATATACGGACTCTATCTCTAATTTATCCCGTTTAACAGATCCAAACCGTCATGAATTAAAGAGTAGAGCTATTGCCCTCTGTACACGTGCAGGTGTTAGCTTTAAAGGAAAAAATGGAATGGATTTTAATGATGTTGAACTATTTCAAAATCATTTGAGTCCAAATTATCAAATTATTATATATGAAAAAGTCCCCGAAACAAAGCGTGAATTTAGAGTACGTTATCCATAAACAGAAGTACAACGACCAGATTTAAAGGAAGGAAAACCAGTTTATATCTATTACGATGAGAGGGGAACTATTGGACATTTTCGTCCTATTAGAACGATTACTTCATTTCTAAGAAAGAGGAAGTATTGTTTAAATTGTTTAATGCCTTTTAATGGTCCAAATCGATCACATAAGTGTGAGTTAATGTGTTCATCTTGCGAACATGTGCATAAAGTGGACATTAGCATGTATAAAATGAAATGTAATGTATGCAACAGATATTTCACTAGGGGTGAATGTTTTGATAATCACTTGAAAGGTAATAAAATTGGCAAGAGTGTGTGTGAATATGTTAAGGTCTGCACCAAGTGTAATGATATCTATGATTTAAGAAGTCGGAAATCGGATCATGCATGTGGTGAATACTTTTGCAGTACTTGTCGTGAACATGTATAGGAAGGTCACTCATGTTATGTGAAGAAACTGAAACCTACTCATATCAAGAGGTTTCTTTATATTGTTTATGATGTAGAGACCATGCTGAAACCTGAAAATGAACGTGGCGGACGGGAACATGTTGTATGCTTAGTGTGTCTTAGACACATATGCCATGATTGTATAAACAAAGGCATTGATGAGCTATTCAGTACATGTGGCGATAAAAACGGTAACTGCTCGTTTTCTTTTAAAATCATTGACGAGTTTATTTCACACATATTACTAGACTCAAATTTAATAAGGTTTGTGTAATTGCACATAATGCTTCACGCTTTGACAGCATTTTCTGTTTGAGATCTCTCATTGAGTCTCAGCATATTATTCCAAAAACCTTAATTCAGGGTCAGAAGATTTTTAGTATTTCTATTGATAAGAAAATCATTATCAGGGATTCTTATCTTTTCCTCGGGGTCAGGTTGGCAAGACTCCCGAAGACATTAGGCCTTTCTGAAAATTTAAAGAAGGGAGATTTCCCATATTTTTTTAACACAGTAGAAAATCAAAATTATGTAGGACCCTATCCGGGGAATAGAATACTATGACCCTGAATCGCGAAGTACTGAAGAAAGACAACGGTTGGAGGGATGGCACCAAGAACGGGTGCATCTGGGAGAGCAATTTAATTTGCAAAAGGATATGCTGGAGTATTGTGAAAACGATGTGAGAATTCTCAGAGAAAGTGTTATCAAATTTAGTAATATTATAGAGGAGAAAACGGGTGGTTTACAATGTTTTCTAGTATCGTCAACAATTGCAAGTTTAGCCATGCAAACATACCGAACATCATCTCTTCCAGAAGAAAGTATCTCTATTATACCACCTTTGGGGTTCCATCATAAAACAAAAACAAGCAAGAAAGCAATGAAATGGCTAAAATATATGGAGCACCAAATGGGTATAGAAATTCAGCATGCTGGACGAAATGGAGAACAATCTTTTGGAAGGTATAATGTTGACGGATACCATGCAGAGCTCAACGCTGTCTTTGAATTTATGGGTTGTTACTGGCATGCTTCTAAGACCTGTTTCCCGAATAATCGTAACGCCATAATTGATAACGGTCATGGTCCGTACAACACATTTGAAAAAAGGTATGAACACACGGAAATCCGTCGAAAATATTTCACAAAAATTCTCAAAATGAATTTGTATGAGATATGGGAGTGCTCTTGGGATGATAAAGTACGCACAGATGTAGACTTGCAAAAGTTCCTTAAAGAACATTGCAGTGCTACCGACGACTTTCTTATTCCTAAGAGTTGCTACAACGGTGGACGAACAGTTTTCCGTTCATATGTAAATTGTGCGGACGATGAAGAAATAAAATATTTTGATATCACATCGTTATATCCATGGGTAATGGCAAGGAAACCTCTTCCGGTGGGACCACCTAAGGTACATAAGGGGCCTGTTTTCCCAGATGTGGAAAAAATTCATGGGATTGTAAAATGTACCGTATTGGCTCCAAAACAACTCTTTTTTCCTGTTTTGCCGTACGTAGCGCAAGGCCGTTTACTTTTCGGACTTTGCAGGCTATGTATGGAAGAAGAAACTAATGACAATTGCACACATAGTAATTCTGAACGTGCATTAACTGGAAAATTTTGTACACCAGAGCTTCACCGTGCTCTTGCAAACGGTTATAAGATCGTCAAAATTTATGAAATTTGGGAATTCGAACTAATGGGTTCTGAAGATCTGAATTCACCTAGTTTATTCCGGGACTATGTGAATACGTTTCTTCAAATGAAGCAGGGAGCCTCAGGCTATCCTGCTTGGTGTAAAACTGAAGAAGACAAGCAAAAATACGTTGACGATTATTATGCTCATGAAGGCATAAGATTAAATAAAGATAATATTAGGTCGAACCCTAGACTTAGACAAGTTGTACCTTAATTCCTTATACGGAAAATGGGGGCAGCGTACAGATATGACGCAGTGTGTGATTGTTGATAGTGGGACAGAGTTTCATAGGTACCTTACCACACCGCGGTATGAGGTTCATAGTGTTATTCCAATTGGTGAAGATCATCTCATTCTCACATATAAAGACCTGGAAACAGAGAATGTACCTCTGGAATTTTCCAACGTCATACTTGCTGGTTTTTTACCTCATGGGCAAGGCTACAATTATATGATTTACTTGTGACTGTAGGACCTAATGACATAATTTATTGTGATACAGACAGTATTATGTTTACGTGTAAAAAAGATAGTGAACCTCCGTTGAAGCTTGGAAACTATTTGGGTGATTTGACTAATGAAATAGAACAAGGGTGGGAGTTTGTGACGTTTATAGGGTTAGGGCCAAAAAATTATAGTATGAGGCTTAAAAATGCCTCAGGGGAATGTCGTTATATTCACAAAATTCGGGGAATTTCACTAAATGATAGGACCTCTCAAAGAATAAACTTTGAGAGTTTTTATAGATTAGTAACAGGAGAAATTAATTCAACCGTTATAGATAATCCAAATAGTTTCGTGCGAAAACATGGTTTCAAAATCTTTTCACGTAATGAGACGAAAACACACCAAGAGGTAAACAAAAAACGAAAACGAATTGACAATATACAAAATAACGGACCGATACCAAAAACTCTAAGTTTACCTCATGGTTTTGTAGAATAATTTAGCTTGGCTTATAAGTGATTGATTTTATTTATTTATTTATTTATTTTTAACAGAACATTAGTAGACTATCACTATTTATTTCTTTATTCCATCGTTTGCTGTGCAAACTCATAAATTGTAGACCAAAGTATACTCATAACAACAGCTAAGCTGTGATTCTAGTCATTTCAAGTTTTAATATTTATTTTTTAACTTATTCTTAATTTATTTTTAATTTATTTTGTTAATTGTGTGAGTGAGTGTGTGAATGATTGTATATATATAAAGTATGGTATCTGTTGTGTGCATTCATTTTAATACAAGATGTTAAAGTTTCAACATCCATCAACCATTTTAATTGCTGGTCCTTCACGTGCAGGTAAAACATGTTTTGTAAATCGTTTATTAAATGAACGCGATCAAATGTTTACTATGAAATTTAATGTAATTGTATGGTGTTACAGTGCAGTCATTCCAAATTTGGATGCAAGTGCACAAATTCGTTTTATAGAAGGAATTCCAGACATGAATAATTTTGAAATACAAGAAAATTCACTATTAATATTAGATGACTTAATGTCTGAAACCAATGGTGATGTTGCAAACTTATTTACAAAATATGCACATCATAAAAAATTAACAGTAATATTTATTATTCAAAATTTATTTCCAAAAGGAAAACATGCTCGTGATATAAGTTTAAATGCACATTATATCATAGTATTTAAAAATTCTCGTGATAAATTACAAATACAATATTTAGCAAGACAAATTATGCCACGATATAGTAAACAAGTTGTGAATGTCTTCGAAGATGTAACACGTGAACCTCACACTTATTTGTTATTTGACTTAACTCAGAAAACAAATGATGCATTACGATTACGTACAAATATTTTTCCTGATGAAACATTGCATGTATATGCAAATGTAAAAGACAGTAATTCATTCGTTTACGTTTAGTTTAGTTCAAGATGTTGAAGGTGAAACAACACATTGATACTCTCCGTGCTTTGTGCAAATGCAAAAGCGCAAAGCGAAAACAAATTATACGACATGCATCTGGTGATTTAATACGTACTATTTCACAAGTTGCTAAAAACATAATAAAAGGAAATATTCCATTGAATTCGCGTCAGAAGCAACGTTTACGTAGACATAAAAAGATCTTGCGTGCTTTATCTGCACAACGTACAGCAGTTAATAAGAAAAGGAAAATTTTATTACAAAAAGGTGGTGCGTTTTTACCATTAATCTTAGGACCATTACTTGGTGCAGTAGCAAGTAGTTTGTTTGGAAGATAACTATGTCGGAATTTCGTAAAATGATATTAGTTCCTGAAAACGCAATGCAACAAACGCATGCAAATATAAAATCAATAGATTCACATCAGTCACGTTTAGATGAAGAAATGAATAATATTTTACAACGTTGTAATCTTAGTGTTGATGAAAAATGGAAATTGTATCAGCAAGCATTACAACAGTATTTAAATTATACTTCATCTGTTTCACAAAATCCTATCACATTACGTATTAGTGAAACATCATCAGCTGAAGAAAAAAATAATTCTATTTTACCCATGGTATCGGACATTTTACATTCAGTACCGAAAACACAACGAAGTAAAACAGATCTATTATTAAAACAGTTAACAAGTTCTGATAAAATTCATTGGGATCAAACGGGAACAGTACGTATTCAAGGAAAAATAATACCAGGATCTAATATTATCGATTTAGTAAATGATGTTGTTCGTACACGTAAATATTCTAGAAATCCCATAGGTATTCATGAATTTAAAAGTTTATTAGATGATATTAATGTACCACGGGAATTTATTTCTACACCTATAGTTAAATCACATACCAAAGTTAAAAAATCAAAAAGTCCAACAATCGTAGCAAATATATTTAAAAATTGGAAAGATTATAAAATGTAAAACATGGTAAAATTGTCAAAATTATATTATGATTATACGAATCCTGCTTCTTTATCAAGTATTAAAACACTACAAAGAAAAACAAATTTATCGAAAAAGAAAATTAAAGATTGGTTAGCATCTCAAGATGCGTATACATTACATGCACCAGCACGTAAAATGTTTGAACGTAAACAATATTATGTTAGTGCGCCAAATGAAACATTACAAATGGATTTAGCAGATATGCAAAATATTGCAAAGTATAACAAAAATTATAAGTATATATTATGTTGTATAGATATTTTTTCTCGGTACGCGTATTGTGTTCCCTTAAAAACAAAAACAGGTGCTGAAATGGCAAAAGCAATCAGAAAAAATTTTAAAAAATTTTAAACTTCCTGTGTTTAATGTACAAACTGATTTAGGTACAGAATTTTATAATCGTTATGTAAAACGAATATTTAAAGAATATGAAATTAATCATTATAGTGTACATTCAGAAATTAAATGTGCATTAGCAGAACGATTTATAAAACACTAAAAGAAAAATTGTATCGTTATTTTACTGCTAAGAATACATATCGTTATATAGATTTGTTAGAGCAAATTGTAAAAAATTATAATCATACGTATCATAGTAGTATTAAAATGGCACCTGCAGATGTGAGTCATTCTAATGTTGATCAAGTTTGGAATACATTGTACGGTGATAAAATGAATAAAAAGAAAATATCATGTAAATTTCATCCGGGTGATTATGTACGGGTAAGTAAATATAAACATAAGTTAGAAAAAGGATATTTACCAAAATGGTCTCAAGAAATTTTTATCGTTGATAAATGTATTCCGACAAATCCTATTACATATAAATTAAAAGATTGGAATGATGAAGAAATTAAAGGTATATTTTATACACAAGAATTACAAAAAATAAATGTGAATTCAAACAAGACATATTTAATCGAAAAAGTATTAAAACGAAAGAAAGGTATGATGTATGTAAAATGGTTAGGATATCCGTCAAGTATGAATTCATGGATTAAGACAATTTCTGTTCAGTCTTCAAAATGAGTTCAATGATAAAACATGATTTCTATGTTACTCTTCCTTCAAATGCTAGTACTGAAATTTTTAGTAATAATACAACTTCTTCATTTATAGTAAAGCTAGCAGAACCTATTCACTTAAGTGAGGGAGAATGGTATGTTGCATTAACCCATTTAATGCACCTTTTAGTTTTTATAATGTTCGTCAAAATGAAAAAATTGAAATAGAAGCCGTCATTAATGATGAAGTTGAAATTGCAAACATTAATATTACACCAGGATACTATACTTCTATTACATCCATTTTAGATATGATTCCTGAACACTTGCGCTTGTTAAAATATTATAAAAATAAAAACGAAGTTGGAATTAAACATTCTTTAAAATTAAAAGATTTTTTGTCATTCGAATGACACATGGATTACAACATTTACTTGGATATATAAATGAAAATACAACTGCGTTTACAGATATTGTTTTTCTGAAACCTGCTAATGTAGAAGTACCACAAATAACACGTGCAAACTTTTTATGCAATTTAGATTACAATATACCAAACATTCTTAATGTTTGTGTTGATATTGTAAAGCAACAAGAAGATATTGGACCATTACTTCGTAAAGTTAGTGCATATAATACTGAGCATGGAAATGTAAAATGTTTTCTATTTCACACACCACAATACGCTAAAGTTGTAAAATCTTATTTTAACACAATTGAAGTAGACTTAAAAGATGAGCACGGTTTAAAATTGCCATTTGAATTTGGAACTTCAAACTTGACACTTCAGTTTAAACGAAAATGATTTCTGAAAGTATAGATGATAGTTTTTACATTACACTTGTATCAAACGGTAGTACTGATGTATATCCTACTACATTTTATAAATCAACTAAAAAATAATATTCAGTTATCAGAAACCGATTGGTATGTAGGATTAAGTGAATTGCATGTTCCTTTAACATGTTATAATGTTAACGATGGAGAAAATGTCATATGGTATAAAATAAAAAATGAAGAAGCACAAAAAAGTAAAATTGTCAGTGGATATTACCACTCCGCACATCATATCGTTGATGAATTAAATAAAATAACAAAAGACATAAATTTTCTGTATCAAATATTGTACAAGTAGATTGTACTAATCGTGTTGAAGGAGCATTATTATCACCAACATTAGCATTACAATTAGGACTTCGTAAACATAAAGATCTTGTTTTCTATAGACGTGGAATTAAACAACCGTATGTTGATATTGGTTACCCACATCAAATATTTATTTACACTGATATTATACAATATCAGTTTTTTATTTGATACAAAAGCCCCTTTATTACGTATTGCAACAATATCAGATGTTAAATATGGTAAAGTGGAAACAATAACATTTCAAGATATTCATTATCTACCACTTGCAAAGTTTTCATTTAACAGTATTGAAATACTATTAAAAGATCATGCAGGACGAAATTTGCCATTTCGTTCTGGTACACTAAGTGTTACACTTCATTTTAAGCGCTCTCCTAATAAAAATTAATTAATTAATTAATTTTATTCAGAATGAAATTTAGAAGACATTACGGACATGGTATCCCATACTTTTCAGGACCTGTATATCAACGGGGACATGGTATAGGTAGTTTCTTCCAAGGATTATTTCGTTTTGCATTACCATTTCTTAAACAGGGTGCAAAAACTTTAGGTCGACAGGCATTACAAACGGGAATACAAGTGGCGGGTGATGTATTAGAAGATAAACCATTTAAAGAATCTGTTCGTGCACGTGTAAAAGAAGCTGGTGAAACATTAAAGACAAAAGCTGTTAACAAAGTTGGTCAGTTATTAAGTGGAAGTGGTAAGAGACGGCCACGCAAGCTGTAAAGCTCCAGCAATCGTTCGTTTTGGGCCTCCAACTAAACGTAAGCGTACTAACAAAAGCAAAAGAAAAGTAAAAAGAAAAATAAGTCGTGTTACAGATATATTTTCATAATGGCACTACTTAATTCAAGCAGTATTGAATGCTGTACCAACGATTTCGATTTATTTAGTACTCCAATGACGCAAACTGCAATTGAATCATGCTTTAATGCTGAATATCGACCAATTTCAACATTAGGTTCTGATGGACCTATTGAATTTTTTATTCCCGGTGAAACAGGAGAATTTATTCATACTGCATATCTTTATCTTTACGTACGTTGTAAAATTACAAAACCTGATGACACAGCATTAGCTGACACCGATGTTGTAGCACCAACAAATAATTTCCTACATTCATTATTTAGTCAAATTGACATTTCATTAAATGATAAATTAATTACTTCTTCATCAGGATTTTATCCTTATCGTGCATACCTCGAAACATTATTAAATTATTCCCGTGATGCTTCTGATACACATTTGAAATTAGGTATGTGGTATAAAGATACCGCTAAACAATTTGATACCATTGGTAATGCTAATGTAGGTTTTCAACAACGTGCTAATTATATTAAAAATAGTAAATCGTTTGAAATGTATGGGCGTTTGTATACAGATATTGCTGGATTACCAAGAGCACTTGTAAATAAAGTAGGTCTTCGTATAAAATTACATCGCAGTAAAGATGCTTTTTGTTTAATGTCACCTGTAAATACTTCTTATAAAGTAAAACTTGAAGATGTTACTCTACATATACGTCGCATTGATGTTGCACCTCATTTGGCAATGGAAATCAATACTAATACGAATCATGAAACAACAAAATATCCCCTTACAAGAGTTCAAACAAGATCGTATACTATTCCTGCAAACGTTAATTCATACAATGTTGATAATATTTTTCTGGGTAACGTACCTAAAGGTCTCGTTATCGGATTTGTTTCCAATTCGGCATTTAATGGAAAATCTGAACTAAATCCATTTCATTTTCAACACTTTAACGTTAACAAACTGCAGTTACAAGTTGGATCGAAATCTTTTCCTCCCAGTCCCCTCACCCCCAATTTTGAAAACAATTTGTACCTTCTAAGTTACCATTCTCTGTTTTCTGGTACTGGTTTATATTATAAAGATAATGCACATACTATTACTCCTGAAGAATATCCACACGGCTATACTCTTTATGCGTTTATTCTATCACCTACAGCAACATTAGATGATTGTACGTGGGACCTTGTGCGTGATGCACCTGTAAATGTTAAAGTTTCCTTTTCTGAAAATTTAACTGAACCTATAACATGTATTGTATATGCCCAGTTTGATTCTTTAATTCAAATTGATAAAGATAGAAATATATATACTGATAATAATTTTTAAAAACATCATTTTAATAAAAGAAGTATAGGAGGTCACTTCTAAACATATGAATTACATGTGCCCTTCTGGTACAAAGTGTGTTAAACATTGTATATTGTAATGTTTTTGCTTGATTATTTAGAGTTGCAAGGTATCATACTATGAAGTGTCTTAAAAGTATTTTTCATGCGTTAGCACCATTTATCGTTATTGGAAAAGTTATAAAAAAATCTGTCAATAATATTATGAGCATGCTATTTCGTTTTATGAGAATATTCCATATACCCCACTAGGTCTTCCAACATATACGCGTATAAAGTGAAGTGAAGTGAAGTGATGTGAATTTAAAAACAAAAGTTATGTACACGGATGATTTAATAAAAGTGTTACTTCGTGATAAACTTACCGGTGCAAATGTGCATGGCATATATCCTATTGATAAAATACCAAAAACTGTACAACCACCGGCTGGACTTATTATAAATTTAAGCAATTCATCTTCAGGTGGCACACATTGGGTGTGTGTATTCATTGATGAAAATCAAAGAGGGTACTATTTCGATAGCCTAGCTTTACCATTTCCAAAAGAAATAAAAACTTTTTTAAATAAAAATTGTAAAATATATTTTACAAATAGTTCCGCATATCAAGATGATAATTCAATCTTGTGTGGACAATTTGTGTTATACTTTCTGCATCATATTGTACGAAAGAAAAGCTTTCAAGAATGTTTAAATTTATTCAGAAAAAATAATCTTAAACAAAATGATAAAATTGTATTTAATCATGTAACCAATATAATGAAAAAAGAAAAACAAGTAGAATAGCTTAATAAAATTTTTAATTACAATTTAAAATCTTGTATTTTTATTTACAAGAACATATCATTTCCTTTTTACAACTTTGCAAATGCATTAGTTAATGTTATAGTACGTTGAAACTTCCACCAATAACATAATTGTTGTGCATTACGAAATGCACATCCTGATTATTTGTCAAGTTTAATATTTTGTTCATGAAAAGTACAATAATCATTAAATACGTTTGCATGCAGTAGTAATCGCGGGACTTGAGGCCATTTTTACCGCCCCCTAGAGCGTGGCGCCCGCCGCCGCCGTCAAAAATTTGCGCCCCGGGCGCCCGGCGCCCATTTTTGGGGTTACATGTTATGACGTCATAGGGTCACGTGATGTTAGGCCATGCCTTTTTGGGTTACGTGATGTTAGGCCCTGGAGCATGGAGCCCGCCGCCGCCGCCAAAATTTTGCGCCCCGGGCGCCCGGCGCCCATTTTGGGGTTACATGTTATGACGTCATAGGGTCACGTGATGTTAGGCCATGCCTTTTTTTGGGTTACGTGATGTTAGGCCACGCCTTTATGGGTTACGTGGTGTTAGGCCACGTCTTTATGGGGTAGTTTTACCGAGGGGGGTTGATTTTGTTTTCTTTTACGGCATAAAATTTTTGGAGATCGTTACTTTTTAATGGAATATAGGTGTATGTATAGTTTACTTTGCGGTATATATTTTCAATTTAGCGCCCCTAGGCCACACCCCCGTTCGCCTTTATGGGGTAGGTTGTTGATTTTGTTCCCTTTACGGTATAAAATTTTGGAGATTGTTACCTTATGATGAAGTACAGGTGTATGTATAGCTTATTTTGTGTTACTTGATTTTAACTTTTGCGCCCCTGGAGTGTGACGCCACTGAAATTTTGCGCCCCGGCCCCTTTAGTTTACATAGTTTACGATCCGCCTTTATGGGGCAGTTTCACGTATGAGTTTATTTGTTTCTTTTTATGGTTATAAATTTGAAGAATGTTATTTCCTTTTTACCTTATAGGATGTATATATAGCTTACCTTATTTTTGTTCCCTTTGATACACCCATGCGCACACCTTAGCATTACGTCATGGGGTCACGTGGTGTTAGGCTTTATGGGTAGACCTACCGAAGGGATGCAGGGGTACATAGGACCAACCCCCTTACATTTTGGAAATTGCCAAATCTAAAAATTTGGTATGGTAGCCTAGGACCATAGTATGTACCTCTACTAGTATTGGGTGTCTATGTCGTTCCCTTTCATGGGTAAAAAAATTGCCAAAAATTCAAATTTCGGGGTTTTTGACCTAATTTATCCTCTTGGATGAGGTGTTATTATCCCCCCTTTGATGAGGTGTTATTACCCTATATGGATATATGTGCATATACAGGGTCAATTACCTTTCATAAGACATGGGTATATTTGTGCACCCCTTTAAAAATTTGGGAGGAGTACATTGGCCCACCCCTTAAATTTTGGAAATCGCCCAATTTAAACATTTGGTATAATAGTATAAAATCCTAATATAGATCACTATAAATTTGGGTGGTCTACCTCGTTCCCTTTTAGGGGTATAAAATTGCCAAAATATAAAGGTAAGCAATACGTTGTATCACGTGTTTGGTTTTTTGACCTAATTTATTCCAATGAATGAGGTCCTATTATCTTATATGGTTATATGGTCATGTATAGGGATCCATCCCCTATTATAAGACATAAATACATTTGTGCACCCCTTGAAATTTTTTTATTTTGGGAATGATACCTTGGCCCACCCCTTAAGTTTTTAGAAATTGCCAAATTTAAACATTTGGTATCATAGTACTGGACCCTAATATATATTACTATAAATTTGGGTGGTCCACCTCGTTCCCTTTTAGGAGCCATTTTGTTCCGCTTTAGGGGTGAACATGGATACAGTGGTCCACCTCGTTCCCTTTTAGGGGGCATTTTTGTTCCGCTTTAGGGGTGAACATGGATACCTTGGAATCGTCCCGAGTTTGATTCTTGGAAATGTTGAATTTAACGTCCCCGCGAAAACGGTGAGAAATGATAGGACGAAACATGAACTTACTTGACTGAGGATTGAAGCAGTGACCTCATACACTAGAGACAATCGCTGAGCCATCGTACACGTGTGTTGATTACTATGCAATGGTCCCGAGTTTGATTCTAGGTGTTAGTTTCAGGAAAATGTTAACGTTCCCTTGAAACGATGATGAGAAATGAGAAAACATCATAAACTTACTTGCTTGCGGATTGAAGCAGAGATCTCACACATCAGAAAAAAAAACGCTGAGCCACCGTACTCCATTCAGTGCAAGCAATTTTTGCGTATGAAAAAAGAACATGAACAGATTATGTTACATTACTACACATTTCTGCTCGTTGTTACGCATAGAAGCTTGTTATTGTGAAATTGCAGCATGTGCTTTTACTACATCAGCATTTTTTCTCAGCTGACGGACTTTTAAAGCTCAACTTTACATTTATGTCAAAGACAGTTTCGTAACATATCGATGAGTGTTACATTTTTTCAATCAAGTTTAAGAAAAATGAATCACATTTTAGATGTGGTAATTTGAATGTCGTAAGAAACTAACGAGTCAACGGTATGATGTCATTATCAAAATTGCGATACTAGATGTCGTAACGATTGATGTGTAAGGAGAAAAAACGTGAATAATGTCACAACCAATCAGATTGCTTCTTACATCACGTTTCGGCTCATGATGAAAGCTGTGTTTTCATTGGTTCTCCGTGATGTCATTGATTCATTTCCTCGTTTCTGATTGGCTGATAGTGTTGTCACTTTATAGTTGAACACGTTTCAGACCTAAATAAAATTCTTAATTTCATTTTCAAGTCCTACTTCCACGAAGATCTTGAATGAACGTAGGTGTACCTCTAGTGACAGCGTGACTTTACTCCGTTCCTTGAATTTGAGGTAAGTATCAACCGCGTTTCTTAATATCAATGGAGTGTTTTTGCATGAGGATAACATTGTTATCACTGTTTTTATTTAACATGAATTATTTAGCAAATGGAAGAATAACCCTCACTTACTTGACCGGGGATCGAATTAGGAATCCCACACATTAGAAGTAAGCACGAGAAAATTGTTGATTTTGGTTTAGCGTCCCTTCAGTAGTGGGGTGCTAGGAATACAGCTTAATGTTGAATTTGAGCGCATACTGGGTGTTGAACCCGGGCCAGAGTTGCGTAACGCTAACCACTTAGCTCAGTTTCTGAAAGTAAACAAAGAAACTACGCACGAATTTGTTCCCTACAACGTGAGACGTGGACTTGCAGTTTAATGTGGGATCTGATCTCCCGCCGAGAAACGAATTCGAGTCTTTCTTGTCTTAGCTCGAAAAAAAAAAAAGCAAGCGCATGACATTTTGTTTTCGTTTCATGTTCGTCATACGTTTTAAAGTTCAGTGTCAGAGGAAAAATGCTTACTACAATGATTCTTTCAGCACAGTTAGAAAAACAATTTCATTCATTCTTTTTATCACTACAGAAACTTAGGTCATTTACATGTTGATGTTGGTCCGGGTTTGACGACAATAAAACGTTTCAGTAGTAGAACTATTTGAGATATGATCATTCTTTTAGGATTGATCGTGTAGTCATTTTGATAACGTAGTGATCTCTGAATTCAATTTTAATTCGTGCTTTTTTTTTCTCTCTTTTCGTTTTAGATATTTGTTTTTCTTTGCCTATTCCTTTTCTGCTTACCTTACCTTTTTCCCTATTTGAATATGGCTACTTCTGGCTTTACTGTCTTGCGAGAATTCAATAGACATTATCGGCGTTTTAATCTTGAAGGACGAATGCTGGAAATTCAAATTAATGCTCCGACTAGTGACACAGATATTGTGGAGTGGGTTCAGGCCTCCTTTCAACAGATGTTGGATTACTTATTGGAAAATGTCGACGAATTATCGATGGTTGGATTGTCGATTTTATCCCACGATGAGAAGAACAAACCGTTTTATCTATCTTTCCGGCGTGCAAGTAATCTGACACTGGAGACTTTATGGGCATCCTTTGATCGCATTCTTCAAAGTAACGATAGTTTTCTCATGAACGAACCGTTCATTGTCCATTTTCATCATGTGGATGTGCCCCGTGGATTTGGATTGGTGCGTCGAGGTCTTTTACCAAACGACGAATTATTAAAGTGCAAGAAAGGCATTTTACGAGTAAAAAACACCGACAAGAAATGCTTGGCTTATGCAATTGTGATTGCTATTGGCCTAAAGAAATATAAAGATACAAATCAGAAACTGTACAATCAATATCGCAAACAGCGCAAGTTTGTTGTTATTCCAGACGTACTTGAACTTTTGTCTCGATCCTCAGTGAATTTAGATCATGGGGGATCCGTGGAAGAATTGCGACAATTGCAACGCTACTTGACAAATTATAAACTTACCGTATACACCAGCTTTTCCGGAGAAGATATTCTGTATGAAGGACCGGGTGGCGAAGACAAGATTCCAATCAATTTAATGTGCATCAATTCTCATTATGACATCATCACATCATTAACGTCTGTTTTTTCTACCAGCTATTACTGTACTGCATGCCACAAAAAATATGATCATCGTAATGCACACGTCAAGAACTGTTCGGCCATGTGTGAGAAATGTTTGCAGAAACCGCCATGCAGTAAGACCAATACGGAGAAGCAGTGCCCAGAATGCAATCGTGAATTTTATGGTGAAACATGCTATACAAATCATCTGACTGTACCATACCATAAAGGCCAACCAATATGCAAGATGGTGAAACAGTGTGCCAAATGTCTACGCATTTATTCGTTTGTCCATACAGGGGAAAGAAAACATGATTGTACTGATTATTTTTGTAATGTGTGCCATAAACACGTTACGTCTACCCACCAATGCTACATGAAGCCTGATACGACTCAATTAAAACATGGAGTTCCATCAGTGTTACATGCCAAGAAAGCTATGATTGTCTTCTATGATATCGAAGCCACACAGGATACTTTCTTCGATGAAGACACGTTCATTCATAAGCCCAATTTACTGGTGGCCCAACAAGTATGTTACAACTGTGTTCAAGATGAGGATATACATCATCCGTGTGAAGTTTGTGGACAGCGAGAACATATTTTTCAAGATGATCCGATCAATGCCTTTCTTGCGTATTTACGTCAACCACGACCCAGCATCAAACTTATTGTATCTTTGGCACATAACTGTAAGGGATATGATGGTCATTTTATTCTTAAATCTTTAGTGGAAGAACATGAATTGAAACCTACTTTGATCTTGAACGGAGCAAAAATTTTAAGCATGAAAGTGAATCACTTATCGTTTATTGACTCCTTAAATTTCATGCCAATGGCTTTAAGTAAATTATCCAAGGCATTTCATTTACCAGCGACCAAAGGATATTTTCCACACTTTTTTAATACTGCTGCAAATCAAACGTATGTGGGAAAATTACCGGACATCCATTATTATGGTGCAGATGAAATGAAAGTGGATGAACGAGAGAAATTCATGACATGGTACAACGAACACCAGAACGATACGTTTATTTTCCAAGAAGAATTGGTAAACTATTGTGTCCAGGACGTCAACGTACTTCGAATGGCTTGTATATCTTTCATGACCACTTTTGAACAAGAAACTCACGTCAATCCTTTCCTGGAGGCTATCACTTTGGCGAGTGCGTGCAATTTAGTATTTCGACGAAATTTCTTAAAACCTAATACTATTAGCATTCTCCCTGCACGTGGATATCGTCACAGAAACAATCAGTCACGGATTGCTTTGCAGTGGCTTGCCTACATGGAAGAAAAAGAGGGTCATTCAATTCAACATGCTGCGAGAGGAAAAGAAGTTTATGTTGCTGGTTTTCATCTGGACGGTTACTACAAAGATCCTGACACTAAAGAGAAACACGTGTATGAATTTGAAGGGTGCAGATTCCACGGCTGTCCTCTATGTGTCCCTACAGGCCGTGATCAACCCATTTATGAGAACTCCGAAGAAACAATGAACTATCGCTACGAGAGAACACAGCGTAAAATGAAGTTATTACGATCCATGGGATATAAAGTACATGAAATGTGGGAATGTGAATTTCGTCAAGTGTTAAAATCCAATCCAGCATTGGCCTCTTCTTTAAGCACACATCCTTATACTAATAAGACACCATTAAATCCAAGAGACAGCTTCTATGGTGGCCGTGTTAATGCCATTAAATTGTACCACGTCGCAAATGAAAATGAAGGCGAAGAAATAAAATTCTTGGATATCGTCTCCCTGTATCCTTATGTGAATAAATGTGGACGGTATCCAATAGGGCATCCACGAATATATCTACAGGGAGATCCAGAAATGCCCGACATTCAAGATGTCAACGGATTAGTCAAGTTGAAGATCTTGCCTAGCAGAAATGTGTTTCATCCAGTACTGCCATTTCGCTCAAATAAGAAGTTGTTGTTTCCACTTTGTGCTGCCTGTGCCACAGCATTAAATCAAGATTCTGAATGTACACATTCGGACAGTGAACGAAGTCTAACAGGAACGTGGGTGTCCTATGAAATTCAAAAAGCCATTGAACTTGGGTATCAAGTCATTGAAATTTACGAAATTTGGGATTACGACATCACCGTATATGATCCAGAAACCAAGACTGGCGGATTATTCAGCGAATACATTAACACATTTTTGAAATCTAAGCTGGAAGCTTCTGGTTGGCCTGCCAATTGCGTCACCGAAGAAGAAAAGCAGCAGTATATCCAAGTGGTACAACAACGGGAAGGCATAACTTTAGATGCAGCAAATATAATGACAAATTCAGCACGTCGTAGTCTTGCAAAACTCTGTTTGAATGCCTTCTGGGGACGACTCGCTATAAGAGACAATTTCAGCCAAACGACCATCATTAACGACCCCAAAGAACTGTATCAGAAATTAACTGCTCCAGATATAAAAGTCAACCAAATTTTACCTGTTAACGATTCGATGTTATACCTTTATTGGCAGTATGAAGATGATGTTCCAGTACAAAATCACAATGCTAATGTTGTCCTTGGAGCATTTACAACGTGTCAAGCTCGTCTGGAACTCTACAAATATTTAGAACTGCTGCAAGAAAGAGTGCTATATTTCGATACAGATTCAGTGATATTCACGCAGCGACCATCACAGCCCACAATAGAACCAGAAGTATTTCTTGGTTCAATGTCAAATGAACTGGAATCAATTGGACCAAAAGCATACATTAAAAAATTCGTGTCTGGTGGCCCAAAACAGTACGCCTTGGAAATCTACAACCCCGACACGAAATCAACCAGTTATGTATGCAAAATTCGTGGATTCACACTCAATTATACTGCAAGTCAAAAGTTAAATTTCAATAGTCTGGAGCAAATGATCGTAAATCAATCGAGTGAAAAAATCTCCATTAGCACGCCGCACAAAATTTACAGAACCCACGATCATCATCTTGTCACAAAACCTGAAGAAAAGAAGTACAGTTTCAACTATAAAAAACGCCGATTAATACCAGACACATACGAGACATTGCCCTATGGGTATAAAAAAGCCAGAACAGAATAACAGCCATATTTTCCCCTAATCCCACCAACATCACCTCCCAAAGACGGGGCAAAGAATCAACGCAACACGGGACATGCTTCAACGAGGCCACAGCGGAAACAAAACTCAGATGACATCACCTTGCAGAAACCCGTGGAGAAAAAAAAAAGGAATTCAGGTACGTCACATTTGCGTTTCTTTTCTCACCTCACTCTCTCTTGATCAGTTAGTTCGATGTTAATAATCTGTTTTTCTTCTTTCACAGGAAACAAAATAAATATTACCATGTATATTCATATGTTTTATTTTCTCTTTACAGAATTTGTACCCGTCACGGACACGTCTTCCTTTGAAGAAAAAAGAAATTCTGTATTCATTTTCACATGCTAAAAATAAATGTACAAAAACATGATTCTGTGTTTTTTATTTCACATCCTAAAATCAAATTCTTTTTCCTGTACTGCGATTTCAATTTCTTTTTCTGAATCAGTTTACCGGTAAAATAAATCAATGTTTTACGAAAAAAAAAATCAAACTAAATTTTTGTTTCAGAAAATTTTTAGTGTACGAAAAAAAAACTGATTCAGAAAATTTTTGTGTACGAAAAAAAAATGTTTTCAGAAAAATTTTTTGTGTACGAAAACAAAATTCTGTTTCAGAATTTTTTTGTGTGTACAAAACAAAAACTGTTTCAGAAAAATTTTTATGTACAAACAAAATTCTGTTTCAGAAAAATTTTTATGTACAAACAAAATTCTGTTTCAGAAAAATTTTTGTGTGCAAAACAAAAATCAGTTTTCGTCACGAAACTGCTCCGACTAAATGAATCGATTCATTCTGATAGTGTTGGCAGCACTGGAAAAATTTCGGTAAGTATCGCTCAGACCCTGAGTTACAGCGAACACAACTAGATTCGAACCAGCAACCTTACATGTCTGATTCATCTCTAAATACAGCCAACTAAACAATAAGATTATGTGTATACGTCAATGCTTTGCACTGAGTCAACAAGGTTTTCTTCAAGGTCAAAGTTGCACACGAAGTAAAAAAGATGACAACGCAGATCTTCTATCTTTCTATATGAAACATAAACCTAGTATAAACTGCTCGCACTGAAATGTGTAATGTAACATAATCTGCTCGTCTTCTTTTCATACGCGAAACTGTTCGCACTGAATGGAGTACGGCGGCTCAGCGCTTCAATCCACAACGAAGTAAGTTCATGTTTCCTCCTATCATTTTTTTCATCATCGTTTCAAGGGGACGTTAAACTCAACATTTCTTAAACTAACACAAAAATCGAACTCGGGACCATGACATAGTAATCAACAAACTGAACTTCTCAATCGAGTATGGTGACTCAGCTCTTATTTCTGATGTGTGAGGTCTCTGCTTCAATCCGCAAGCAAGTAAGTTTATGATGTTTTCTCATTTCTCATCATCGTTTCAAGGGAACGTTAACATTTTCCTGAAACTAACACCTAGAATCAAACTCGGGACCATTGCATAGTAATCAACACACGTGTACGATGGCTCAGCGATTGTCTCTAGTGTATGAGGTCACTGCTTCAATCCTCAGTCAAGTAAGTTCATGTTTCGTCCTATCATTTCTCACCGTTTTCGCGGGGACGTTAAATTCAACATTTCCAAGAATCAAACTCGGGACGATTCCAAGGTATCCATGTTCACCCCTAAAGCGGAACAAAAATGCACCCTAAAAGGGAACGAGGTGGACCACTGTATCCATGTTCACCCCTAAAGCGGAACAAAATGGCTCCTAAAAGGGAACGAGGTGGACCACCCAAATTTATAGTAATATATATTAGGGTCCAGTACTATGATACCAAATGTTTAAATTTGGCAATTTCTAAAAACTTAAGGGGTGGGCCAAGGTATCATTCCCAAAATAAAAAAATTTCAAGGGGTGCACAAATGTATTTATGTCTTATAATAGGGGATGGATCCCTATACATGACCATATAACCATATAAGATAATAGGACCTCATTCATTGGAATAAATTAGGTCAAAAAACCAAACACGTGATACAACGTATTGCTTACCTTTATATTTTGGCAATTTTATACCCCTAAAAGGGAACGAGGTAGACCACCCAAATTTATAGTGATCTATATTAGGATTTTATACTATTATACCAAATGTTTAAATTGGGCGATTTCCAAAATTTAAGGGGTGGGCCAATGTACTCCTCCCAAATTTTTAAAGGGGTGCACAAATATACCCATGTCTTATGAAAGGTAATTGACCCTGTATATGCACATATATCCATATAGGGTAATAACACCTCATCAAAGGGGGGATAATAACACCTCATCCAAGAGGATAAATTAGGTCAAAAACCCCGAAATTTGAATTTTTGGCAATTTTTTTACCCATGAAAGGGAACGACATAGACACCCAATACTAGTAGAGGTACATACTATGGTCCTAGGCTACCATACCAAATTTTTAGATTTGGCAATTTCCAAAATGTAAGGGGGTTGGTCCTATGTACCCCTGCATCCCTTCGGTAGGTCTACCCATAAAGCCTAACACCACGTGACCCCATGACGTAATGCTAAGGTGTGCGCATGGGTGTATCAAAGGGAACAAAAATAAGGTAAGCTATATATACATCCTATAAGGTAAAAAGGAAATAACATTCTTCAAATTTATAACCATAAAAAGAAACAAATAAACTCATACGTGAAACTGCCCCATAAAGGCGGATCGTAAACTATGTAAACTAAAGGGGCCGGGGCGCAAAATTTCAGTGGCGTCACACTCCAGGGGCGCAAAAGTTAAAATCAAGTAACACAAAATAAGCTATACATACACCTGTACTTCATCATAAGGTAACAATCTCCAAAATTTTATACCGTAAAGGGAACAAAATCAACAACCTACCCCATAAAGGCGAACGGGGGTGTGGCCTAGGGGCGCTAAATTGAAAATATATACCGCAAAGTAAACTATACATACACCTATATTCCATTAAAAAGTAACGATCTCCAAAAATTTTATGCCGTAAAAGAAAACAAAATCAACCCCCCTCGGTAAAACTACCCCATAAAGACGTGGCCTAACACCACGTAACCCATAAAGGCGTGGCCTAACATCACGTAACCCAAAAAAAGGCATGGCCTAACATCACGTGACCCTATGACGTCATAACATGTAACCCCAAAATGGGCGCCGGGCGCCCGGGGCGCAAAATTTTGGCGGCGGCGGCGGGCTCCATGCTCCAGGGCCTAACATCACGTAACCCAAAAAGGCATGGCCTAACATCACGTGACCCTATGACGTCATAACATGTAACCCCAAAAATGGGCGCCGGGCGCCCGGGGCGCAAAATTTTGGCGGCGGCGGCGGGCTCCATGCTCCAGGGCCTAACATCACGTAACCCAAAAAGGCATGGCCTAACATCACGTGACCCTATGACGTCATAACATGTAACCCCAAAAATGGGCGCCGGGCGCCCGGGGCGCAAATTTTTAACGGCGGCGGCGGGCGCCACGCTCTAGGGGGCGGTAAAAATGGCCTCAAGTCCCGCGATTACTACTCATGCAATGTGTTTAATGGTGGACACTGTTTACTTTCCAAATCAATAACATTAGCTAGTGCAAAAATATTTTTAATCCAAAGTGTTTTTTCTGCACCTTTACAATAAAAGGTTGCATCTTGTTTACAAAGTTGATATATAAGCTTACGTATGTGTGATACAGTATAACCGCATTTATCATTCCAAGTTAATCCGTGTAAGTTTAATGTTAACCATTCAATTTGTTTTTGACAACCTAACGGAAGTACATTGTATTCTACTGGCGATTTTATTAAACAATGCAAATTTACTGTATCATCACACGCAGTTAAACAAAATTCACGTATAATAAATTCATGATTTGAAATCTTAAAAGCTTGTATGTCAATAATGTATTCATTAACACATGGTGAAATTTTATGTTTACGTTCTAAGAAAAACGGTATAATTTGTCCAACAAATTGAGTGTTCTTTAAACAATCACGCGCTTTGCGTATAAAGTTTATACTTGAAATTTCACTATGGTGTTCTTCAAACACTTCAAATAAATCAATAAGAGTTATATCGTTGGATAAATATTCTACAGCAAAAGTTCCTACATCATGAAGAAATAAACATTCATGTTCAAGATGCAGCAAGCATTGTACACAAAAAATATTGTTTAAAAATATAGTTTTTAAAGCACAAACTTCACTAATATGTTCTTCACTACATAATACACATACACTAATATCGGAAAACATTTTGCACAGTATGTTTTCTTAACACACTGCACTATACGCATTCGATCTGTCTTTTTCAAGTAAAATACGCAAAAGATCTTCTCTTGCATTCACATCAATTGTTAGTTCCCCATATGTAATATTAAAATAGTCTCTTGTTAATGGTCCAATAGTGTGTGTTTCTCCATAAATGTTAAACAATTCGTCCTGTACACGTGGAGTCGTCAGCACATACCAAACACGTAATCGTAAAATATCGTCATCACAATAAAAACATTCATGAGTCCAATGAAATGTATCATTCCAATAACATGCATAGCATATCAAATAATCATTTGGATTCCATTTCACAATACTGTCTCTAATACAGTTCACATCCACGTAGTTAACACAACATTCACACTTCCACCCTAATTCTGCTGAAGCAGGTGAAGGTGGCGGCGTACCCACATTTGATACCAGGCCTTCGTCTGATTCCGCCTCACAATCCACGTTATCCTCCGAAAACTCGTACACTTCGTCATCGTGTAAATCATTTGTCTCTTCACTATCAGATGATAAACATGGGTAAACTTCTACATTATCATTTTCATATCTTTCTAATTGTGTTTCGTTAAATGATGAATTGGGAGAATTTGGATAGTTCTCTATTTTTACTTTCTTTTTACAAAAACTATCATTCTCGTCGTCTAACTTACGCTTTTCAACATTGTCTTCGACAAACTGATGGTTCTCCATCGCTAACAAAACTATACATATAATTTTAGAAATCAATATTTAAATAAAAAATCAAATGACGTCACGCGCTCGGGTCCGCACACGCGGATGTTTTCCGGTCGCGCACGCCTCCGCGCACCTTCCCGCGCCGCGTTTCCGCCATCGGGTGCAGGGTTCTAACATTTTTTCTTAAAATTATTATTTTTTCATAAACATCCCAACTGGAAAATCATAGTATACATATTATCTTCCCACGCTATCAACATCTGGTACTATTCTTTCTTTCTTGTTGTTTACAATTCGTTTTTTCGCAACAAACCTTTTTTCCCACACCACCCTACAAAATCTTTTTAAAAACATACACCTGCATAGCCTTGTATATACAATTTCTCTTTTGTTTACTATTTAACATATGTACACCTTGTCTCAAAAAGGTTGAGCGCATTCTTTATTGCTGTTTCGAGGCAAAAAATTTCTAAGTCCAACTTCGGGAATCTTCGGGAAAAAGTAAACCAGGTTCGAACCTCGAAGCCAACCTTTGCAATCGGGAAAAATCTTGCAGATGTGTTTTTCTTCTTTTAAATATAATAAGACTTGTTACCAATTATATATAAAAAAGCAACATTGATTGAAATACTTAATGATACAATATCTCGAAACTGTATTAATGCCAGCACATGCTTGTTTGTCATTTTGCTCTCCATACTTAATGGAATATTTAGATACGTAAACGAATCTTTCCATATGTAAAAGAATGGTGAAAGTTAACACATAGAACATTATTCTCTCCTGAGTACTAAAATAAGAGTCAAAGTAGAACAAAAACAGCGTTTGCAGTGGATATGAATGTAATTATTATCTTAAATACCGTTATATATCGCTAGAAGTATTGTTCGTGGAGCGCTTGTGTTAGCTCAGTGGTACGCCGTTGGATTTCAAATCGTAAGGTCGAGGGTTCGCTTCCGATCTGAGTCAATGTTTTTTTTATGAAATTCTTTTTTCCGCAATGCATGAAAAATTATATAAAATAATTACATTAAAATACGTCAGCTGTATATATATAACATACAATCATTGCAGAACAAAGTGATTATTATGTTTAAAATATAACAGGTGATCACAGTGCGTTGGTATTCTATGATATATGTGAATGTTAAATACAAATTAAGAAAATAATATCATTGCAATGAATAAATTATGTAGTGTATTTATTTGGAGCTATTTGTCATCGGAAGTTACTTCTGAATTTTCTCATTACAGCAAGTGATTTACGCTTTCTGAAGGGTAAAGAGACCATTCAGGTATAAACATAAATTATTATACAAACTCCAATCTTCGTTACAGACACAAAACTCCCGATCCCCAAAACTATGTAAACAGGAAATTTACGAACACGAAGTCATGTCTAAGAGACTTACTTATACTCGAGAAAGAAAGCAGAATAGGATTTCTTTCCAAAGGATTTCAGTTCAATAATCTGCAAGGCTTTTGTATATGGATGTGGTCCCTTTCTCTCCGCCAATATATATAAAGTAAAAGCGATCGATATTAGTGTCGAATCCATAGTTCTCGTTGTTGCAGAAATTAATAATTACAACTCCGAAAGCGTTAAAGTCCAAATTTAACTCTCATCGTAAAGCTCCTTTGTGGTTAAGCGTATAGCGTACACGCTTTCGGTGTGGGAGACCCAGATTCGGCCCCCAGCGAGAGCTCATGTAGTTCGCGTTAATTAGTAGGTCTACGTCTCATATAGCCTCACTGCTGACGGGACGTTAAACTCAAAATCAATTCAATTGGTTCAAAACCCATTATTATGGCGGGCGATAAAGGATGAAAAATAAAATGTCTCAAGTGATTGAGATTAGTGTGAAATCCATAGTTTGAGTTCGTGACACTGTTACAAACACAATATCATTTAATGCCACGTTTTGGTATGAGCGACTATGCCTCCTGGATTTTGAATTTACAGGAGCAACATCAAAAGCATTGCTCACACAGCTCTAAATGTTTTGATGTATGTATACGTGTATATTCCAGCGAAACTCCGGAATGTCTGGAGCAACTTTTACCTAACATGGGAGACATATTACTTTCAATCTAAGGAAAAAAATATTGTGGAATTCAGATACCTCAAGGGATTGAAGTTGGGAAGAGTGGCATGTAAAAATAGTGTAAAATGACTGATTGTAGAGTGTTATCCATTGTTTTCTCGGTCGTTGAGATGAGTAGTGAGGCACTCAATGGCATTATATCCAAATTCATCCTCATCTTTACAGGATGAGGGGCTTGGAGATATGATTAATAAAATGAAAACACATGAAAATTTTCATTCACAACATGAAAATTTTAGATGTCATGTTAGCAGTTATTACAGCAACATACTTCACACTACAACCTTTCCCTCACTCCTGTTGTTCGGCCATGTTGTTTTCAGGCGTTTACGTTTTTCTGAATATCTCAGCATTATTTGTTCTATCAAAATGAAAATTGCGGAATAAATCTCTATTTCAAATTTCCTTTAGAAATAAGAAGCTACTGAGTCATAATGTTATATGAATCACTTTTACTCTTCTAATAGAAACAAACCCTTGACCCCCAAGCGTTACCGGACCAAATGTTCTTTGGACGAAATGTGCTTTGAACTAAACATCCCTGGACGAAATGTCCTTTGGACCAATTCTCCTTTGGACGAAATGTCCTTTGGACCAATTGTATTTTAGACGAAATGTCATTTGGACGAATTGTCCTTTGGACCAAATGTCTTTGGATTAAATGTCTCTGGACGAAATGTTCTTTGGACGAAATATCTTTGGACTAAAAGGGTGGCCACCGGGTGGGCCAGTGTGAGTCACGGTGAGTGGTGTTTCGCAGTAGGTCACGTCCTTTTGACCCACGATCCACTGATCCACTCACAAATCTTGACCCATTTCACCCACTTACCAACCGACCCACTGACCCACTCCATCTTTGATTTTAACATGTCTTGTTTCATTTAAAAGACGAAACATACATCCACATAATTTTTTCATCGATTGCGAAGGTTGGCTTAATATCATAATTGTAATGGTAATTTGTTCTTAAGGTGAGAAATTGATATGATTAAAAAGCCCATCTAGACGTGGGTACAAATTACCTTCCAAAGTTATTAGAAACGCTTTCTCACCCCGAAAACTATGAATTCGACAAATATTTAAGTAATTTTTGAGATTTTATTTTTAGCTCTCCCAGGCCATCATCCTGTGAAGATGGGGATGAATTTGGATGTAACCTCCATTTGGAGCATCACTATCCATCTCAACGACCGAGAAAATTATGGATAAAACACTAAGATCAGTCGTTTTACATTATTTTTACATGTCACACCTCCCAACTTCCATAACTTCATACTACTACAATATTTTCTTCTTTGATTGAAAGTAATATGTCCCCCAAGTTTGGTAAAGGTTGTCCCAGACATTCCAGAACTACGCTCTCCTTATTAGATGTGCTGGGGGATCTTACTCTTACTGGAAGTTGAACTTAAACTTAAAGGTCATCAGAACTGCTCCCAATGAACTTGGCGACCACGAAAGATATGGGTTGTATACTAACATTGGTTATTTTCAATTATTTCTACATGTCAAATTTCACAAACTCCTTCATTGTGTTAATGAGGGCTTAACTTACATGGCATCTGAAGTTCCAATCTTTACCTAAGAGACCCCCAAAATTATAGATTCGACACTAATGTAGGTCTTTTTTTATAATTTTGATGTCAGTCCCTTTCATTCCTCCCAGGACAGCAAACGGATACTGCCACTGCTAGGACTAAATTTGGTCTTAAATGGCATTAAAATTTCTACCAATTAATTCAGCGAACAGTGCTGCATTTAGAAGCTCGGCGTCCCTACGCACTTTTGCTCTCGGCGCCCCCAATAACTACACATTTCTCCGTCCCTTGATCCCTAACTTACAAATAAAACTTAATTCGAATATGCTTAATTAGTGAATTTATTGCAGTTAAATACCACTCACTAGATGCTACAGCTACAATTACGTAACAAAAAATAAATGGTAAACATGTTCTGAATTATTTTCAGATTTCTTACGCTATCATTAAATATATTAGAATAGTAAAAGAGGACTGCTCATGAAATAGTATATTTGCTCTCGATTTTTTTAACTTTTTCATACGAAAAAATTAAAATTTTAAACTTTGCACTCTTCAAATATGTTACGGGCCTAGTTGGACTAATGGGAAATGCGGCACTGAAAACTTACGCTTCGACTCTAAGATTGGTTGATTTCGATATTTTTTGTCGCTATGTAACCACCCTGGGTGCTAATGGGAGCTTAATTGGACTTGAATTGAAAGTAGAACTGTTTACCTAAGCGACCACGAAACTATGGATTCGATACTAATATCGATCCTTTTCTAGCATTTTTGGTATATATCCCGACAGTACTCTTTTCCAGATTGTAAGAAATATGGTTAAAATTGCTCTAGACATATCAGAATTATGTAGAAACACACACATACATCCACTTTCATATATATAAATACAGAGTGAGCGAGCGAGAAAGTGAGAGAGAGCGACCAAAGGCATCACAACTTCCACATTGCAAAAGCATATATCAGGTATTGAATTGAAAATCTATGTAAAGACCTTCTGCTGTGGCATGCTTCATAAGGACAATTCCAGTCTGCTCACGTGACCTTTGGGGTTCATGAATTTCTTGCGAGCGTTCCGACTTTGGATTCTCTGTTTATACCCTCTTTTTATGCCTCGGATAATTTTTCAAGAATATCAATGACATGCTGTAATACGAATGTTCAGAAGTAACCCCTATATGACAAATAGCTGCAAATAAATACACTACATAATTTATTTATTGAGATGATATTATTTTCTTAATTTGTATTTAACATTCACATTTATCATAGAATACCAACGTACTGTGAACACCTGTTATATTTTAAACATAATAATCACTACGTTCTGCAATGATTATATGTTATATATATACAACTAAAGTATTTTAATGTAATTATTTTATATAATTTTTCATGCATTGCAGAACATAGAATTTCATAAAAAAACATTGACTCAGATCGGAAGCGAACCCTCGACCTTACGATTTGAAATCCAGCGGCGTACCACTGCGCTAACCCAAGCGCTCCACGAATAGTACTTCTAGCGATATATAACGGTATTTAAGATAATAATTACATTCATATCCACTGCAAACGCTGTTTTTGTTCTACTTTGACTCTTATTTTAGTACTCAGGAGAGAATAATGTTCTATGTGTTAACTTTCACCATTCTTTTACATATGGAAAGATTCGTTTACGTATCTAAATATTCCATTAAGTATGGAGAGCAAAATGACAAACAAGCATGTGCTGGCATTAATACAGTTTCGAAATATTGTATCATTAAGTATTTCAATCAATGTTGCTTTTTTATATATAATTGGTAACAAGTCTTATTATATTTAAAAGAAGAAAAACACATCTGCAAGATTTTTCCCGATTGCAAAGGTTGGCTTCGAGGTTCGAACCTGGTTTACTTTTTCCCGAAGATACCCGAAGTTGGACTTTGAAAATTTTTGCCTCGAAACAGCAATAAAGAATGCGCTCAACCTTTTTGAGACAAGGTGTACATTAACAACAAACCATTTTTCCCACACCACCCTCCAAAATCTTTTAAACACAAGTAAGTGTATAGCATTGTATGGTTCATTTCTCTTTTATCCTTCTCACCAATTATTCTTTTTTTAAAAAAACATACAGCTGCATAGCCTTGTATGCTTGATTTCTTTTTATCCTCTATTAACCTTTTGTTTTCTTTTGTATTCTTTAAACATATAGCTGTATAACATTGTATGCTTCATTTCTCTTTTATCCTCTATTATCCTTTTGTTTACATACCGTCAAAGAATTCTATACACCTTCTCATCACCCCCATCTCCAAACCATATGTTTTTCTATCGTCTCATATTGTATCACCTTCCCCTACCATCACCATTCTCTTTTGTTCTCTTTTGTTTACGTCCTCAAAACATCCGGTCATTGTTCATCAATCAAATTTTGACAGTCAACACTTTGTCTATACTCTACTAACAAGTGTGGGTAGAATATGTGTAGAAACACTGAAGTTATGGACAAACGGTAAGAAAGGAATTTAGTTAGGAAAGTTATGGTATAGATTTAGGATTTAGATTTCTGGGCTCTCGGCATCTTATGGCCATTTAGCCCGTCACGGTCGAGGGATGACGTCCCTCGGCGAGCACACTATCCGGGGAAAGGGAAGTAAGAAAGGATTGGGGAATGAAGGAAGCGGTTTGAGACCTACAAGTTAGGTACCACCCCGGCATTTGCCTGGTGTGAATGAGGAAATCCCAGGAAAACCTCATTCAAGGTGGCTGGACTGAAAAAGCTGTTACACTTTTTTGACCGAGTGTCCCCACAAGGAATTGAAGCCGGGAACGCTCGTACCGAAGGCGAGAGTATTAGCGACTACGCTAGTTATGGTATAGAGGAACGGAATAGTTTACTGTCCGGGGCCCCGACATTTCTAGTAGTCCTATGTAGATAATATGCTCATCAATCGATTCAAGATAAATAGATTAACACCGATCTTGGCCACTTCTGTTTAATCACTTCTAGTTCGTCACAATTTGCTTTCAAGGGCCGAGAATTTTCTATTGACCCTATATATGCATCAGCCGATTAAAGGTGGCAACAGAAATATATTTACGAGGCGCATCCAGAAAGTAAGTTTCCCAGGCGTCTCATAGCTAGGAAACTGTATGTTGCGCAAAGCAGCTGCGTGTACGTGAGAGAGTAAGGTCCTAACATGGCGCATGCGTCAGCAGAATTTCCCGAATTCTTTCAGTAGCGTCGTGGCAGTGATTGAAGATTGGCGTTTCTATTCCAGCTCCCGCCACATGTGAAGTGCGAGCAGTAATAAAGTTTTTAAATACATAGGGCATAGCACCGATTGAAATCCATCGCCAGCTGTATCGTTGCAAAATTGTCAATGCTGATCCTGTGCGCCTTGCTCTAGGGCCAGTTGCTTCAACACAAAACTTCTTAATCAACAGGCACTCTGTGACAATGGTGTGCAATAAGGAGCGCAAAATCTTCAGAAACTGCTTGCTCATGCCGTTAGGCCGATGGACCTGGCACAGCTAACGATGGATTTCGATTAATGCTATGTCCTGTGCGTTCAAAAAACTTTATCACTGCTCGCACTTCACACGCGGCGGGAGCTGGAATAGGAACGTCCATCTTCAACCACTGCCACGACGCTACTGAGAGCACTAAGGAAGTTTTGCGAGTGCATGTGCCATGCTAGGGCCTTACTCTCTCACGTACACGCAGTCGCTTCGCGCAATATACGGTTTCCTAGCTATGGGATGTGTGGGAAACTTATTTTCTGGATGCGCTTCGTAAATCAACTAGCCCATTCCAGTTTAGAGTCACCAATTACTTTCCCGATACCTTGAAATTTCTAGTGGCCCTGTATACACAATATTCAAATCAATCGATTCAGGTTGTCGAAAGAAAACCATTGAAGTCAATCTGACCACTTCCAGTTTAGAGTCACAAATTACTTATTGAGGTTATGAGATTTAGAGTAGTCCTGATACATAGTTAGGCCATTTGAGAAAAGTCACTACCTTATGACTCCTTATATTTATAGGACTACTCATCTCTAAGGAGTTTTACTTACCTTGCAATCCTTGTTGAACCATATCAACTCTCCTGGTATTCATGAGTACAACGTCTTGACCTTATCGACTGTGCAAAGCCACAGAACTACAATGGCATTGTGTATGCCTCCACTGTTTATGGTTTTCGTGGCTAAATGAGAAGAAAGTCTAAGGTTGATCTTGTAAAGGAAATCTCTCGATATTTTGTATTTTTCATTAAACATTTTCACACTACCCTGTTCAACAGTCTGATTTTTCTGAATATGCACTGAATTTTGTGAAGTCGTACGGGTCACCTCGATCTATATATTGCTTGTGATAGACAGTGTGACTTTTTAGGAGATATGAAACCATTTTAACAGATTATTTCAAGTGAAAATAGAAAGAATTATATGCAAAAGAACGCTTAACAATATTCTTTTTTCTTTCAGGCGCTAAGCATTGTTGTTACATACATCATTGTACTCGTTCAATTTAGAAGTGGAACTGATGTAGGAAACAGCATATGTTCTTTTAGAAATTCGACTTTCAATAACAGCTTTACAGAGGATAATTCTCATCATGACGTAGGATATTAATGTATAGTATCTTGAAGTAAATAAATTATTATATATCTAATATATTATTTTGGTCCTTTTCATTCAAACTCTTACTACTAATTTTTATCACATATTTACATAATTAAACCATTATTATACTATTGTGATCAGACTGAATTAAAAGAGTCGCTATTATTGCATTTTTGTAACATTTAAGAACGGTAAATCGAGAGAAGTCCCGAATCCTTCATTATTTAGGCACGGATTGGCAACACACTGCAAAAATTATCTACTCCAAGCATGAATTATAAGTTGCAATCTTCCATTTATTGCTAAAATTCATTAGAAAGTTGATCGTGTTTGCCATTTTTCATAAACATAGATATAGATTTTAAACAATGGTTTAATTTACTTATTTATGGTAATCAGGGGCGGGAATTCGTGGGGGGGGGGAAAGAGGGGCAGTGGCCCCTAATTTTTGAAGTGATCCCGTAATGTATATAGTTTCATTTGGAAAAGTTTTTGTATGTATTACTGGTTCATAGTAAAAAATGGTGCCTTATAATATTTGTCATTGTGTTAGTTCGTATTGGTTATTTGTCTTCCCGTTGAGTTAAGAAAGCTACAGGAATTGCGTTTTAATTACAATTAAAAGCAATTAATATTGCAATTGCGTATTTCTTTAAATGTCGTAAGATACAGATATGCCTGTAGTATTTACTGTCTTTCATTATCTAACAGTAAGAATAATAACATACATTCAATGGCATGTGCGGAATTCAAAATATAAGTTGTTCGTTAATCCTCAGTTTCAATATAACTTCTACAAAACAAGTCTCATTATTCATTACTATGATTGCTGTTATCCCTTCTATTTATTTGTTTTGCAAATTTGTTAAATAATCTGATCACACAATATTCCAGACAGTATTGTAAGATGTTCATGAGCAATCAATCAAATCTCTTCTTACATTTTCGTTATTTATGTGTACCTACTTGAGTTGCTCTTGTCAATTTACTTAATAAAATATGAAACACGATTTATGGTATTTTAACTAAAAAAGATAGTATCCTATTAGTTGTACATCATTTCGTCAAAGTGTTAAAAACAAGCAGGAAAACTAACATTGATATACAAGTATTCAGATCATTCCTTGCCCGCCACTTTTAACGTCCAACCGCCGCCACTAATGGTAATGTTTAATAAAGTAGAAACAATCAGATTCTCTTAAACCTATGTTATATTGGCATAGTAATAATAACTAACACACCTAACCAACAAATCTATTTGTTCTTCCACTCGTAAAACAGTTATCAGAGTTTGTGTAACAGTTCTGTGTGAAACGTCGTTTACACATTATTAAGAAAAACGAGTGAACTTAAAACAATTCATTCAAATTAATTTGTTTACAATACGACAGGGGAAAAAGGCCTTTGCTGTTGGTAGAAAGAATATTTGTATCACGACGAAGAGATATAGACTAGAAACAAGTTACTGTTGTTAATGACTATGGCGTAGCAACCCTACGTATAGTACGTGTTCGTTGGGATTTATTTCGAAATACATTACTGTAAGTCTTTAAATAATTTGTCAATTACTGCATTATTTCGTTATGTAAGGTCCTTAAAATGGCATTGCTGAACCTAGTTCCCGCTATTGACTGAATAAATATTTTAGGCTCAAAAGTTCAACAGACACGGCGCATGAAATTGGAGAATACGCTGAAAAGGATGGTGTTGCAACACTTGAGTATTATGTAAGTTAACAATTTTACTTATTTTTTGAATTGTAAAAATAGCATGTGCCGTGACTAAATATTTTTCAGATGGTGGACTCCCTAAAGCAAATCCTAGTTCTTTCCTGTAACGTAATGAGAACAAGTAAAGATTAGCACTTAGCGTTCTTGTTTCAAAAGTGCTAAAATCCTGGGTTCAAATCCTAGAATCTTCTATTTGTAGTAAGAACTATTGTTTCTCAAACGACAGATTCTAAATCAACGTTACTGGAGAAAAATTTAATTTCCCAACGATTACCAGTCGTCCGGCTAAATTTACCACGTTCTCTCGAAACACAGTATTAAAATATATTATTACAACATTATTTAATTAATAATGTGTTCAATGATATTTCAAAATTCTCGCACATTTCACACGACTTCAATCAAACAAAAATGAGTGGATGGTATTTTACTTGGGATGCAGATTACTGAAACATGTTCTGTAATTGGTAACCCTGCTGCCAAGATATGTTTTGTTTTCAGTTATACTAATGGTCACAAACAGCACACTGCTCTGTCGACCTGTAACTGGGCAAAAATGTTTACTAATAGTTTATTTACAGTGTTTGTGTTATGTAAGACGGTTACCTGAAAAATATAACTTGGTTCAAGTAAAATGAGTATTATGAATTCGGTGGTGGTAACCAGGATGAATGGTGAGTCTTCCGCAATATGATTGTTTTCAATTGGTTTAGAGCCAACTAACGAGAGATATGAAGAACATAAGAGCTATTTGTAAAAGTTTCATATTAAAAATCTAAATTTTGAGACAATTGTGAATGTAATTCTTGCATACTGGCAATAAATTGCTATACACTTATAGTTATAAAAAGCTGGATAAGCTGTTGGAGTTAAATTCTTTAAAAACAAATAGTAAAGACATTTTCCTCACATCTTTCTGGAATACTTCTGCAAAGATATATATGATCAAGGGAGGGCTAAACCATATTTTGCAGCTTTATCCAGTGTATACCTGAGCGTATGTATGGTCACGCAGATAGTAATGGATGTGAAGCAGCACAACTTTACCAGGAGCGTTTTCCTAACAGAAACCAACCATCATAGAGGATGTTTGCAGTAATTTATCGCCGCGGATTGTCCTCATCGTGTACGAACACTTAATGTTTACGAACGTTTGTTAGAATCTGTGCACAATGAACCAGATACGAATACGGGAGATCTTAGCTCTGAAATGCGTGTTAGTCACATGACTGTGTGGCGTGTGTTACACGAAGATGCCTTGTAACCAAGTTACTGTAAAGGGTGCAAGGACTGACAGATGTGGATTTCCAACCACGTAAAGCATTCTGCTAATGGTTCATTTAACATACCACTCCCATCGTGCTGTTTCAGGTACCTGTACTGTTGACTGACGAGACTACGTTTGGGATCTTAATATCGGCATTGTAACGCACAGATGCGTATGTGCACATCCGCATGGCACGATTGTCACTAATCATTAATTTGGATTCAATAAATGGTGTGGTATTGTCCACGATCAATTGATCGACCAATATATGCTATCCCGAGGGGACGGAATCAAGCACACTATTCGATCTGCCTGCAGGATACATCGTGAAAATTACTTCAAAATAATTCCTAGCGGTTAGCCACACTTCCTTGATCAATGACGGAGATTCTTATTTGTACTTTAGTCTACCAGTGGTTCAACAACTTCCCAATAGCTTGCATTCGGCGTGACTTTCCTTTGTGTTGTTCTGCAGGTTTCCGTATTTCAATCCAGTGTATTTTTATCCGTGAGAAAATATTAGAAGTATGATATGTGCTATTCCTCTCAACGTATCCATAACGCCAGTGCAACTGTTTGCCATTGTCCAGGTGATTTCAAACAGGTTCGCCAATCCATGATCCGGTGTTATCATGTATGCATAGCTGTCCGTTGCACTTATAACATCTTTTGTACACAACGAACATCTATTTGTGCTTTTCTGCACGTCGATATCTGCCGGTTTGAACTTACCGTGTGTAGGAAGAACTTGAATATCATTTAGATGTGTGTAGGGCAACAAATGGAAGCCACATCGAACTGCACTAAATAGGTATGAAATTGGAGAGTTTTCCTTTTATTTGGTGAATATTTCACATTTCCATCTTGTTTAATTGATTTCGTGTGACCGGTCAAAATTGCACCATGAATTTACGGACAATATTTATGATGTTACAAAAATTCTCCAACAACGCTTGGTACATGCATACACATGTAAAAATGTACATACACATGTCGAGGCAAACTGATCGTAATTAACATAGGACCAGAAACATTAATACTAATGAAACATCCTAAGAAGTAACCCTTACTTTGATAACATTACATTTTAAATGTATATATATATTTACAACTGCAGAGATTCCTTTATTCAATATCTGATTCTTCCTCAGAGAGCGAAATTCGAGTCAGAGACAAGAAACAGACCAACACCTATTACTAACGATGGTTCAGGGTGTATTGATAGTACTTCACCTCTACGTGTACAGAATTTCTAGATTACAAACTGGTTCGTTTCCATCTTTTATAAGCTAGCATTTTGCTACTTTCTACTGCAAATGCAAATGGAAATTTAAAAAATGATATTAATAATTAATGACATAAAGTACAGTCAACGAATTTAATTTGTTTCAACCTCCAAATTATTTAGAACCTAAAAGTAAAACATAATAAAAGAAAATAAAGCAATTAGTAATTTTTCTGATAATCTAATAAATAAAATAAAGAGTATGTTTGTGTGTTTGGCCTGGGGACCAAACAAGTGGACCGAAAATTACCAAAATTTGGTCACGGGTACCTTGGTCCAGGACCCAGGTCAAGACGAAGCGTTTTGTCAAAATTCGAAGCAGGGGGGTCTTAGCTCTGCGATTACTGGGACATATAAAAATAGTAGAAAATGACCGATATTAGTGTCGAATTCATAGTTTTTGCGGTCGCAGAGATCAATGGTGCAGCTCCGATCGCATTAACTTCCAAATTCATCCTATTCGGCTGCGGGCCGGGGGTCAGCGGTGGGATACCGAAACATGTAAAAATATCACAAAATGACCAACATTAGTGTTAAATCCATAGTTTTCGCGGTCACTGAAATGAATGGTGATACTCCCTCAGGCTTTGATTTCCAAATATATCCCCATACAAAAAATGGGTACATTCAGCTAGTACGGAAAATAGAGAAATCGAAATAAATTCCTTCCTGGAAATTTATATGCGAGAGAAAAAAAACTCGGGAATATTCATATTTTTTATTTTCCTTTCCACCGGAAATATTCCCATTGCCCATCACCACGTATCGGTCAACCGATAGCTCCTTTACCCAAGTCTGCCCTGCGCTAGTTAGATTTGCTCTAATCATGTTTGTTTCCAAAATGATCCACCGTACTGACTTAAGGACCACCCTGTACAATAAAAAGTCAGCTGTGAAATATTAGACTATTCATAAAAAGCTTGTATACTTGACATACTAAGTTAATGAAGTTACGTGATCAGGACAAGGATTTTACACCTCATTTTGTGTGTAAAACACGCCTAAAAAACCTAAATAATTAATACCACTGAATAATGCCATCAATGCTACTCGAAATTCGAAAGAAGAAAGCTGATGATACTTTTGTATACGCCTGACATAGATACATGAGTGAAAGCCATAATTTGATATATTTAAATTATCAGAATGTTATAGGTATACGTAGTAAACTTACAGAATTATATAAAAATATTGAAGCTTCAAGCTTCGACATAATATTACTAACTGAAACTGGGCTGTGTGAGGGTATATACAATGGTGAATTTATTGACCAAAGGTATGATGTTTTTCGGTGTGATAGGACTCATAAAAATGGCGGTGGTGTACTCATAGGTATTGTAAGAGATTATTGTGTATCTGAGGTATTCATAGCAGTAAACTGTATTGAAGTTCTTTGTCAAAAAGTTACAATATCTAGAACAAGTTCTTATATAGTATTGGTATACTTTTCACCAAATAGTAAAGTAGGAACCTATAATAATTTCTTCCAAGAATTAGAAGAAATCGATGACATACATGATCAAAATTTGTTTGTTGGTGATTTTAATATATCACCTATCACGGGTGCTGATTGTAATTCATAGGAGGGTAGATCTGTTTGAATATGTTGGCAAATTTAATTTTTTATATAATTTAACATCACATAATTTAACAAGAAATATGTACGGGAAAACTTTAGACTTGATTTTGTCTAATTTTGGAAGTGGTATTGAGATAACTACAAATGTATCTCCATTATTGACAGTAGATGATCATCATCCATCTCTTAGTTTTAATATTAATCTCGGAAATTTTACACCAGGCTTTAAACATAGCTCAAGTACTTTCTTTAATTTTAGTAAGACCAATTTTTATACCCTTTATAAACAACTTGAGCTACGAGATTGGATGCATCTATATAAGATAAATGATTATGATAAAGCTGTCAATTGTTTTTACGATGTTCTTAATGGTATTATTGAAAGAAATGTGCCAAAAAAGAAAAATATCTAAGAAATACCAATACCCATGTTGGTTTACACCAGAAATTATTAATACACTGAAAGAAAAGTATTATTATAGGAAACACAAAAACATCCAACTATAATTTAAATAAATTTAAGGAATTGCGTAGAAAATCAAAAACGTTGATTAAGAGAGCTTACGCTTTATATGTAAATCAGTCAGAAATAGCATTGAAGGATAATCCTAAAAATTTTGGAATTATATTAAAAATAAGAAGAATTAAAATTTAGAAATAAGTCATATGACGTACAAAGGTAAAGTAGTTACAACAGATGCGGACATAGTTTACAATTTCTCTCAATATTTCAAAAGTGTTTATTCTCCTCAGCATTCTGATTACGATATTATCTCCCACACCAAGTCAATTATACCGTATTGTTTGGCGGTGAATTCCATTTCTGATTGTGAACTTAAAGCGGCTATTAAAAAGTTAAAATCTTCCAAATCATGTGGGCCCGACCTATTACCAACTTATTTATTAGCAGGAAGAGGTTTTAATAAAACCATTAGGCCTAAATTACATTTATAATCCGATATTAAAAACTTCAATATTTCCTGAAATCTGGAAGATTAGTAAAATTCATCCAATAGAAAGAAGATGGTAAGAGTATTGAAAATTATAGACCAATATCTTTAATATCCACGGTAGCTAAAATATTTGAGCATATTCTCTATAATAGAATATTTCATCATGTCAAACCTTACGTATCTAATTTTCGATGGATTTTGTCCACGGAGATCGACTGTTACTAATTTATTTATATTTATATTTTATTGCGGATTCCCTTAATAATGATTTTTCTGTGGATGTAATTTATACAGGTTTTGCGAAGGACTTTGATAAGCTAGATCATGCTGCATTACTTGCAAAATTATCTAATTACGGCTTTTCAAAGCAACTATTATTATTAATTTCCTCTTACTTAAATCGTCGAAACCAATATGTAGTGTTTAATAATCATAATTCTTCATTGTTTGGTGTTAGTTCGGGTATAGCACAAGGCTCTAATCTTGGATCTCTTTTTTTCTACGGTTTGTTAATGATTTACCATCTGTACTTGAACATTCACACTGTTTATAATATGCGGATGATATGAAATTGTAAAAGGAAATAAGAGAACTTGATGATGTTTTAAAACTTCAGAGGGATTTGAATAACTGCTATTTATGGAGTGTTGACAATAAGTTAATTTTAATATAAATAAATGTAATAACATTTTCAAAAAACAAACACTACAGATAATTATACTTTAACATACACTATATTTAATAGAGTTCAGGAAGTTAATGATTTGGGTGTCATTGTAAATGCCAAATTGTGTTTTAATGCACATATAGAAAAGGTTGTCAATGAAGTTTTCAAATCTCTACGTTTTGTGATAAGAAGCACTAGAGATTTTAATATTCCACATGTTACTATCATGTTATTTAATTTTCTAGAACGAAGCATACCTAATTATGCAAGCATAGTTTGGACACCGTATTATGAGCAATACATTGCAAAAATTGAACGGATTCAGAATAAGTTTCTGAGATATTTATATTACAAAATTTATAGAATAAAATCTTATGAAAATAATATATCGTATGCAATAGGGTGGGTCGTTTTGCCACTTTTTCTTCGGAACGAAATGTAATACCTGGCAAAAGTGGCCAATCCACATGGACATTTCAGGTATAGATTTTTTTTCAAATCAGATAATATCTTCTGTGAGAACTATTGCATCAAAGTTTCAAAATTTCGCTGAAAATTGCAAAAAATACCAAAATTGTTCATTTTTTTGTTATGTTAAAGTAAACATATTTTTGGGTTTATACATGCCAGATGTTATGAAAACTGACATTCCAGTCTCAAAATGCCAGTTATATGCGCTTGGCGGATATAGGGGTGCCTCCTCTGGGGCCGGAAAAGAGAGTAAATTCAGTACAATTAAGCGTTTCTACAACTTTTTTCGTCCTTGCCTTTTCCTTGGGGACCTGCCGGACCAATATGATGAACGTGACAATTTTTTGGACAGTTTCGTCACTGGAGATGATACGTGGTGTTATCACTACGAGCTGGAATCCAGAAGACAGTCCACGGAATGCCGATTTTTACAAGCGCGACATGCAGGCTCTGGTTCATCGTTGGCAAAAGTGCATAACAAATGGTGAGAACTATGTGGAAAAATGAGTCTGTAGCTGAAATATTGCTCTGTGTAGCTGTGCTGTTGTTAGTTATGTATCTGCATTAGTTTCCATTAAAAAAGGGTGCATTACTTTGGGAACGACTTTCGTAGATTAGACTGAAACTGTTATGATTGCTCAGAGATACAATGTAAGCGAGAGGGCTGCGGCACATATAACAACTGTGCTTCAGGCAGCTTCAAAGGCTGGAATTATAACTTCTCAAAAATCTAGCGACATAACATCTGCTTTAACTGTAGACAGGAACAAAATAAGGCGTGCGAAACTTAAACTTGCTCGGAATTTAAAAGAAACTTCTAGAAATGATGATCCCATTAAAATCCTATACTTTGATGATAGAAGGGATGACACTAAAACATACACAGGCATCGTTAGAGAAGAGCACTCATCACTTGTGGCTGAACGTAACTCTTAATACGTTGGTCACGTGATACCATCCTTTGGCTCTGCACATGACGACACCAGAGCTATTTTCGAATACATCATGAACAAGAGTTGGCTTTGATAAAGTTGAGGTTCTTGGGTGTGATGGAACATACACTAACATGCTTGGAATAGAGCTGTTCTTCGAAAATTAGAGGAACTAACAGGAAAACAAATGCAATGGGCTATTTGTCTCTTGCATTTTAATGAACTGCTGTTCCGAGCTCTCTTCACGCATATTCACGGCGTTTATTCAAGCCCCTATTCTTACACACGTCCCATAGTTTCAAAACTATGTAACTGTGAAAAAGCTTTCAGTGTTGCTATTCAAACCAATAAAATGTGACTTACCTCATCATAGTCCAGAAGAGCACAGAAAATTCAGTAAGGACCTGAGATGCTTGTTCCAGATATCTCAAGCCATTGACTTCAGAGCATGCCCGGATGAGCTTGTTTCTATGTTCCCTGGCAAACTAAACAAAGCTAGCTGGTAGACTAGTGCAAAAAGAATTTTAACATTATATATTGCAACAAAAAACCTACCAAGAAATTAATAGAAATTGCGACATTCATTCTTAGAGTCTGTGTGGTTATGCAATGCCGTATCAGAACATAGTCTTCCATTGCTGATGGTCCTCTCACGTCTTTGAGGCCATTCAAGGTCTAGATACCTACCAAGGGAATACCAGGCTGTAATCTGTTCATTCATTCAGACGAATGCATTCTTTGCACTCCCAGAAAATTTCTTCTCGCCATGATGACTGATGGTCGACTTGCTGTCTGACAAGATGCATTACATAAGATTCTTAGTGCTCGAGAATACGAAGCAGGGAATCTCCATAACTCCATTAGATATAACATCATTCCCAGACTGAATTTTGAGGCAAACGATTACACTGCAATGATCTTTTGGGAAAGCACTGATGTTTCAATAACTGTACTACCAGTAAGTTCTATGGACAGTACCAAACAAACAACTCATGGTCAAACTTTCACTCCCTGACAACACTGTGCCAGAATGGTCCTTCACCGTCCATCCGTGCCACACGGTGGCAGTAGAACGGATAGTGAATTTGTCACTGAAGAAGCCTCCCGAGTACGTGCCAGTGATGCTAGAGGCGGAATAATCAGGTCAACCTTACTTTCTAGGCAAGCTACGTCTAAATTTCAATTAAAGTCCCAATTTGTAACAATTTTTCCTGACAGTGACTAATCGGATCAGTTCATCCCCAACATATGGTTGGTAGATTGGATAGGCCTAGCAGAGGAGCCCTAGGTGCAGCCATCTCTACATGGTGGGCTCTGGGTCACTTGGCCAGGCTATATTGCCAGGTGAGCGAGGAGCTGCACAACCGCTTAATTGTACTGAATTTGCCCCCTTTTCTGGCCCCAGAGGAGGCACCCCTATTCCCCCCAAGGACATATAACTGGCATTTTTATACTTGAATGTCAGTTTTCATAGCAACTGACATGTATTTAACCAAAAATATGTTTACTTTAAGATAACTAAAATTAATGAATAACTTTGGTATTTTTTGTAATTCTCAGGTAAATTTTGAAACTTTGAGGCAATAGTTCTCACAGGAGATATTATCTGATTTGAAAAAAAAATCTATACCTGAAATGTCCATGTGGAATGGCCCCTTTGCCAGGTATTACATTTCATTCCGAGAAAAAAGTGGTAAAACGCTGCACCCTAGTATGCAACCCTCATAAGATTATTTGATGTTGGAACATTATCTGCTAGACGAAGGTATTTTCAACTTATATTTCTTTTTAAGTCAGTAAATGGAATTGTTGATAGTCTTGAGTGTTTACATTTATTAAATTTTAATATTACACATAACTGTTTGAGGACAAGATTGCAATTTATTTGTCAAATATCCAAAACCATTGTACATTTAAAGACACCTTCGATAAGTATGTGTAGATTATTTAACAAATTAATACAAAATAACATTCAAATTGGTTTTGCTGTGCCAGGCATTGCCTAGAAAAGATTACTTGTACCAACTTTACCATGTTTAGATGACCTATACTACAGATATCTCAAGTGATAGGTATTTATGATATTTTCAATATTATGCCTTATTTATAAGGCAATTTAATTATAATTTGATAATTATGTAAGTCTTTAATATTTTAACAAGCTATCTATTGTTACTATTTTGAATTTTCTTAGTAACAATATTGTATCTATTAAAATTCCTTTGATTAGTTAGTTTATGGACTTTGTTATGCTCCTTACTAAAGATGGTTTTACAAAACTACTTTAGAAGTATCTCACTGTTCATGTGCTCACAAAAATCATTACACTAGACTTCTAATGTATCTTCTATTGTTCTTGGTGGTTTGTGATTTGGTAGTTTGTGTATCTTCTCTTTCTGTTATTTTGTTCATATCTTGCTCTCTGCCGACGCATTTCGCATTTTGCCATTATCTGTCCTGATGTTTTCTTGTGGATACTTCATTTTCTTCTTCTTCTATTGTTCATTTGTAGAGATAATATTAATTTTGTAAGCCTGTTGGAACTGGGATAAACTCCTGTAATAGGCAGCAATAATAAATAAATAAATAATGGTTTCACGGGAAGAAGGGATCATGCTGATGACTGTCATTTTCGTGGACGTAAAATGTTTCATAAAAAACTTTATGTAACCAAACGTTCCATCAGTCATAACACCTGTGCCACATTGGCCTGATATTTTTATTCTAAAACCGTAAAATAGGAGAAAATGTTTTTTCTTCATCTTCAAGCGGAGGGAGATGATGATGATAATGCCCTTACACCTAATGTTGGAGACGAATTTCTATGCCTTTTCCATCAGTGTGTATTAATTGATCTGGTGCGCGACTTGGGTCTTAGTATGAAAGTTAAAATTTGGAATCACGATTAAATATATGAAAGTCGACATAAAACTCTCCAATATTTTACTTCCGAATTTATCTTGTTATAGAAATCGGTAAGAATTCACACAATTTTTTTTTTGAAGATGGAGAACTTAGGTTTTGTTGTGCTATCCCTGGCTTGGATCGTCGTTTTGTAATTATTCATCAAGCAAAGGACTGGCGTTTATTTATTGCTTCGAATAAAAAAATGTATCAAATGTGTTCTTCTGCACATTGGGAATGAATTTGGTTTAGTGCTCGTCGTTTATTCAACGTCCCTTCATGGAAAAACACAATTTAACCACGGTTTTGGACAGCAGGATATACAAAGTTACCTTGTCTTTTTCATGAATAGCATTGCCAGGACAAGGATAGACACTGGTTTGGTTCTGAGTCGTCCAAGAGGAAAGTGTTTGTGCTAGGAGCAAAAGACTATGCAAATCGTCCATTAATTGATCGTCAAAATATGTTATTGTCTCCAGACATGGATGAAATATGAAGTAGAATGCACAACTTCTTAAGGAAAGCTTGGGAGAGAAATTCATGAAAGAACAGGAAAGGTTTCAAGTGAATTTGATTTAGTGAAAAGAATAGTGACATAGTCACTAGTAATGAATCTTGTACTGAAAAAATACAGGACAATATTGATGTAGAGGAAGGAGTTGACAGTTTTCTTAGTGGTTTTTCATGATATATTTGGAAATGTAAATAAAAAAAAGAGGCAGCTGAAAATATTTTAATAAACTTGATAAAAGAAAGAAAAAAAAACTTATTGATATCACTATTGCTCAATATGATATTAAGCATTTCTCAGTAGGTTTGGATTTAATCATCCTATTCAATGACTTTTCAGGATAGAACCTACATACATTTCAAGAATGAAGATGAAATTCTTTCAATAAATCGTTAAGACGACATAACATTCTTGCAAACAAGCGATACACCATTCTCCATCTACCATTTTAGCATGTTGCAAAAGTTTGTCCTTTACACAGTTTTTTACAGTATATATCTTGGAACTCATACGCGAAAAGAGAAGCCATCGTTTAGTCGGGGATATTGTCCTAGTGCCGGACACTTAAGCATTTTCCATTATTTCTCAAATTTCTCTCAGCGAATAAAAACAAAACTTACAGTAAACATAAAGGATAAAATGAATAATAACATACTCTAAAATGTAGTCAAGTCGTCTTTATTTTCTAAGTTATTATTAATTTCCAAAGGTGTCTTTAATGATAACAAAAAACTTCCCAGTACCGGGCACATAATTCTTTGAGTAACAGCAGTAAGCAGTATAAACTTACCGAGTTCAGTTAATTGAGGAATATATTCTCAGTCATGGTTTGCAGTGTTCACATACAAAATAATTCACATTATCGCTATCAGCACATGCAATGTGAGCCCAACCACAACAGATGCAAAATGAGACCCAGTCCTCTTCAAATGTCTCCCCACAAATAAAGCATGTAGTCTCCTTGGATTTATTCTTTCCATCTTCATATTTGTTATCTATTTTTGTTCTGTTCAATGTCATTTTGAAACTGAATTTTTCTTCTGAGCAAGATCTGTCTTGTACTCTTCCCAGGAAGTCTGGCTCCTCTTCTTTTTATTTTTTCTCTTCCAGAAGTTTATTATATGCCGTTGATGTCAAAATGTCATTTCTTCTTATCTTGTCTTCGGTATACCGATCTTTCTATGCGTATTAGTAGCTACAGAGGACATTGTCCTATCGCATTTTGAAAGGCTTGTGACATTGAAGGAACAGCTGGATTGAAGTCCTGATGCGTAAAAGGTGCTAAAGGCTTCGCGTTCGATGCATTTGATTGATTATCCATCACTAATTCTGGCTTTCTCTGACACTGTTTTCAGTCCAGTATCATCCCATTTTCCTTTCTTACCTTCTATCATTCTGGTGGTGCAGCCTGAAACCAAACACTGGCTTCCGTACACTTGGTATCACTTGGCAAAATTTGTCTGCTACTGGGAACACATGTGCTATCCGGTATTGGGACCACATCCAACATATGAAAAATAATGTAGCTCTTAAAACCTAGCAACCTGTTCATTTAAATAATATTGTTATTCTACTGTCTAACATACAGAATCCTTACTAACAACAAGAAGCTTGCTTCACTTGCCTCAATTAACCACACAGGAGAATCAAAAATTAATATTCTAACACACCAGTAGCGCAACAAACATTTTACAGGTATTAACTACATGATGGTTTGAGCCAGTCTGAACACATCTTGTCAATTACTGTCTTTCGTCTCCCTGTAAATATAGGTGACAACCAAATGCTGGTACCTAGTGTGGGAATACCCCAACCTCTAATGTCCGGTACTGGGGCAATCTCCCCTACATGTACCAATGTTTGCGACTCCTACCCTAAAACTCAATCAACATTTGTGAAAGAAATCAAAGTCGCAATAAACACTTTTTCAAAATTCATCGATTTTCTATCTGAAAGCCAGAAGTCCATAACGGAATTCAAAATCCTTTAAAATTTAATCTGGTAGACACCATGATATTTCAAAACCTTATGGAGATACTGGTAATTAATTACTTTAGGATGAAATTCTTCTGGAGTACTTATTAATCTTGCATGACTACTTTTGGAAGTTGCCAGACCGATCAGTTAGAAAAGCAAAAGTCTCGAAGATAAAAAACAGGAGAAAGCAGTAGACACATAAAGTGGCGGAATTTGAGTGCAAATCCAGGAGGAACAAAAAAATTGCCATTCTTAAGGGGGCAGTAGTCAAACAAGCAATCGAGAATTGATTATTATTTTCATTTCAAAATAATACATACAAGACACAAATTTGAATTTGAATTTCAAAATAAGTTTCATAAAGAACATTGTTTCCGATGATTAGGTAATCTTTCAGAGGTAGAAGGACTCTCATGCACCCTTTATATTAATAATGCTCGATACATACGCATCAATGGTACATGTGAAGTAAGACGTAGTGAAAGAGGTGGGGTAGGAAAATGTCTGATCATGCACCTAGCAATAGTATAGCAATATGATACACTCGTAGGTGATAATGACGTAAGACGACTTTTCGCTGACGATCGTGGAGAGGTGATCTAAGCTACTATTCCAACCCAAGTCCAAATCTAAAACAACACATACTCCTAAATTTTACAGTAAGTCATAATGATCGCCAACCATACAAGAAGACGTATGGTTGCATCCTTGTATTGATATTATATACAGCAAACCTCTAGAACAATATGCAATACGGAGCTTTGCGTATGCATGCAGAGAAATTTCCTCTTTTGTCTAAGGAAAACTATATATTTTTTTCAACTTCACGAAATAGGGAAAAAGCAGAAGATGGTTCACTTTTGATTTTCTTTCGTAGTAGATCAGTAGAACGTAGCAAAAGCAGGAGATCTCCTGCAAAATCAGTAGCTGTGGCTCCACGTAGGTGACTTCAGATCGACTGGTTAGTTCCGTCGTTGTGTGTTAGAGGCGCTACTGTCACCAAATTTCCAGTTTTTTCCCCGAGTTTGTGGTCTGTATATTCTAGTCTGTGCTACGTATACCGCAAGGTTGCTTGAAATGGCAGGTTGCCTCACACGAAGTAAACAAACGTCACTGAAGACCGGTTGCCCAATTTTCTGTGTGCTTACTTGAAACGTACTTTCTCCCGTGATTTTGGATGATTTTTTAAAATCAAATTATGTGTTTTATTTTCTGTTTTAATTGTGTGTTATGAGTGTATTTTTGTTTTTAAAGAGCGTTTGTATGCTGATTGACAATGCCTGGGACTTCATACTTATTTTCTCAAATAAGATATCGAGGAGGTTTAGATGAACTTCCGTCACCTTTGAATGGTAGTTTTATGGAAAAGCCCAAAGATGTTTAAGACAAATTCGTGCAATACTGATGTTACAGGTGAAGAATATGTTATTTCATCCGCTCTACAAACTCTTGCGGATGACATAGACAACGTAAATGAAATGGAAGACGAAGAACTACCAATGGATTCTCATCTAACTGTGAATAGTGATACTGACACAGCTAGCGAGACTGATCAACTACAAAAGGGCTTCAGATAAGTGATACTTCTGAAGGCGGCTGAATGGATAGCCACGAAGCATAAGAAAATACATCAAAACTTGGGACTAAGAACGCGAGGCCAAACACCATCATGCCATGACGATGTTTGGCACTGTACCAGAATAGGTCTCACATTTATCACACGGTTATTTTACTGTTCCAACTGATACTTTCTTCAAGTAAGTTAAGAAAATGAAAGAAGTGTTTTTAGGAATTGTTGGAGAGGGCATTCCCAAAGGCAAAGGTATAGTAACAAATATCTCTAACAGAATGACACGTAGGCTATATGGAGAGGGCATTGATTCAAGTGTTATGAAAACTTGTCTAAAACAGCGTATAATCATTCGTATGAGACATAGTAATGAAAAATCGAATGAGAAAAAGAAATCTTTGAAAGCGAAGACACATAAAAAGTTGGGTAAAGTGTGATTGGCATACTTTTTCAAAATGGTTTATAGGGCTCCAAGGGAATCTTCCATTTAAAATAAAAGGTAACGCGCCATACACAGTACCTCAAGGTGGTGTGGAAATCTGTGTGTTTAATAATAATAATAATAATAATAATAATAATAATAATAACAATAATAATAATAATAATAATAATAGACCCCCTGAAGTCACAGGTTCGAATACAACTGATGGAAATTCTAAAAAAAAAATCATCATTTCTCCTCAAGCACGGGGATATAAGGGAATGGTACTCTTTAAAGATAGGCGCCTGCCACGTCTTAAAATTGCGAAATGAGCAACAGATGCCTAAAAGTCTTATATTAGTTTAATAATGTTGTAAATTAAAATTTATTAAATAAATAACTTATATTAATTAAATAATAATTATAAAAACAAAAGAAATCCATTCCGGCATGGGCCTGTATGCGGTAGGTAGATATCGAAGTATTGTAGATTTTAAGGAAACTTATTAATTTCCTTTCCAATGTACGAAGTTAGTTTGATTCGGATAAAAATGCAGCTGTTGGTTTAAGTTAACATAACTGTTTTTGGGGGGTGGGGGAGAGGCTAGACTCCCAGCCCATACAACGATTTGACCTATCTTCGACTGTGACCAATATTTTAGACCATACTAATTGTGTACAAAGTTTGATTTGATTTGGTTTACAAACGCGACCGCTATCGTGTACTAAAAAAGCGTTTATGCTGAAGAGATATGTTTGAATTCGTAACCTGCATTTCTGAGCACTTCATTGACTTCATCAATACGTTAGGATGATACTTAAGTTTAATTGCACATTATTATTATTACTTACGATCTTTTGCATTTCTTTCCTCCGTCGTAGGGGTATTTACGCGTCGAAGGAGGAAGAAAATGAAGGAAGTTCGACGGGTTCCAACTACTGCAACCAGGATATACACATGCTCGTAGCCAGCTCAAAAATATACCGGGGGCGGTGAAAGTTATGGAGGCCTGATCCAACCATATTATAGTTCATTTGCAAGCCTATCATGAAAATTTTAGGGGCGGAAGAGAAATTTAGACCCTCCCCAGTGGATACGGGACTGAACACACAACTATGTCTACACTTCCTTAAGGTCAGAGTTCTCTACCTTCCGCTTAAATCTCACCGTGTGTTTCTCATGTGCCTTAGTTTCCTCATGGCCTCTACAGTTCCCAATGGGTTATAACAAATCTTTTGTTTAAAGCTTTCCTCATCATCATAGGTATTCTGCCCTTACTGGCAGGTCACTTGCAGCAGCTGAGAAGCTTCCATGCTCCACGGTCCTCCGCTAACGTTTTCGTCTTCACGTATGATCTTTCTGTTTTTATATCATTCATTACTTGTAGGCTCATTCGCCCTCTGCCTCTCTTTCCCGCTACCATACCCTCTAGGACGTCCCTGATGATACAATTTCATCTTAGGCAATGTCCCAACCAGTTTCTCTTTCTCTTCTTAACAACATCTAAAAGTGTTCTTTTTTCCCCACCATTTCTAACACACACTCATTCATTTTCCGCTCGACCCAACTAATTCTTTCCATCCTTCTCCATACCCACATTTCGAATGTTTCCAGTCGTTTTTCATCACTTTTACGTAATGTCCACGTTTCCGCCCCATACAGTACGACACTCCACACGAAGCATTTTATGAGTCTTTTTCTCAACTCTCTACTCAAGGTCCCACAAAACAGACTCTTTTCCACCTAAAGGCTTCTTTCGCCATTCCTGCCCTTGCTTTTATTTCATGTTCGCACTTCATGTAATTACTAAGAATACTACCCAGATATCGAAAACTATTCACCTGTTCTATTTGCTCCCCTCCCACTTTTATATTTGATACAAACTCTTCGTTCCAATCACCATGGTTTTTGTATTTCTAACATTTATTTTCATCCCATATTCTTCAAAGCCCATTCTCAGGTTTTCTAATATTTTATTGATTTCCTTTTCAGATTCTGAAACATACGCCATATCGTCTGCAAATCTTATGCATCTAATCATTCTACCTCCTACCCAAATGCCGTCATCATCATGTGAACTCTTTTTCACTATCTCTTCTAGATAGACATTAAATAGTGTTGGCGAGAGGCAGCATCTTTGTCGAACTCCTCTTCCTATGTTATGATTCAGGACAGGTACCGGAATAGCTTAAAGAACGCGAAGACCCTTCTCGGGGCTGATATTTTCTCTGATCATAATCTTGTGCTGGCCGAAGTAGATATTCAACTGAAAAATGTAGACATAAGGAAAGTAGGTAACAAAGTGTAGAATACTGAAAAGTTGAAAACAACGGAAAGAAGAAAACTTTTCGTTGAAAAATTCGAAGAAAAATATTCAAACCAGAAAAGACTAGGAGCAGATAGTAACGCACAGTGGGAATACATTAAACTTGGCTTACAGCAGGCTGCAGAAGAAGGAGTAGGTTACCGCGAACACAAAACGGCTAAGAAACCATGGGTTACAGAGCAGATGTTGCAGAAAATGAGGAAAAGCAAGACGTGGGAAAAGGCTGATACAGAAGAGGGCAGAAAGATGTACAGAAAGTTGAATAAAGATTTACGGAGAGAAACAAACAGAGAGAGGGAAGAGTTTTACTAAAGAAAATGCGAGGATATAGAAGAATTAGAAAGAGTTGGAAAATATGAGGTAATGTATAAGGAGGTGAAATCTGAGGAATTTCGGAGGAAACAAGGGTATTACGATGGCAGTAGAAAATAAAAATGGGAAGGTAGTCAGCGACAGAAATGAGGTAATAGAAAGATGGAAAGAATACGTGGAAGACTTATATGAAAGTAGGGAGATACCGTGTAGCCTAAATGTGAAGTAGATAATGAAGTAGGAGAGGATGATAAAGGATTTAGTATTCTTCGGGATGAGTTTGAAAAGGCTATATCCGAGATGAGGAATGGAAAGGCAACTGGGATAGATAATATACCAGTCGAATTCATTAAAAATATAGGAGACAAGGGAAAGAAATAATTGTTCCGACTATGCAATGAAATACATGAGACAGGGGAGTGGCCGAAACACTTCCTGAAGACGATCACGATACCGAATGGCTAAGAAATCGAACCCAAAGAGATGTGAGGGTTATAGAACTATTAGTCTCATACTGTATCTCATGCAGCTTAAATTTTGTTCCGAACATTGAACAGAAGGTTATATGGAAGAACAAATGAAGAAGTTGCGGAGGAGCATTTCGGGTTCAGAAGAGCACAGAGATGCAGGGCGATCCATGAAAGATTCATAGAAAAAGGGAAAGAGGTGTGTGTTGTATTTATCACCTAGAAAAGGCTTTTAACCGCCTGAATTGGGAATTGTTGTTGGGAGTTCTAAAGAAGATAGGATTTATATCAATACGTACAAACCACATTATTATATAGAATACATAATGAATATTTTTCATGTACATACAGTAGTTTCAAAATAACAAAAGTAACTAAATACACACAAAGGCAAACAAATACAGCGTTTACTCAAAAATGTACAGTCGGAAACAATATTAAGTATACGTTGGATTTTATAAAAATGATAGCTCCAATTTATATTTAGTATTGTTTCTGACTACAATTAATCATATAAAAGCCTACTACTTATGAAACAATTTCCTTCGTTTTGTCATTTTTTCAGAAGTTACAACACTCGTATTCTCCCTTTTCAGCAACCAGCAATAGGCAGCCATCATGTTCATGGTCCAACCACCTTGATATACCTTTTTAATGTCATTCAAGTCCTTGTGAAAGCATTCATCGTGTTCTTCACTGTAGATACCAAGATTGTGTGGAAATTTTTCTAAATGTGCATGTAAAATGTGTAGTTTGACGCTCATATTAAACCCAAGATTTCTGAGATCTTGCAACAACTCTTATGCAATATATTACTTTTTATATTCTCCAGATAGTTCTTCACAACATTTCTGTATTTTGTCATGCTTTCTTCTCTATTTGGATCATAGTATTCTCAAAAAGTGGGTCGTTGGGAAGGTTTCTTATTTCTGGAATAGTAAATGTACCAGCTGCGAGTTTTTCGATTCTTGTAGTACTAAATTCTATGCATATATGCTTAAAACACTTACCTTACTTATTTAGAGCACGAACTAACTGTGTTATGATGAATAACTTTATATCCAGGGAAAGGAGGAACATCTTTAAACGCTCCATTGGTAGTTCACGTTGAACATTTTACAGCCAGGTGTAGAGGTTTTCGTGATGGTCATTCTTTATTAAACCAATCTTCACCCTTTGCACGACAGTCCCATTCGCAGATAAAACAAGGATGTTTGATGTAACCTGATTGAAGTCGCAGTAGAAGGTCTATAAATTTAAAATCGCCACACATAAGCCATTGGTGTTTTTGTAGTTTACACAATCTAGTAAACACTTAACATTTCCATGTGTCTCTCTTATATGAATAGAATGTGCAACAGGATAAGACCCAAGGTTATTGCCATTGCGAAGTAAGACGCCTTTGAAACTTGATCTCGATGAATCAGTAAAATGACACCAATTAGAAGCATTGTAAGTCACACTAAACCATTCTGGTATGTCACGGTAGTAAACCAATGATTCTTATTCCATAAAATAAGAAATGATCTCATGTTTCCTTTGCCTATACCGAGAGAAAGTAGTCCCGGGTGAAATTAAGTTTTTCGCTTTTAGTCTTGAGCCTGAAAGTTCAGCACTTTCTTTGGACAAATTCAAAACACTGGTCAAGTCATTTAGTTCTAGTTGGTTAAATAGTTATCAAGACATCGTATGACTCGCCCATAGTAAAATTGATGCCAACGTTCTAGCAATTATTAAAATATATTCATGTTTTCTAGTATTTTCCCCATGAACATAAGTGTTTTTTCCAGTGAACATTGATTTTGTCGAATTCAATAAAAACATGACATGATAGAAAAAAAAAACTGATTATATATTTGAAATCAGTGCAAAAATCCAATTCAAAAAATTCTATCTCTCTATCTCTCTATCTCTCTCCCTCTCTCTCTCTCTCTCTCTCTCTCAGACATACATACACACACACACACACACACAAAAAAAAAAAACAGAAAACGAAGCCAATCCAACAAGTTTATTAGCATATTGAACTTGAAACTTGGTGACGTCGTCGAATTGGCCAATACGAGGTCTACTTGAGCCATTTATTGGACGAAACTCTTGGCATCGTGGAAAATGCATGAGTGGGGAATTTTGCCACTACCTTAACAAGACATATCAGTAATTTACTGACGTAGAAACAAGATGCAAGAAAGATGAAATTGGGTAAGAGAGAAACTGAGAAAATTAAGAGCAAAGCATCATGAAAGAAAGAGAACTGTGAACTGCAGAGAAATATGGATTTGTGGAAAAATAAAAGATAAAAAAAATGAGAAAAGAAATCGGGGAACTAACATATTAGTAAACCTTTTTTGGACTGGAATACACTCAATCACTGTTGACAACCTTTAAAATGTTGCTAAATTCAGCGACAAGGCTAAAAGTGATGTTTCTTCTTGTTATATTGCTTCGTTTCTCTCTTTTTCTTTGTTTGCGAAACAACATAACGTAAACATAAGCAGCAGAACTTTGAAATTTCATTTCCAATCAAAAATATTTAATGAAAACAAAGTAGAAAATACAAAGTGGATTACAGTCGAAATTTTTAAAGCAAAATATTAAATATACAACTAAATAAAATTTGAAAATATCACCCTAATAGAATGAATGAAATCAATTACAGACAGCATAAAAATAATTACAAAAAGTATTGAAAATAGCGAAATAAAATTATAATAGTAGGAAGATTCTTGAGTCACACAAATTATAGGCGATACGGAAAGTAAGTAAAGAAGAATTCAAAAGTACAGTACCCATCTAAGTAGCATAATCTATGAGGGTGTAAATATGAGAAATCCAGAAAAATAGCAAGATCATTTAATAAATATTTTACACATGTAGGAGAAACATTTTGAAAACAAAGAAATTATTAAACGTAGCCCAACGGAATTAATAACAACGTGTGAGAATTCGATATTTTTAAAACCGGTAACAGAATGTGAAATAGTTATTATAATAATGCAAATGAAAAATTCGGAGTCGGCTGGAACGGATGAAATATCTAACAATTTGATAAAAAGTTATAAATACCTAGTGAAAGCATTACGTTATCTGTCAAATATTTCACTCCCAACAGGGACTTTTCGTAATAAGCTAAAAATTGCTAAAATTAAACCGTCACATAAGAAAGATAAATGCAATGAAAAAGGAAACTATAGACGAATTTCACTACTACCAATAGTATTTAAAATTATGAGAAAATGATATTCAATCCGGTAATGGAATTAATTTATAAATATTCAATTTTACGATTGAACACACAATAGACTTCTTGAAAGGTAAATCCACGGATACAATAATTTTTAATTTTTGAAACCTGTAGGAAGCTATTGGAAACCTGTAGGATAGTAGTAATATTTTTAGATCTAACAATTGCCTTTGACTTAATAAATCGTATTATTAAAGAATCCTCACTGCTACGGTATCAGAGATCTAGCAAATAAATGGTTTGGGTCATTCCTTGAAGATGGGTGGCAAGTAACTGAAATCTCAGGAAAAGTTAAGAACAAAAATACAAAATGTATAACGAGTGAAGAAGTTATAAACTAGGACCACTTCTCTTTCTTCTATATATAAATGATCTTTGTGAAAATGTTGACAAGTCTTGTGAGGCTTTATATGCAGATGATACTAATATAATAGTGGGAAAGAGGATGTCAAATTAGCTGCAAGTTGCAAACAAACAATGAGTCCACTTTGTAGTTAGAAGAATAAAAATAAGTTAATTACTAATACTAATAAAACATTTACATTAAAGTTTTAGGATACTAATAATAATCAAGCAATACAACAATGAAAATAGATGATAAAAATGTTAGAGTTAAAGCACCACTGTTCGTCACTTTAAGGTTGAAAAATTACTTTTTTGTTCCTTCTGTGAGCATACTGAATCTTTGGGAGCTGTACGATAGTTGGAAAGACACATTGGTCCTTCCTATATATGACCGTGTGGTTAGAATTCAAAGTCGAATATCTGTTGAAGGAATAACAATATATTTTTAAATCAATTGTATTGCACCAGTAGTCATCTCAAAATCGAAATGTTCCAGTGGCCGTTATTGTTTTGTACCAGTGTTCGCCATTCACATAACTTGATATAATTTATTCAAAAACTTAGTTTATCAGTTTAAGAATAGAGTATAATGTACTAAGTTTAAAAACTGTGCAACACTTTTAGGACTCAATAAAAAAAGATATATACTTTTTAAAACAATTTCAGAAAGAAAAATGTTAACTGAATTCAAAAGTTAACTGTATATCACTACCCTCAAGAGAACAATATGAAATACTAAGTTTAATAACTATACTTCACTTTAAGCGTTCAAGAATGAAAATAAAAATGTCTGTATATACTTTTTAAAGGCAATTTGAGAAAAAATATGTTAACTGAATTGAAAATTTAACTATGCATCACCTTTAGCTTAAGAATACTATATAAAATACAAATAATAATAATAATACATTACTTTAAGCACTCATGAATGAAAATTAAAATGTTTTCGTGGCTACCTATATATATTGTAAACGTATTGACATGTTGTTATTGCTCATTATCATACATATTTTTTGATAACTTACGATCAGGTCTAGGGATGCGTACAAGACAAGATTTGAGGCTACCTCCCCTCGAAAGGGTGCCCCAAATATTATGTCTTGTCTCGAAAACAGTCTGTTGCTATTGGAAGAGCTCAGGCTCTTCTCGATTTTCATAACGAAAATTCTGTCTCGTGTGCATCCCTAATCACGCTCTTGCAAAAACTTCATATCGGAGGGAATTCGATATGGATTTGCGGATTTAGATATCGCCATGGATGTAAAAAATATCGAAACATGTTCGAGATACAGAAATATTGAACTCTAAAGAATATTAAAATACCGAAAATATAGAAATACCAAAAAAATCGATGAAAATTTCGTTATTGATATTTTGATATTTGAAAATATAAATAGTTTGATTAAAATATCGCACAACTCTACGCTCCAACTGTTGTCACTTTTAAAATTAATGTGAAAATTACTAAGTAATCTACTATAGATAGTAATCTTTCAGGTTGATGATTTGACCCCATGGAGCAGCTCCCTCGCTACGTCCCTGCGCGTGAGTCATCACATCGGGGTGTAACCAGGATATGAAATCATGACAATCGACGGGGTTAAAGACTGACTTGAGAAAAAAAACTGAATTAACCGCTTACCATTACATTACTCATTAATTAGGTATGAAATACACGTTAATTATATATGAATTACTGTAATTATTTTGCAAATTTCTTACATTATTTCACTTTATTCTCCCCCAAGCAGATTTCATGTGGGAGCAAGTTTCTTCCAAAAATATTTTTGGGGGAATTCTCCGTCCCCCAGGATTTGGCACTCTGGGTGTCACTAGCGAGAGAGCAATATTCAAAGTTTTAATAAATTGTGTTGACAGTGTTTATTGTCTTGACGACCATTGGCTCCTTTAATACACAAAGTATGATCGAGTAGTCGTCAGATGTAGCGAATTCTAGTACAAGTAAAATTCGATCCAGAAGTTGCCACACACAGTAACTCATAAAATTGCTTGTAGATATAAAATCTGTTACTAGAAACCTATTCTAGGGATATTAAATCTAAGGTACAATCACTAAGATTAATAGAAAACTATAGTATCGCAATTGATAAGTGACCAAAAGCATATGAACACCTGCCAACTTTAAGAAGGGGTGCATTAATGTACATAAGTCTTATGAACAAAAGGAACCCTGTACTCAATCATACAACGATATAAGATAGCAAGGCTTCATCAAGATAGCAAGGCAAAGAGAATACAATATGTTAAAAAACCTAAATTTATATTTTTCATAATTTATACCACTCCCAAATTTGAGAACGGTGCACTTATATACTTATGTCCCATGAAACGAAATGCACTGAAATTTATATATTTTTTAATAATTTATAACCATAAAAGGGAGCGACATGACTCTAGAAACTTCTAGTGGTTCTACACGCCTCTCGTGGAGGTATGTCAAGGTACTCAAGGTGATCTTTTATAACCTTGGTTGATCTTATAAAACCTGGGGTTCCTAGACCATAAGCCCTAAGCCGGCACAAAATTGTTGAGTTGATTTTACTTTAGCGTCCCTTTCAGCAGCTAGGCTATAATGAGACATGAACCTGGAATCTGAACTACATGAGCTCCCGTCGGAAACCAAACTCGGGTCTCCCACGCCAAAGGCGCGTACGCTAACCGCTTAGCCACGAGGGAGCTCAGAGTTTAGGTCTACTGCTACAATTACTACTAGGACATTTCCAATGTATTTTTTACTACACCTAGTTGCAATGTGTACTGTCTAGTGCATAGCACTGTATAATTGCTAGTTGAAAGTGGCTAAATTGTGCGACCTGTGTGTTTTTGATTTCCCCTTAATAGTGACATGATTTATTTATTTTATATATTTTATTTAACAATCACCAGATACAGCTCAGGACATTTTACACTGAATATCTAACAAAAACAATAACAATCGAAAGGAATTTGGGAAGGTATCGGCCAGGGCCTCTGTAGTAGGTACCTAGTGGAAATTAAAAATATAAGGATAATTAGAGGACAGAATGTATCCACCGAAAAAAATAAAGTTTTAATTGGACACGTGTGCAGCTTAAAAGTGAAAGTCAAAGCCACACAAGTATTACTTTTTAATGAAGGGACGGAGCCTAATTAAAAGTTGATCTCCGGAGAATATATAAGTCATGACCAACTCCCAAGCAGCCAGGAGTGGAAATCTAATGAAGACACAGTTATTATGTTGAAACTGTTACCTGATAATGTTTTTTTTTTTTTTTTTTTTTTTACATATTATCACATAGCCTTGCTCAGTGTGTTATTGTGTATTAATTTTCATTTCCATTTGAACTAGAAAATAGCAAAATACTAATTTATAAATGATGAAAAGGAACCAGTTTGTAAAGTAATTTAATAATTCTAAAGACATAGAGGTAAAGTACTGTCAATACACCCCGAACCATTGTCAGTAAGAGATGTCGGTCTGTCTGCTGTCTCTGATTCGAGTTTCGCTCTCTGAGAATCGGATATTGAATAAAGAAATATCTGTAGATGTAAATACATATAATCCTAAAATGTAATGTTTACATGTCAAACTTAGGGTTGGTTCTGAGGATGTTTCATTAGCACCGGTGTTCCAGCACGTGTTAATTAGGATTTACTTCTTTTTACATGTGTATTCATGTACCAAACTTTGTTAGCAATCTTTTTTAACACCGTGTATATTGTTTAGTGGTGGGCACAAAAACCGGATTTTCGGTTTTTACAAAAACCGAAACCGGTTTTTGAAAATTTTGGTTTTGGAGAAAACCGAAATGTCGGTTTTTGGGTTCGGTTTTTATAGAAACCGGTTTTCGGTTTTTATAAAAACCGGTTTTGCCCATCCCTAATATTGTTCGAAATAGCACATGTTCTAAAATTAGAGATTTAATAGCACACAGTAAGAAAGCACAGTGTACTTCAAATCAACATTTTGTATACAGTATGCAGTTTCGCTAATGCAAGAGTTTCTTAAATTATATTGCTCAAGTAGAACTCGTATTGGCCAAACTCAATGACGTCACCAAGTCTTCAAGTTCAACTAGCTAATAAACTTGTTGGATTCGTTTCTTTCTCTATTCTTGTGTATGTTAGTCTCAAGACTCTCTGTCTAAGAGAGAGAGAGAGAGAGAGAGAGAGAGAGAGAGAGAGCGAAGATGGAATTATAAATTCCTTTAATTGTTAAATGCGTTATATTATAATTCATTTACGTTCACTTTATACGCAATGCAAATATACTCAAATAATCTTTGAACGAGTAGGAATTTTTAAATAAAAACACTCCACATGACATTTTTACTATTTACAATTCTTACATTCTTGTTTAATATGTTACTTGATGGTGCGTATATATTAATACACTATGCTTGTACAAAGATCGTATGCTTTGTAATCCAACACCTTGTTTTTTCTTAAAAAATTCCTTTTCTTTCGCCTTTATGTGCATCCGAACAGTTCCGTACCCGGGAGGGGAGCACGGCCCCGGGCTCCGAAGTAAGGGGGCAAAAAATTCGGAAGAGAAAAAATTACTTGGAATATATGTGTATAGGCACCGTTGTATACTCTTGCCCCGGGAGCTGATTTTGCAAGGCACGGCACTGAATCCAAAAAGTAGTACTGGCTTACACGTATTTTGCTACAAATAACATTGTTGCATGTTTATACATAAACCATGTTCGCTGCAACTGCGCGAGTAACTCCCAGCAAATTGTGTTATATTGTCATTATTAGCTACCATTGTTTGGTCCGCAAACTATACCAATTGGAGAAGATAATGTAAATTGCATTTCATTCAAGTTCAGCGCTCGTTCAACACTAACATTATATCGAGACCTGGACCCACTGCTTAATATGGAATCCAAGACTCTCGAACCAAAGACCATATGCTAACCATTTGGCCCCGAAGAAGCTAAAAATGAACAAATGTTTACTTCCCTTAATAATAATAATAATAATAATAATAATAGTAGTAAAGACTTCAATGTTGAATCTGAAATCGCAGATAGGTCAGACAAAAAACACACACGACATTTTGAGTGGAAGGGTGGAGGGCATGAACTCTGAGTGCTAGACAAACAAGGTTGGGAAGTACTGTTTTGAACTTTATCTAAGCAATGTTGCTACCACTTGAACTTTATATAACCACCTGCGTTTCCCTTGTGCTTCGTCCTGTGCTGGTGCGAATTAGATGCAATACTATCTTGTAGTGAGAACCTTGTACACAGTTGGATACACAGTTTACGCACTTAACAACACAATTTTACCGAACAAGCCTTATCAGAAAGGGTACAACAATGACATCTGTCACAAAATACTTCTATGTTTCGAATGCACGTGCAAACTGTAGGGCATTTTTTACTCGTGTTCTAATGATTTAAATAGGTCTATTGTATAAGCAGATCTTCGTTTCGCTACGAAAGCTTGAAAGCAAAGATTTGTTATCCACTGGGAACTGAAGAGGTCCTGAGAAAACTTAGGTACATTTGTAACACAGGGTAGATTTAAGCGGAAGATCAAGAAGACTGACCTTAAAGTGGTGTACACAAATGAGTATCCACGGGAGAGGGTGTAACGCCCCCTTCCATCTAGCTTCGCCAAATCGAAACCACATTAAGAGTTTATAAAAAAAATGAAACAAACTGTCAATCTGGGCTCAGATAATAAAGCCTGGCAGAGAGAGCTTGGGAGCGGGGAGTCGAGCAGTATCGCGTAATCAACTTAGCAAGTACTGGTTGGAATTGCAGATCCAATATTTCTCTTTTAAGAAAGGTAAACACCTCAAACATAAACTTAATAAACATGTACACCAAGTTTCAATTTTAAATATAACAACTTTATTAACAATGTTGGGTAGTGTATATGCACTAAATCGTTAGGATAGCGCATATACACTCAGATGAAAAGTGCAATACACAACTATTGTAACAAAATAAATCTCTGTCGTTTAATTTAAATATTTTTCAGAAAATTTCAATATTTACTTCAATAATAGTATCAAATCTTCTTCTCAAATTCAATTTCAATAATATTATTACTAGAATCCACAGTCAATGATTATTTTCCTCACAAAAACTCGACTTTTAATAATGATAAATCTCACGTGTACTTTTACGAATATTAACTACTCAATAGCTAATTCTTTCTAAAATTAAAAATTTTTCTTAAATTGATTTCTGACAAAATTTTTAGTTCTTAAATTGTTATTATTTAAAAAAGATAGCAAACAAAATAGTTCTAGATCAAAAATATTACTTTTACTGCTTATGACAACTTTCGAGAAAAAATATGAGTATACTTGTCTTTCGAGAAAATATCGAATCTCGCTCTCCTATCCAACAAATATAGCTAAATAGCTGAAAAGCAAATTACTTAATTAGTTGAAATACTAGATCCGCAGGTGGTTGAAATCTTACTTCGATGTTTAACGGCCAAAGTAGAAATTACGAATCGCCACAATTTCTGGGGGGAATTTTACTACTAGTGGAAAGCAAAGGCCCGCGAGTTTAAACCCTTTGGAGTCAAACTACAGACAACCGCACAATCCACACATTCAACGAACACAACTACTTTATGTAAAAATAAGAGTAGCAACTCACCCAGTTTCGGAAAACTTAATGGTTTATCTACTGACTTCCTTCCTCTTGATGGGTATTTGGCCTCTTTGACTAATGAATTGACTAACCACATTAGCAATTCTTCGTTCTGTGCCAGAATTTTTGCTCTTCCAAATTTCTAATTTCTGACCAATTCAAACAACCGATCACGTTGTTACAGAGATTCACCATAGGACAAATCTTTAGGACTGCCAAAAGAAAAGAGGTCTAAACTAGCAATCACTTCAGACTCTACTAAGAATTGCCCACACTACCAGAATTCTCTCCTTAATAAATTTCCTTTTTTGAAAAAAGAAATATTCCAGAAAGATAAGGAGTAATGAAACAGGCACAAAATGTATGTCAAATTTACTCTCTGACTGTGATTAATGGAGCGAAATGAGGATTCACTTTCAATGCACACTTTCCCTCTCTGAATCTGTAACTTTTCACTAACACAAAAACAGCCTTTTTCTTTGCCAATTTCTTCTTGAAAATTGTGAACTTGTTCCACAAAACGTAATACTTTACTTCACTTAATTCCAAATGAATATATAGCAATAAAAGCTTTTCCGGCACGGAACTCAGATCTGCCCACGTAGACGCATTCAACACCATGTCCTACTCCACACACAAGCAAGACGAGAACACGTAACCACGAACAAATCCACCATCTCTGGCTGAACACAAGGATGTAGATAAAGGAACCTTGAGTCACCGAGCCAGGTAGAATCGGCAAGACAAGCCACGCCCACCAAACAAACACGCGCAAAACTCTTTTTCTCTCTCTTTAGTTGTCATAGCATAAGCCATTCTAGTCAATTCCTCCTTACATATGCCTTTCAATTTTTTAACTACCTTTTTCTTTTCTCTTCTTTTCTTCTAAAAAGTAAACTATTTACAACATTGAACTAATTGTTTCAAAAACTGAATTATATTAACAATTTTAATATAAAGAGAAATATTAATTAATTATATACAATTTTCCTTCTTGTAAACATCCATACTTCGTCTTCTCAGAACTCAGAAGGATGGTATGTTACAACCGCCTCTCCTTTGAAGAAAAAATATACAAAGCTATATTTTTTGCAGGAAATCTATAAAATAGAAAAACAAACTATTAGTCAACACATATTTACAAATAGAATAAATTAAATACTTATATACAAATACTTTAATTCAAATACTTTAGACTAAAAATTATAAACTCAATTTATTTACAAACTATTTACAAAATTTAGAGATCTCTATCTGTATATTTACATATTTCCAAAATTTTGATAATTCCATAATTCGATAATTCCATGATTTTAATAATCCCATGGTTTGATAATTCCATAATTTGATGATTCCATGGCCATGGAAGTAATTGCAAGAAATTCTCAAATATGCAAATTACAAAGCTATTATTAACAAAGACTACATACAACTTATACACAAGATTAAATAGCAACACTAAAATAAATGACTAGTAGTTGTCACTCAATAAGCCTTACCAAAAATGAACTAATTTCATCTCTCTTCCATCTCTATGATTATTAATTCAATATTCTAGGTTCCCGATATACTTTTAATTCCGATACATGACTTCTACGGAAAGAATTCAAGTTATTATCTTCATCCGATACTAAAACAATACTTGGGGTCAGGAATCGACGGACTACAAATGGACCCAGACATTTATCACTTAGAGACTTTGCTATTTTATCTTTTAAAGATGACTTTACATGGGAACGTAATAGTACCTTATCACCGATTTCAAAAGATACTTCCCTTCTTCTCTGAGCCATTAACCTCTTTTTCTTACTCCACGATTTCTCCATATTCTGCATGGCATTTAACCGTAGCTCTTGGGTTGATTTACCTCCAATGTCTGACTCTGTGATGTTCCATCGATTCTCCAAAGGGGTGTTGGTAGGACGTCCGTAAAAGATCTCGATTGGAGCCATCTTCAAGCCAGAATGCTCACTTATATTCAAAGTATATTGAAAATCGGGAATAAGATTAGACCAAAGGTGTTGCTTATCTGAAAAATAAGCACGAATTGATCCCTTCAAGGTCTTGATGAAACGCTCAGAAATGTTTCCTTCCGGATGATACAAACTTAGCTTTATATGTTTTATACCAAGTCCAAACATAAACTTCCTGAAATGCTCAGAAATAAACACTGAAGCATTGTCAGTAGATAATGCCTTAGGAAAAACCATCCTACTAAATATATACATCAGCTTTTCGGTGATTGATGCTGAAGTTAAAGTTCTTAATTTCTCCAACACCACAAACCGACTAGCGTTATCTACTCCAATGAGTATATATTTAAAGCCTTTAGAGGTGGGTAAAATTTCTATGATGTCAATCATCCAGTGAGATCCTATTCTTTTATTATATTTGGAGATTAGGTGTCCCATTTTCTTTTTATTTTCTTCTTTTGTCAACTGACATCGATGACAGCATCGAACAAACTCCGTAACTTCTTGCTTCATATTATCCCATGTAAATCTCTTATATAGTGTCTTTAAAGTTCGATAAATGCCAGAATGCCCGCCAACTAGTTTATCGTTATGATAATACTCAATCAGCACATGTCTTAGATTCTTGGGAATTGCAATTTTATAAGGGTCGTTTACCGAGTTCGTCTTTTTCATTAAAATTTTCTTATTCAGGATATATCCTGAAACTAACTCACCCTTCTCAATCTTCTCAATTATTTCTTGAAGTTCAGAGTCTTCTCTCTGCAACTCATCGATTGGTTCTTTTATTAAAGGAAGTCTCCACATCTGAGCTAACCTTAAATTCTCGTTAAAGGCAGCTAATCCCATAGGCCCATCAATAATCCGAAATTCAAAGGGATCGTACACCCTTGTCAATGTGTCCGCTACTAAATTATCGGAAGATCTTACATGTTTAATTTGAAAATCAAATTGACGAAGTTTCTCAACTAAAGGCCCATACTTCATTAGTCTCTTTGAATTACTAAGGATCTATGTTAGTGCCTTATTGTCTGTTAGTACATCGAATTCCTTAACGAAGTAATTCCGGAATCGAGCAATAGTCTTTACTAAACTTATAAATTCTATTTTATAAATGCTGCGATGTTTGTCAGGTTCCGACAGTTTCTTACTAAAGAACGCGACGGGTTGATATTCCCCCTTGCTGTTCTCTCGCTGCAAACACCCAGCAATACTTTTTCCTGAACCATCTACGTTTACTATAAAACGTTTATTCAGGTCAGGAGTTTTTAACAAAACATTCTCCACCAATACACACTTTAAGTTGTCAAGAATCTTTTGATGTCCATTCAAATTTCTTATTGACAGACTTAAGTTCACTTAATGGTCCCATGAGTTCTTGCATTTCAGGCGCGGACTTAGAATAGTAACTGAAAAGCCCGAGAATTTTCATAAGACCTCTACGATTCCTTGGTGGAGGAATATTCTTGATTACTGATACCCGTTTCGGATCAATTTCCATCTGGTCCCCTGATACTACATAACCTAAGTAATTAACCTTAGTATAGAAAAATAAACAGTTATCAGGCGAGACCGTTACATTGTATTCTTTAAATATATCAAAAACCTTTCTTATCGTGTCTTTATGTTCCACTACAGTATCTGAAAATATTAACACATCGTCGAAATACGTTTTTATCCCATCCTTTTCCAAATCTCCCAACAATTTCTTCATTACACGAGTTAACAGGTTACTTCCCGTTTTAATTCCAACTGGCACTCGTGTATAACGGTATAAACCTTTTGGAGTAACTATTGTTATGTCTCTCGAGTTATCGTCTAGTTTAATTTGGTTGTACGCATGTCGTAAATCTATGCGTGAATACAGCTTCTTCCCTGACAACCCTGTTAGACATTCCTCCAAGTTTGAAGCAGGAAAAGGATCATTAACAATTAAAGAAGTAGCCTTAACGTAATTTCCGACTATTCTAAAAGTATTATTTTTGTTCTTAACCAGGAAGAAACTACTAGCGTAGTTGGAATAGTCCACTTCCTCTAATATACCCTGTTCTACCAACTCTCGAATTTGTTGATCAAAAATCTTTTCCTTTCCTTTAGGGATTGGAAATGGATTTTGTTTAAATGGTTTATTTTCTATTAGATGAATGTGACCAGTGAAGTCTTTAATGCATCCAACTCGTTCTGTGATAACATCTGAATATTCATTATTAATCGAATCTATGAATGAATTAACTTCCTGATCGCGATATCTCCAGTTTTCTTCATCTAATTTTTCATCCTGTATGTTTGACGGGTTTTTCACCTTTGGAGATCGTTTACATTTGGTTTCTCCCTGTTGAGTATACTTATTAATATATTTTTTATTTCTATTGACAAGTTTATGGAAGTTTTCGGCTTGTTCAATATCCACATCTGATGCTTCGGATGAACTTTGATGTTGTCCAGTCCTTATCTTCGAAGCAGAAGGAATAACTACATCGGTGCTATCAACCTTGGATTCCTGACTCTCGTCCTTATTCACCAGATCTGTACTCTTCTTCTTAGTCTTCCTCTTTCTAGACTTCTTTGAAGGAATCTTCTTTTTCAAACAACTCGAAGATTGATCAACCTTGTCGCTTCTCTTATCAACTTCATTGTTCTTCATTATGGCTATCTGCTCTTCCTTTTCATCTGGTTGAGTTTTAACTAAACCTCCACCATTACAATCAGTCGAAATCATAGCCATGTCGACACAAGTTGGTTTACTAGGAACATCCTCCGATTGGGTGGTTGGAAATCTTCCTAGATCCAATTCTTCACTAATCACACTAGGAGATCTTGATTTATAACACACTGTATTCAATAGAGATTCCTTGGTGTCGGAAGTTCTCAACAGATCACACTCTATCCAATTCTTCAGCTCCAATAATTGTGATGAAGAAGGAACTTCAATGGTAAGCATCTGATCTTCTAAGTTATTCAGTTCTAATTCACATTGAATTTCCCTATCACAATATCCAGAAGAATTGTAATCTGCTCTAATAAAGATCGAAGAAACACTCGCTGACTTCTTATTCACAGATTTCTTTCCCGCTGGTCCTCTTATAAAATGTCTCTGGTCTTGAGAATCTACAGATCTGTATCCACCTTTAAACACGTTCTTCTGAAATGTTAAGCGCACTCGCTTTCTTCCATCGTTCAAAACTAAGATATGGTTCTCATAGTCCAAAACAGCAGATGTTCATACAAGGAAAGGCATTCCTAACAAACACTCACATGGGAGTTGCTCCACCACTCGAAAATTCACTATTTGGAAATATCCGGACAAGTTGACATTCAACGTGATTTCTTCTCCTGTAGAGAAATGTAATCCCGAAGGGGCATTAACTGTTTTTTCTTCCACAGTTCGTATATGTTGTTCGGCACCACTTCGACGAACTAAAGATCTTGTGACAAGATTAAAACTAGAACCTCCGTCTACACAAACGCTGGTTAAAACATTATTAATCTTGCCAATAACGAAAGTCGCAACTAATCCATCCATCTCCGAAGGAATTTTCTGGTAAACTTTCTTTCCCATAATTTCTGAACGATCTCTATTGCTTTTAAATTTCGAGAATCCTGAAGGTATCGAAACCTCGGAATTTTCATTCATTCGATTCGATTTTACATTATTGGAAAAATTATGATACTTCTGATTAAAGTCACTCACTTCTGACTTACTATTAGAAAGAACCATTTGATTTTTACCTTTCAATCCCATTGCTCTATTATATTCAATTTGTTCGCGAGTACTCATTATAAATCTTTGGGCTATGTCTAACAGTTCTAATCTATTATTAGGAAAGTAGCTTCCTAGCATCCTATTTCTTTGAACTGGGTTCATTCCCATTAATATTATTCTAACTAATTCACATTCTTCCATGTTTAATCCTAGAACATTCATTGAGATAATTAATGATTTTACATATTCATTCATAAATTCCGATAATCTTTGTTTCCTGTAAACTCTGTCACTCACTAAAGAATGAATAGATTAGATCTCGATCCTTGTGCATTGTAACGCCCCCTTCCACCTAGCTTCGCCTAATCGAAACCACATTGAGAGTTTATAAAAGAAAGACAAACAAAAATGAAAAAAACTGTCAATATGGGCTCAGATAACAAAGCCCGGCAGAGAGAGCTTGGGAGCGGGGAGTCGAGCAGTATCGCGTAATCAACTTAGCAAGTACTGGTTGGAATTGGAGATCCAATATTTCTCTTTTAAGAAAGGTAAACACCTCAAACATAAACTTAATAAACATGTACACCAAGTTTCAATTTTAAATATAACAACTTTATTAACAATGTTGGGTGGTGTATATGCACTAAATCGTTAGGATAGCGCATATACACTCAGATGAAACGTGCAATACACAACTATTGTAACAAAATAAATCTCTGTCGGTTAATTTAAATATTTTTCAGAAAATTTCAATATTTACTTTAAAAATAGTATCAAATCTTCTTCTCAAATCTTGGTTTACCTATTAACTTCCTTCCTCTTGATGGGTATTTGGCCTCTTTGACTAATGAATTGACTAACCACATTAGCAATTCTTCGTTCTGTGCCAGAATTTTTGCTCTTCAAAATTTCTAATTTCTGACCAATTCAAACAACCAATCACGTTGTTACAGAGATTCACCATAGGACAAATCTTTAGGATTGCCAGAAGAAAAGAGGTCTAAACTAGCAATCACTTCAGACTCTACTAAGAATTGCCCACACTACCAGAATTCTCTCCTTAATAAATTTCTTTTTTTGGAAAAAGAAATATTCCAGAAAGATAAGGAGTAATGAAACAGGCTCAAAATGTATGTCAAATTTACTCTCTGACTATGATTAATGGAGCGAAATGAGGATTCACTTTTAATGCACACTTTCCCTCTCTGACTCTGTTACTTTTCACTAACACAAAAACAGCCTTTTTCTTTGCCAATTTCTTCTTGAAAATTGTGAACTTGTTCCACAAAACGTAATACTTTACTTCACTTAATTCCAAATGAATATATAGCAATAAAAGCTTTTCCGGCACGGAACTCAGATTTGCCCACGTAGACGTATTCAACACCATGTCCTACTCCACACACAAGCAAGACGAGAACACGTAACCACGAACAAATCCACCATCTCTGGCTGAACACAAGGATGTAGATAAAGGAACCTTGAGTCACCGAGCCAGGTAGAATCGGCAAGACAAGCCACGCCCACCAAACAAACACGCGCAAAACTCTTTTTTCTCTCTCTAGTTGTCATAGCATAAGCAATTCAAGTCAATTCCTCCTTACATATTCCTTTCAACTTTTTTAACTACCTTTTTCTTTTCTCTTTTTTTTTCTAAAAAGTAAACTATTTACAACATTGAACTAATTGTTTTAAAAACTGAATTATATTAACAATTTTAATATAAAGAGAAATATTAATTAATTATATACAATTTTCTTTCTTGTAAACATCCATACTTCGTCTTCTCAGAACTCAGAAGGATGGTATGTTACAAGGGGCTAAATGTTTACTAATCCTCCTAAAATTTTCACGGTAGGATTGCAAATGAAGTATAATATGGTGATGAACTATAATATGGTTGGATCGGCCCTCCTAACTTCTACCATCCCCGCTACATATTTAGGCTGGATGTGTGTCCTGGTGCCAAGGGTGCCAATGGGGGGGGGGGCATTCAGATGCAGAAGGCATATGTGAGAATTTTACGACAAATTGCATTGAAATTATGCTAAATATTGTACACTCATAGATACAATGCGGAGGGGCTCACATGAGCTTTGACAAGGGGCGGGCCCCCACAGCCACCGCAAAATCGGCGCCCTTGCCTGATGGTAATAATTGGAAATTTACAGAAAAGGTGTAGTAATTTAGACTTGATTCTAGTTTAGCTTCCCTTTCAGAATTGCAGTTATGAGACTACAGGAGACCCCATTAGATCCTTCTGTGAATCAAACCAGGCTTCTTGCGTAAAAGACGCATATGCTATCCATATAGCCACGGGGGAGCGTTGTGTAGTAATTTAGAAATGATAAGCATTTTTATAATAACTATTTTTATGTATACGCTGAACATGTAAGTAAAGTATTATTTTATAGAGAATAAAAAGTTTGTCTCATTACCACGCAACTGTATGTAGTACAAGCAAGCTGCAACAATATGTGACAATGGCCGTGACACTACTAACATCGAGCTCTCAATTATTACACTTTATCACTTTGTGTTTTGCGTGGGTGACTCGAGTTCGATACTCGGTGGAAGCTCGTGTGGTTTGATCAAAGGTTAACCCGTACATTCACGTTTTATACGGAGGTATAGCATCGGTTATGAAAAGGATGTTAAACTCAAATTCATTCTTCCAACACCAGTAACAAAAATCGATAGTGTGAATAAAATAATATGATTTTATCGAAAGGAGAAACTTTGATCATAGAAAAGTACACAAGTAAAGGGAGAATAAAGGAGAAATCGGAAAATGCAGGAGCAAGGCAAACGTGTCCAGATTTCCGTCGTACTTGTGCAATAGGTTACGTTTGTACTAGTTGAATAGTGTATATTATTTTTTATCTAAACAATGTTAGCGAATAAAGTCGTGCCTGTGTATTCGGCTGTTCATCTCAGTTTGGGTTCTGACTTGCTCACTCAGGCTTTCAAACTTACCAGTGGAGCAAAGAATAAACATCTTTCTAAAAGCGAACAGAAAGAAATGAGATAACCACTTCTGTTTCAGTCATCCTCGTTACACATTTGCAAACAGATTGTGTATCTGTACGCAGTGGCGTATTTACGATTTTGTATTGGGGGGAGCTATGCACAGCACGAGAATAGGCACTTATATTTTTCCTTTTGGTGCCGGAAAATATTAGTGAAGTTTTGCATACATCATATTTCGGGGGGTGGGGGTGCTTGATCTCTCCTAAATACGCCACTGTCCATTTCCTAAATACGGCACTGTCTGTACGTACAAGGTAACAGGCGTGAGTTAAATAAAACGTTTTAAGTGCATTTGCAGACTAACAAGAAGTATGGATATTTAGTCATTTTACCAAATAGCAGCCGAATTTTAATCTCCGCAAGGCAGAGACACAGTGTGTGCAATATTCTCTTACAGTGGCGTACGTGATAGTAACCTGTCCATTATGTGCTATTTCTATATTACTACTACGTCTCCCCATGTACTGCATACACAACTTTTAGCTATTACTTGAATTTATATTCGGATATCCCAGCTTTTATTATTCTTTTAAAAACACTATCGCTTTTAGTGATTTTCATTAGCATCCTGAGATTAACCCTTCGAGCACCAAGATTGAGTCCATTTGACCCAGATGATCTTTTCTAAAGAAATGCTATAATTCCAAAGAGCCGTAGTGGGCTAATATTTTAGTTATTCTTTCATTAACAACCCTATTTATCTTTAGAAATCATTTCAGTAGAATTCACGTATAACATAAACACGAAATACCCACTCCCAAAAGGCAGAAAGTGTAGTTGGATAAATTTGATCCAGTCTTGGTACTCCGCTGCACGGCACACAAAATATCATATTTTATTATTATTATTTTGCTGATTGAAACGGTAATTTTTTCTTTTACCTTCAACAATCACTTCCCCGTTCTACCGAGCTTTGATTCGGCTCAGAGTAATAGAAAACGTTTTATTTTAGCAAACTATTTCCCCCCTTTCGCCCACACTTGCCGCTGTACATTTCTTTCTCACCAATTGCTACATTGTTCCCTACGATATTGTTCAGTTCCCTACAATATCTGGTTTTATTTTTAGCAAGCCACGTGATTCTTCACCTCTCCAAATTGTGCAATCTGCCACAAGTTTGCATGCAAAGCACACTGCACCAGCGAACAGCTCTGCAAGGACTGTCAGGTGTAATCAAAATACCATGTGCGACAGGAGTTAAACCTAACAAACACAGCGTATTTCTATGTATAAATTTCTAATGTTACACTACTATAATTCAGGTATTGTTCGAAAGTGTCAAGAGCCGCCACTGAAAGTGTATAATGCGTAAAGAACGATCAGGTACATTACCCTTTTTATTGTACGTTGGAAATTTTAATTCCCTGAATCAATCTTTATATATTTTTCAACAAAAAACACGCCTGGGTCAAAATGATCGAGGCTTAGTACTTTACGTAAGAATTTAGGCTTGGTACTCTAAGGGTTAATAAGCGTTTAAACTAAGGAGTGTTATTCATATTCGCTATCAAAAGCTTAGTTCGATCATAAATTAAACAGAGTAAAAGTTTCAAGTTTAATATTCGAAGAAACTTGAGCTGCTGTAACGTCACTATTGAAGCGTCAAATAGAGGACTCTCTTTGCATGAACCTCTTGGGATCGGCAAAAATGCATACAGAACATAGATGTTCATTTTACTTCGACCTCACTCACCCTCGCAATAGCAGTTGGTCCTCGCCCTCGCGAATGGAATTGTCCATCGCCCTCGCGCGCCCTCACCCTCGCTGTCGAAACTTGTCCTCGTCCTCGCGCACCTTCACCCTCGCTGCCGAAACTTGTCCTCGCCCTCGCGCACCCTCACCCTCGCCATCGAAGCTTGTCCTCGTCCTCGCGCACCCTCACCCTCGCTACCGAAACTTGTCCTCGTCCTCGCGCACCCTCACCCTCGCTACCGAAACTTGTCCTCGCCCTCGCGCACCCTCACCCTCGCTGTCGAAGCTTCTCCTCGCCCTCGCAGACCCTCGTCCTTTTCGTCGAAGCTTTTCCTTGCCCTCGCGCACCCTCACCCTCGCCATCGAAGCTTGTCCTCGCCCTCGCGATAGGAGTTGTCCATTATCCTCGCTCGCCCTCGCCTTTGTGCTCAAAACTTTTCTTCGCCCTCATATCATTGAGGGCGAGGGTAATTGAGGGTGAGGCCTCGAAAGGGCCTCCTTCGTGAGGATCAGAGCATCAATTACTCAACCTATTTGTTGAATTATTTCCTTATCGTCAGTGGCGGATCCAGGGGGGCGATCGCTCCCCCTCAGAAGAGGAAACTTCTTTATTTTATATATACAAATAAAACGTATCCCAGAGTTTGGAGCTCTTAAAAGTAGCTCTAAGTAGCAGTATTACAACCCACCACCCCCACCAGAAGTCCGTCCTGGATCCGCCTTTGCTTAATATACGTCAAAGAAAGGAAACTAAACATATCATCGTATAACTTACTGTGGAACACCTAAAATGGAACAACTGTTACAATGGAGATCTCGGTCGATAGTGACGTTTACATCATTTATCAACAGTATCCAATGACTTTACTTCAAAATGTTCCTTGAACTACGATGCAAGCATAAGTATTCAGCCACACAAGGGCAGCTCTCATGAGGATGAGGGTGAAATCAAGGTTTGATGACTGGCGGTAGAGTGACTGCCGCGGACTATCTGTCAGAAATTGACAGTCAACACGTTGGCCATCCCTGATGTATGTAGCGTAACTGAGGAATTTGAACAAATTCAAAGAAAAAGATCTAAAGAGCTTAATTTTGAAACTCCGTTAGGAAACAAATAAAATACTTCAGAACACTCATTTTCATTCTATGAACCTTAATAGACATACAAAAACTTTATATTTTCAAATGAAACTATATAGCGACATTAATGGGTCATTTCAAAAGAGTGGGGGGTAACTGTCCCCCTTTTCCCCCCTAATCGCCGCCCATGCTATGATGTGTGGCACATTTGTGCGAAATTAATAATAATATGATTAAACTGTTTACCCCCAACAAAATCCTGCTCGTTTTGCTGAAGTGGTTTTTCCTAAGTTTTATATGTTTCATATATCCTACAGTTTTTTTCAGGCCTTTTTTTTAATTTCTCCAAATTTATATTTCTCCTTTTACCACACAATCGTTCAATACTTGCACTATAATATTTACAATCAGTATATCATTCTGTAACGTATTTTATTCCTAATAAAAATCATTGAACAACACAACATACAAACCCTATCTCACTGGCTTGCACGCGAACCTTTGGTGCATGGGGTCCTGGGGACAATTTCGAGTGGGAGAACATTGAACGACAGTGGATCGAATTCCGCGTTAAACCTATAGGTTCACTTCTCATATAGCCTCGCCGACGAAAGAGGACGCTAAACGGCAATCAGTCCACAGTTGCAAATTTCGGCTGCATAAACAACTTATGTCTTGTGGAACTTATTAAATTTATTTTGTTAAAGCAGCTCTTTTAACAAAATTTCAGTATTAACGTGTCAGATTTTTATATTTAAGGACAAGAAAAAACATATTTATTTTGTAACTAAATGACAGCTCTACCCACGTAGATTATAAAAGCAGAAACAATGCAAATCGATACAATAGTGACTTACATTATTTTAACAAATATCGATTCAGATAATAGTTTGGGCTGTCACAAAACTATGAAAAGTTAAAAATTCCGATTAATTGTAACAACTTCATCAGTGGTGGACATTGGAGGAGGATGTATGCTATTAATCAGCACATTTCATGGGCATCCAAACTCACGAACCCAACGCTCGCTAGCTCGGCATTCGCGCTCAACCGTTCTCGGATTCAATAATTAAGCGCTACCCCGAGCGCCAATGAAATAAATCAGCGCGAGTCCAACTAAGGGTAGTGTGCCCGAGCACGATTCCCAAAGGAATAAATGAGCGAGAGCCCAGTTGAAAAAAATGAGCCCGAGTCCGAGAGAGCCCAGAGCAAAATGGCCATCTATGAACCAAAGTCATTCTATCAAGTCTTTTTCCATCTGATCTACTGCATTCTGATGGTTCTCTCATTGATTGTGTTTGTTCAGATATCAGCGCTCTTGTCATTTACTGCTGAATGACGTGAGTGACTGGATGTCTGTCTACCAACACTCTTTAAACATGACAGTGTAGTAGACACTTCTTATCTAAAACGTCTCCAATACAGGGAGGCAACAATGGGGCACACTTACTTCTTAATGTAGCGCTATTTCTACCCGGAAACTTTCATGGGAAAAATCAAATATTATTCTTATTTGCATTATTATTTTTAATAATTATGTATGTACACACGAGAAATTGTCTACTGCAATTAGTTGAAAGGAAAAATACGATTAATGTATAACCTTGCTATGACACTAACTTTTCATCTAGGGGACATGGCAGATGATATTTTAAATTTTGCCTCTCTCCAAAAGAGGTCAAAGAGCAAACTCCAAAACAGTTGCTTTTAAGGAAGCTTGTCCTCCTCCCTCGTTCTCCTGAAGGAAGTTGTCTCTAGCCATCGTGAACCCTCGCTCCCGTAGTAACACTTGGCCCTTATCCTCGTTAACCCTCGCCCTCTTCGTCGAAGCTTGTCCTCGTCCTCGCGCACCCTCGCCCTCTTTGTCGAAGCTTTTCCTCGCCCTCGCCATCGAAGCTTGTCCTCGCCCTCGCTGCCGAAACTTGTCCTCGCCCTTGCGCACCCTAATCCTCTTCGTCAAAGCTTTTCCTCGCCCTCGCGCACCCTCACCCTCGCCCTCGAAGCTGGTCCTCGCCCTCGCGGCCAAAACTTGTCCTCGCCCTCGCGTCACTGTGGGCGAGGGAACTTGAGGGTGAGGATGCCCTCGAGAGGGTGAACATCTCTGATACAGAATATGCCATCCCATACACTGCCAACCTAGACTACGTATGTTTTATGGCACTTACCAACCAAGTTTTTTTTAGAACGTTTAAAAATTTAATATGATTATAATATTAGTAGTAGAGTCAAGTTTAGAAAACCCAATTACATATAAATTTAAACTGTTTTAGTGTGTGAAGGTATGTGGACTTTCTGTACCAAGTGTTTTCCCTACATATTTACTCAATAAAACATTAAATATTAAACATATACCTATATTTTCTACATATTTTCTGATTAAAACACGTTAAGCAAACATACATTTATGCGCAGTCTTGAATTAGAATAAAATAATACCGTTTAGAATATACATTTTTTAAGAATCCTCTGAAGACAACAGTTATAAGTATACTGTGGTAAAGACGAATTTTGTTTCAAAATCATAATATATTAATAAAATGCAATTTTCTTTGTGTTTGTATATAAATTCCCGGAATATTCCGTTTTTGCAAATCTTCCCGAAAAATATTTTCCCGAGAATTTACCCGTTACTAGTCCCACACGATTTGACTCCGGGTCAGAAGTCTTGTCTGCGTCTGAGGAAGGAGCAATTTCTGGGCAGGGTGTTGACAAGTGATGAGAAGTGGGTCTTAACGAAACTCCACGGCGCCATCATCATTGGTTAGCAAACCAGCCAAAACCAGCGCTGCACCACAGAATCCTCCTGTGTTTGGTGGACTGTTCGCGGTATCGTGAACTACTACCAGCTGGTCAGAGCATCAATGCAACTGCGTACTGTTAGCAGTTGAGCTGTGTTCAACAGAAATTCAAAACTCTGGAGCCAGCAGTTCTGAATCGTAAAGGGGTTCTCCTGTTAGAGGAAACGGTTAACCCCACGTGACTAGGATGACCCAGCACACCATTCCACGCTTTGGATGGGAAACACTATTGGGTCGGCCATATTTGCCTAACATTGTATGGTCAGATTATCACCTGTTCCATTCCTTGTACAATAACTTTAGAGCACGCCAGTTCAAATCCCTAGAAGAGGTGCAAAATGCACTTGATACTTTCTTCGCTTCACGGTTCACCACGTTCTGCTGCGACGGGATCATGGCCTTTGAAAACGTTGTCGAAGGTCGCCGATGCTGATGGGGACTATTTTTGATATTCTAGGTGTTCGAAGGTGTTGATAAAAAAGCGAAAATTTTCTTGATTACCTTTAGAATATGCACATACAAAGGCTAATATATAAAGGCTCATACATTTGATATATCACATGTTAAGATCATTTATTCTTTCTATATGAAAATTCATAGATAGAGGAGTTTTCTCTTTCGTTTCACCAACAACGTGTGCTTTAAATGACTTCCGTTACGATCGGATTTCGCGAACTCAGACAGAGAATATTAAGACGTGTTACGTTTGTAATTAGATGCATGATATTTCAAATTGCCTTTTAAAGAAAATTTAATGATGGACTCGAATTTCCTGTGTGTGTAGCTATATGTTTTTTCATATCACCTTTCCGAATAAATGTTTTTCCGCATTCAAGGCAAGTATATGGTTTCTCACCTGTGTGAGTCATTGTATGTCTTTTCAAGTCAACTTTCCAAACAAATGTCAAACCACATTCATGACAAACAAGTGGTTTCTCACCTGAATGAGTAGTCATATGTGTTTTCAAATGTTCCTTCCGAGTAAAAGCGCTGCTACATTGGAGGCAAGAAAATGGTCTCTCACCTGTGTGAGAAGTCATATGATTTTTCAAATGGTTTTTCTGAATAAATGACTTGCCACACTCATGGCAAGTATGTGGTCTCAGACCTGTGTGAATGATCATATGATCTCTCAAATGGCTTCGTTGGGTAAATGACTTCCCGCACTGATTGCAACTGTGTATCTTATCACCTGTGTGAGTGGTCATGTGAATTTTCAAATTAACTTTATAAGTAAATGACTTTCCGCACTCATGGCATGAATGTGCCCTTTCACCTGTGTGGGTTATCATATGACGCTTCAAGTTACTCTTCCTAATAAATGACTTTCCACACTCAAGGCAAGTATGTATCTTGGCACGTTTACGTGTAGGAATATTTTTTTCGAAATTTGACTTTAAAGTGCCCTTTTTCTCGAACTGTGTTAGTACATTAGTGAAACATTTTTTGTTAAAGGTGTTTCCATACAATTGTTTTTCATAAAAGGTACCATTAATTAAGGTCGAGTCAGAATTTTCGTCAGCTCTACTTCCATATTCATTCAAAGGTAGCACGGAAGACCTGAAATATTTTAAATGGCGTTATATAGATAGAAAATATCCATGCAAGAGTGTAATTTATGTAGTATAAATGAAGATATTAGCGGCTACACTTATGTCATTTTTAGTTAATAAGCGAGATGATTATTTTCAGTCTACAATAAATTAAAAGAAAAATGAGAAAAAATGAACTAATTGGTATATAACAAAATACTCCGGATCTTCCCCCTAGGAACAATCTGGAATATTCCTTCATATTAACTTCTAGAGCATGCTTCAACAGTTTCAAATTTTTGAAAGAAGTCAAATAGCTTACAGTTCTGTATTTAAATATTAGTCAGTTATAAGAAAGTATATTTAATTATCATTGATTGTAGATGAGAACAAAATTTAAAAGCATTACATTTTTAGTCACGGTAAATATTAAATGTGCATATTATGACTAACTGGATGCTATACTAAAACAATATTTCAGCAAACAGCAGTATCTATGTGTGTGCGAATGAGATGATGTATTCTTGTCTAGGCGTTTGCGTAGAGTAGAGAAATAAATAGAATAAATACAGTTTTAGATTATTATTGCAAAGGTCTTATCAGGTTTTTACTGTCTTTCGTCTTCTTCCTGCTCCAACCTTCTAAGGAACAATGTCGTATATATTCTGACATCTTCTGTTGTGGTGACAATAGTATAGTGTTTCGTTGTACATATTTATGAGTAATTACGATTCCCAATTGAGTACAACGGTGATTCAGAAGAAATCCCTTTATAGTATTGAAGTTAAACTGCTGCAGGGTTCATAACGTAGAACCCCCTTATTTTACAAACATAGCTGGAGATATTCGTATCGTGATTGAATACATGTAAGCTATAATGTGTGATATAGGTCTTCCTAAAATTTTCTTTTTATATTTCATAAGGTGCGCGTCTTAAGTATATTGGTGTTTTAAGTTAGCTCTTCTTCTTACATTCTTTGTGTATAAATCAAGAAATCGATGTTCAATTATAACGCCCGTTTTTGTAACATTGCCAGGTACTGCTATAGTTTCAATCTCGGTTGACATGCCGTAGAGACCTCAAGTAGAAAGTTTACGTTACAACTTTGCACAAGCAGACGTTCACTGAATACCAAGAATTAATGTAGGAGTGGTATACTCATGATCAAAAATCTTCGAAATTTGGTTCTGTATTTTTTTCTTGCTCATAGAAGGGAATGAGGTATATAACGCGGCCCTTTTATAACATTTGAAAAGTTTAGTTTTGCCAATTTCCAAGACTTAAGGGTTGGTCCGATGAATACTTCCAGTAGTTTAGATGGTGTAATAAGATACTCTGCCAAATTTTGATTGATGGTCCTAGATTGCACCATACCACTTGACATCGTCAATTGATGAACCACGTCAAATCGAAGATGAGTGCGCCCAATTGACGCAACTTGCATTGCGCACATTATAAGTGCTCTTGCCGAAAAAGTTAATTGCACAGAAATAATGAGAAAGGAAAATAAAAGAAATACACTTTAATACCAAGATGTCGGCTGTGAAAATACATTTCTTAGCGGTAAGCATGCACTCGTATTCAGTGTTCAATGTTAAAAGGGTTAGTGAATTGCCTTTTATGAAGAAAAGGCGAACCCTTCCGACAATAATAAATTATTACAATTAAGAAATGTAATTTAATATAAATTTAAAATAAACTGTTACCTTTGCTGTTCACCAGAATTGGGGCAATCAACGTTAAGTTCCGTATCAACTGGGAGAGAGTCAGCTGAACCGGAAAACATTTTACATTCTTCGATCTCAAATTGGTTATCACACATATTAAACGGAGTTTCATTTTCTTGAGAATAAGGATCTAGTTTCACCAAGCAACGTGTATCAGAAGTGGACGTACACGCAGAAGATCCACAGATTCTTGAATTTTCTTCTGTGATTACAGGTAATTTTCTTTCATTTCTTGTGAGAGCCAGCGTATTTTCTTCAATGCAATATCGGTTATATTCAGTTTTAACAAAAGCATATTCTATAGGGGGAATTTCGGACTGTGTTCCATGTTCTTCTCCCATTACGACAGAAGATTATAGTCAAGAATGTATTTGAATTCTGACACCCTTCGTTCTACAAGTTTTCACTATTATTTCATTTTCTCAACTCTTACTTGAATACGATAATGATCCATACATGGTTTTTTACTTCATTAAAAGCGTTCGTCTGAATGGAATCTAAAGAAGAATGAAAAATTGCAAAATTAAGAATATTTTCTTAAACAACCAGTACAGAAAATAACTAAACAAACATTTAAATGTATTGCCTGCCATCACTAGACTTGCCAAAATAGCAAATATTCTTAAGTATTCTACTGAAAACATTGTTCGTAAAGGGCAATCTGTACCACGTTGAACTTTTAAGTTCGTGTCATATGATACATACAATGGCATGATACAGCTTCACAACACAAGAACCACAAGAAGAGTTCGAACAGCTAGGAAATAAAAGAAAATACTATAACTTTTGCCCTGATACTTATATGTATCATTTGAAAATGAAACGAAATCTTTAAGTTTTACGTCTCACGGTTTGCCGGCTAGGATAAAGGAGACAGTGATGATGAGAAATGAATGATTTGGTGGAATGAAGAAAGTGGGAGGAAACAAGAGAACCTCAAGAAATTCCATGCACACGGTGTTTATCCACCACAAACCTCAGTTGTGATGTATCATTTGAGAACATGAACTAAAATAAACAACTAAAAAAGCTTATAGAAAAAAAGTAGTAAATTGTTTATAATATAATCCGAAATATGCGTTGGGCACTATATTACACTTTTCTTTGGATACTAGACATGAAGGAAAATGACATTTATTATATTGATACAGACAGGATTTATTAAAATGAATACAAGTGAATACAAAATATTTTTTTTTTCAAAAGCATTTAGTATTTTCATTCAACAGAATTTAAGTTATTCATAATGTGAAGGAAAAATTTTCACCATGGCAATGTATTAAAGTATATGAAAGATTTAATGGTTAATAGTTGATTGTATTATTTCTCTCTAGACAACAATTTCTATCAACTCCAACTCAGTACAAAGAACTGGAATGCTTCTGTTCTTAATTACATTATATATTCAAACGAATAATTATAACTGAAATCTGATAATATATGAGTCAATTTATAACAACATTTCAAAATATTAAATATATCAGGAATTGTAACCACATATGAACATTTTAAAGCGATATGCAAATCTGATTATATGACTATTTAAATTATTTAAGCTAAGTAAAATAATAGGCCAATTTTGGAGGGAAACACCAGCAAAAACAAACAAACTTTCTGAAATGTCATTTGAATTGTTTGCCTAATAAGGAAATTTTACTTTTAGTCAAGGTAGAAAGAAAAATAAGGGGGAATACGTTAATCTACATTGGCGAAAAATGCTGCCAAATTTATAGATGGATTTCATAAGTTCTTAAGTGCTTATTTTAACCGACTGTCTTTTGATTTGAATGATTTTTTTATGGCATTCTGAATATATTAACATTCTAAACTATTAACTGCACCACAAAATGTGTAAAATAACATTCTCAAAAGGTAACGTACTGCAACGAAAGTTATCTAATAAGGATGTAAATCAATACTAGCAAAGACGGCCGAGAGTTCGCTGCAGAGAAAGTCAAGGATTTGGTGGAATTCTGGCCCGGCTCCAAAATCTTCATGGGAGACCACAATATCTAGAGGCCCAGGGAAGTATTGAACGAAGTAATAACGATCTTGAAAATTTGTTACGTAGGTAGTTGAACGATAACAGAAGTAAAAGTTGGTCGATCGGATATTATTTATTATTTGGTTTATTATTTTTATAGGATATTATTTTGTTCAATCGGAAAAGCACTGCTCATTTAATCGAATTACTGGAAGATCACCTTACCTTGAGTTATGTGATGAAACCAAAGATAGACTTAATTTCTGGTCTGACAGATAGAGTCGTGAATTCCCATAACCATAGAAGATGAACTGGAGTAATTGCATAATCTTGCCGGAGAATACGTCAGTAGTGAAGATAACAATGAAGAACCTGATCCCTTATTTAATTTACATCCAACTGAAGGAAATAAAGCAGATTAATTAATCTATGGTGTTTGCGGAAAAAAATGGCCTTTAGCTGCAATGCATGAAGGCCAAAATCCACTTTCATGTAGTTGAGGTAATTTTGAGTTTAACGTCCCTTTGAGCAGTGAGGCGATATAAGACGGAACCTACAGATTAACGTGGAATCCCAAACACATGAGCTCCCGCCGGAAATAGAACCCGGATCTCCCAAAGACGCGTACGCTAACCGCGTAGGTACGAAGGAGCTCTACTTTAATGTGGTGTTGCATTATGCTCCTTGTAATACCGAGTTCTGTAAAACGCTTCCTGGTAGATTTGCAGGGTGAATATGCATCACTGATATAGTACATTCCGCACATGTTTATTTTCGGGTTGATGATCGAAATGAAATCTTTTAGTTTTACGTGCCACCTTTATTCCGGGTGGGTTAATGATGAAGATGGGAAGTAAATGAAATGATGGGATGAAGAAAGTGGGAGTAAATGGTTAAATCCTAAGGAATGGAACGCACATGGTGTGTGTCCACAACAAAGTTAACCTTATGCGAACTGGAATCGAACCAGGAATCCCATGAACCAGAGATGAACGCTCTAGTATTGAGCCACCGTCGTCCCCCAGGGTTCACCGTTGACCACAACCATGGGTATTCATAGCACTTCTCAGACAAAAAGTTTTTTTTTTTTCACATGATCAATCACGAAACGTATACAACACCTCAAGCATATTTTCGTTATTGTACTTCCGTTCATGGATTCAAAACCTTGCCAACTAGCGCTCCTCTAAAGTAAAGTCACTGGTATCTACCGTTGTTGTTCAGCAAACAGCGAAAGGTGAGACAATGAACTAGTCAACGCACACTTTATTATCCTCCCTTTTCTTCTTCGAAACGAATTGTTCAGAAATGTTAAAACACGATATCCTGAACAGCCTCTATTCCAAATTTCAGTTCTTAAACTTAACGAAATTCTCATGCTGGTATTTTTTGATTAAACAAAGAGAAATTTGAGTATTCAAGAAAGGTGTATATTTCCCATTCTTAAGCTAAAACACGTTATTTTTAATGTAGTGTTTATATGTCTTTCGCCTTCAGTCACACGATAGATGTATTACTCGAGGCAAACACTTTAACCCCCTTAGGATATTATTCGCGAAAAATGTCCCTTGTCTTTATAACGAGAAGATTACTTTTTCTAATTTTCACGTTCTTATCTATAGTAGTATGATTTTGGCAATAATAAGTCACACTTCTCTCATATATAATATTTGGTCTAGGAATTAATTCGTGCGGGTGGACAAGAGATGGCGCAACGAACGGAGCGTCCCACAGTTCCGTGTATCCACACATGTGTTGCAAACCCCTGTCATCGCGTATCGTTCGTAGTATAAGGCAGTGGATTAAAGCGTCAACAACACCAGTTTGTAGTTAAGTGAACATGGCGCAATTTGTGCCTGATAAAGTGTTTTTGCGGGGTGTCCTGCTGCATTACTTTAACATGCAGAAAAGTGCGACTGAAAGTCATCGTATTTTGGTGGAAGTGTATGGTGACCATGCTCTAACTGAGCGAACGTGTCAGAAGTGGTTTGCACGGTTTAGAAGTGGTGATTTCGGCTTGGCAGACCAAGAGCGAGCTGGACAGCCAAAAAAATTTCAAGACGAAGAATTGACAGCATTGCTCGAGCAGGATTCGTGTCAAACGCAGGAACAACTTGCAGCAGCATTAGGCGTTGATCAAACAACAGTCTCCAAACGCTTGAAAGCCATGGGAATGATTCAAAAGATGTCACATTGGGTTCCACATGAATTGAAAGACAGAGACGTTGAAAGACGAAAAACCATTTGCGAATTGCTGCTTCAACGACAGAGCAGAAAGGGGTTTCTGCATCGAATTATTACGGGTGATGAGAAGTGGATCCATTACGAGAACCCTAAACGAAAAAAGGCCTGGGTGAAACCAGGTGAACCAGGTCCATCACAACCAAAACGAGATATTCACTGTGCAAAGGTTATGCTGTGCATATGGTGGGATATGAAAGGTGTGGTGTACTATGAGCTGCTGCAACCGGGTGAAACTATGAATGGAGAACGTTATCGACGACAATTAATGCGTTTGAAGCAAGCTCTGGCCAGAACACGACCAGAATGGGAGAACAGACATGATAAACTTATTGTTCAACATGATAACGCTCGCCCACATGTCGCAAAACCGGTCAAAACCTATTTAGAAAATGTCGGATGGGAAGTTTTACCCCACCCGCCGTATTCACCAGACGTTGCTCCTTCGGACTACTATTTGTTCGATTGCATGAACAACGATATGATTGGACAGCGGTTTACTTCTTCAGAAGATATCGAAACATGGGTCTCTGACTGGATCGCTTCCAAGGATGAGGACTTCTTTCGCTACGGAATCCGTACATTGCCTGACAGATGGGCGAAAGTGGTGGCTAGCGATGGACAATATTTTTCTTAAGGTATTTATGTATTTTGTGTTTGTACTACAGCTTCAATGTGTGCGTACCAACCGCACGAATTAATTCCTAGACCCAATAGTATAGAAGTATAAATATGTTAGTGTATAAGTTTCTATAAAATAATGACTTTTATGTTTTACTGAGTATTGTAGTTGCTGCTGGAGGCACTCAAAGTTGATTCTTGAGCAGTATATTAAATTTAATTTTAAATTCTAAAATTTCGGGACATACCCTATGGAACTTCGTCAATCACTAGCGTGCCACAACACAATGGTTGGGATCCATTGAGGTGACGTTAGCGGAAACGTGAAAAACGTTACGATGATATATAATAAAGAAATTGACAAAAGTAATTTCAGGTGAAAAATGACGGCACAAAGATTTCGTGTAAATTGATTTTATTTAGGAAAATAGGATCCTTGGGCTTACATGTTTTAAGGAGCTACACGATTATAAATCGTTGGCTTGTGGAAGATTTTGCTCTGAAAAAAAATGTAGTATTGCCTATCTGATATCATCTAGGTTGTGAAATTGTTGCTAACGCAAATTTTTATCCATGGTCGAGAGTATATGATTTCCCGATTTAGGAAAATCCTTGAAGTAAAAATAATGAGGTCGTTTTCCAATAAAATGTAATGATCATTTCCTTTGTCTCTTTTTCTATAAGAAGTATGGAAATCTCCTGAAGAGGGGTCACTCTTTATTGTTGACTGCTGCTGGCTGTTTCTAAGTTTGCACCTCTATCTCTCTGCAACTGCAACAAGCACACCCAAGCTGTGATGGATAAGCAACTCTCTAGCAATTCAAAATGCAGAAGATAATCATTGCTTTACAATACACAGGGCAAAACAGGGCACATTCATGTACCATATCAACATCTATTTAATAGTAACAGTAATAATTCTTGAAACGTATCTGATAAAATGTACATTCGGTTTTTTGATAATAAAAGGAGCGCCTCGTAGGAAGAAGTACAAGCACTCCGCTAGTTTACTCAACAAAGTCTTAATTAAACTTGTAGTCTGTACCATGTAATATCACAAAACGCCTAACCATGTAATACTTTCTGTGCGGGAGTAGTGATGGGTATTTTTCTGGGAATATTCCCTGGGAAAATTCTCGGGAAGTTTCCCAAAATTGAGATATTTCGGGAATTTATGTACAAACAAAGAAAATTGCTTACTATTACTATATTATGATTTCAAAATTCGTTTTCATCACAGTATACTTATTACTGTTATCTACAGAATATTCTTTAAATTATATTCTTAACGATATTATGCTGTTTTGTTACTATTTTATGCCATTTAGAGACTATGCATAAATGTATGTTTACTTGTAACATTTGTATGCGAGTAAATGTGTAGAAAAAACATTTGGTATAGAAATCCACATAATTACACCGCCATCACTTTAAATTTATATGTAAATGGATTTTCTAAATTTCATCCTAGTAGTAATATATTATAATGACATTAAATTTTTAAATGTTATAAACAAATTAGGTTGGTAACTAACGGACAATATACGTTGTCTCTCGGAAAATTCGTGAGGTTGTTATTGTACGGGAGACACACATACAGAATGTTGATTTGAGGTACACTGTGATTTCCGTGTTCTTACTGTGTACTATTAAATCTCTAATTTAAGAAGATAGGCTATTTCGAACAGTATACATGGTGTTACAAATTTTTGTCAGAAAGTTTGGTGCATCAATACACACATAAAAGGAAAGCTATTGTTTAGCTTTGGGGGCCAGGTTTCTAACAGACTTTCTGCGATATTCTATTTATATTCGGTTAGGTTAGATAAATAGCATTTAATTCAGACAGTACTGATGAGCGAGTAAAGGTGGGTGAGGGCCCCAGAATGGAGGTTGTATTCTGTCTTCGTTACTTTTGGCCCCCAGTTACTAAACAGTTGTCAAAGGAAGCAAACAAATCCTAATTAACACAGGTCCGGAAACAAGTTATACTAATGAAACATCCTGAGAAGCTACCCTAATTTTGATATGTCAATATTACATTTTAGAAGTATGTGTATATACGAGCACGGAGATTTCATTATTCAATATCTGGTTCTTTCTCAGAGAGAGAGAAATTCGAATCAGAAACAGCAGGCAGACCGACATCTATTTCTGATGGTGGTTTGGGGTGTATTGATAGTGCTTCACCTCTATCTCTACAGAATTTCCAGATTACTTTACAAACTTGTTTTTTTTCATCATTTATAAATTAGTACTTTGCTACTTTCTAGTGTAAATGGAAATGGAACTTAAAAAATCATATTATTAACTAGATATATAAAGTATAGTCAACGAATTTAATTTTTTATCCTCCAAATTATTTAAAACCTAGAAATGATAAAAAGAAATAAAATGAAATCTTTAAGTTTTACGTTTATGCCGGTTAGGCTAAAGGGGACGGTAATGATGAGAATAAATAAAATGGGAGGAAACTGGAGAACCACGAGAGCACGGTGTTTGTCCACACGGCGCGAGCTAGGATCGCACCAGGGATCCCAGACACCGGAGGTGAACGCTCTACCACTGAGTCACCGCGCCTCCTAGAAGTAAATGATAATAAATGAATAATAATAATAATAATAATAATAATAATAATAATAATAATAATAATAATAATAATAATAATAATTTATTTGTACTTAACACCCGAAGGCAATTACAAAGCACAAATTGTTAATTTTATAATGGTGCAGAATGTGCTACATGTAAAGTAATTCTAACAACTAACCATTACTCTTGTTTTGTTCACATACAGTCAATAAGTACCAGATATAATAACAATCTTTACACTTTATTAAGTAACATTTGGAGGCATTTTTGTTTAAATATTGAGCATCTTAATTGAAATATGTCCAGATCCATAGAATGTATTTTATTGCCTCTATCACATATCCTATACAACTTGAATAAAAAGTAATTAGTAATATGGTTCTTACAATTTGGAAAATAAAGTAATTAAATGGAAATCAATTCCTTCCCGCGTATTTATATGCCAGGAAAAAAACCAGGAATATTCCTATTTTTAATTTTCCTTCCCACCGTGAATATTCGCACTGCCCATTACTATGCGGGAGTCTGTAGAGTTAAGAGGTACACGAGTTTTAGTTCCCTCACCTATTTTTATTGCAAGTGCAGGAAAAATATATACGAACTGGGTACTGTCACCTTACAAAAATTAGAGGTAAATAAGATCTTTGAATGTTTCTATGAATATCGTTGCAGGGTTTGATAAAATGAGTGTCGAAGAAGGCTCTTAGCCCACAGCAGCGGAGAGGAGTAAAAAAAAGACGTCCTGACCCACAGGAATGGGGACAAGAACTCTCAGTCTACAGCGTCCGAGAAGGTATAAGAATCTGTCTAATCCGCAACACCTGGAGAGGTTAGTGAAGTTTTCTATCCCACAGCAGCAATATATTACTGAATAAAAATATATTTAAATGTAGGAAATATTAGAAAATATATTTAAATATGTGTCGATATAATACTCTGAAAATAAAAACAACTTGTGTGAGTTACTAATGTAAAGTGACTAGAATTTTAATTTGCAAAAGCGTTACGTATATGAATTGCGAAAGAAGGGAATGATAATGTAGAATTCCCAGATTGCATTTTGGGCGCTGCCATTGTTTTCACGTTAGAATATACGCTAGCAAAAGTAATACCACAGCGTTCAAGTAACATCCAAGAAATATCACACCCAACCACAGTATAAAGATTTCCAATAAGTGTGGTATTATCTGCCACAAAAGAAAATGCGTGTTTTTCGTGATACTTCCTTCTGCTTTTTGCAGCAATATTAAATTTTGATTACAATTCAATTCTTTAAATAACCTAGAATTCACGCAATAACGTCTATGTTTGATGTTCCAAGAATTCATAAAAAATAATAAAGTGAAAGGGAATAAAATCTTCTAGTTTCCAGATATAGAAAATTATCTCCTGGTAGGAAGTACGTAAACATGATTTGCATTCGATAAAACGTAGTGTATACTCTCTTTATGTTATCCCCTCTGGTGCTAGGGGTCTCGGGTTCAAACCCTGCTCCTGCCAAGTGAACTTTGTGGTGGACAAACACCGTGTGCGTGGGTTTTCTCGGGGTTCTCCCGTTTCCTCCCACTTTATTCATTCCACCATTTCATTCATCTCTCATCATCACCGTCTCCTTTAGCCTAACCGGCATAACCGTGGGACGTAAAACTCAAAAATTTCATTTCATTTTTTCTTTATGTTATCCCAATAATCTCCTATAATTACGGTTGAAATCGATCAAGAATAAGTTGGGAAAAGATCTAAGTTCCCAAAACATCGAAGTTTCATTATTGAACTAATATGATAGAAAGAAAATAATCTAGGCAATGAATAACGGCAGTTGCATAGATACTGTCCACAATGTTCCGTGGACCGTATGTGCAGTTGAGACTGTTTCATGAATTATCGTTTCAAACTCAAATAAATATCAATAATTTTATTATTCCATTTTATAAATCTATAATGTCGTGAAGTCAATGTATGTAAACAGATATCATCCTTTCCCTTCAAAAAAACTAATGTAGTACTCATGAATATAATTGAAGGGTACGAATGTTTTAAACAAGTCACACCATTTTAGCAGTGTTGCCAAAAGATTGTCACAAAAAGTCGCTAAACGAAAGGTGAAATGACTCCAATTTTCGGTGAAAAGTCGCTACAGTTATTCCTGAAACCCGTTGTTTGTAAGGATTGTTTTAAAGTTGCAGATGACACAACCAATCCTTGAATTCACAGGGATCATTTTCACATTGTTTCCAGCAGTGGCGTAGGGAAGGGGGGCAGAGGGGCCGCCCCCAAGAGGTCCGACAATGTACTTTCGTACTTAGAGGTTTGTAATTTTTTATATATTTTATGTTTATATATCTTTTTTGTTTGTAATTTTTCTATAGGTACCTATAACAGCACTTGCCCCCCTTCCCCCAAACACACATCCTGGCTACGCTATTGGTTTCCAGTACTTTTGTTCATGTTTGGCAGGCATGTAAGTTCTGAAATAATTAACCCTATAGTACTTACGTTTTACGTTTTTCTAGTAAAAATGCAGATAAATTAAAATATACCAAAGGGCAAATATAAAAAACACGCACTCTTCGCTCTTATTCACGTATCTATAGATAATCTCTTGCTGTCGATAATGGTGTATTATTTGGGGCTGTTAACGGAAACTCTGCAAACTAAAGGACTTGAAGGTTGGAATATTTCTCCATTAGCAGGCAAAAATAAAATATAACAATGCAGAATTATGGAGGAGTGGCTAGGCTGTATTTCCAAAGTCATCATCGCCTGCGCTGATTAAAATAACCAAGATGAAAGAAAAGAACATAAAAACTAAAAATGCTTCTCTACAAATGGACAGGTTGTTTGTATCAAAAAGTCGTTAGATGTGTAAGTAAATCGCTAAATCGTCATTAAAAAATCGCTAAAAAGTCGTCAATCGGAAAAAATATTTTTTGTCGCTATCTTGGAGGTCGAATCCTCTAGATTTAGCGACTTTTCCCCCAAATTGGCAACACTGCATTTTAGCCACAAGTTTTAACTATGGAACGGTATGCGTGGTATTCTGAGACATACTTCAGTATTCAAAAGTTTGATGACTCGAATCCAGTTCGTGAGTACCAATATTTTTTTTTTTAAATTCTACTCTATTTCAGGATTGTGGTTTCGTATGAATATAAAATATATTTCAGCAAGAGCAATTGACTTCTGCTTTCTCCATTCACAATTGCATGTAAAATGAATACAATGAGATAGACTTGTAGCAGTAAAGGATGTACGGTTATTAGGATGACTGTGCTTGCAGAATTACAATTCTTTTGTCAGTAAACCAATATGAAAATGAATGAATGAAAATGTCTTTATTGAAGCGGGCGAGGTTCAGCCATGGCGTACTCTTTTAACGGTCATTACAAAACAAATAAAGAGAAACAATTATGCAAATTGTTTCTGGTACAGTATTAATAGTACAATTCAATACATTGATCTCTCTCTATATAAGCATGGCATGCATGGCGTAGCAAATGCCTTAATCATACGTTTGTATGGAAGCAGACACAAGGAAAGTTACATGAAGTGCGCTACCTCGATTTTCATGGAATCAGAACATACGAACACCGAATGTATTTGAAAAAAATATACATCAATTTGCATTCTTAAGAAAATATGTTTTCTTTACACTGCAACATAATAAAATAATAAGTGTGACTGATTCTTCATCTAATGCACGACGTTAGAAACAGAATAAATAGTATTTCAAATATGCACCCTTAACAAAGCTATATTGGTGGAATCGATTGGGTCATGGCGTCGAAACGCAGGTATATCTGAATCGAAACCGGCATAAGCAAACTGGTTCTATTTATCACATTTGGCGGATTAAAATCTTCCCCACCATTGTATAAACAGAAAAGATGAAAGTAGCCTACGGAAGGGCATACATACATACACACACACACAGGGAGAGAGAGAGAGAGAAAGAAAAATGAGAGATAACATTTTCTTCTAGGATGTCCCAAAAGTACGGAAAGGAATATCTTAGGATGCACCTTTAATAGCATTTTTCTCTCTCCTTCTTGTATTATAGTAATGCTTGTCAAAACCCACATTTTCAGTCCGCTACGCTCCGTTCGTAATTTCAAGCTATTCGTTAAAAAGATACTGCAAATTCATTCGATAATACGCAAATGCAATACATTGGGATATAAAAAAAATTTGAAGACACTTCGCCGTTCATATTTAGAGTGGGAAACAATACTTGGTCTAATGCTTACAATAGACTTAAATTTCTCGTTATTAATGATCGAATTTCAGTTTTTCTTTATTTGTACACTAATGTTACATTCTTCAGATTACATGTTCAATGCACAGTTTATTTTCATACAGGGTTATTATTTTGAAATTCAATTCTATATTTTGCACTTAATAGATTCCTTGTGCTAGAGCCATGTGATGTTCACTTTTTGGAAGATGGGATGTCCTACTGAGGTAGATTTAAAAATTTGAGGATGGATGGTAGCAACGGAGAAGTAGTAATTCTAACAATATATTTTTCCCTTTTTTTGTTAGTTTTAGCTTTGTTATAAAACTAAGTATAAATTTTCAACAGACGAAGGATATAAAATTGACATTAATTACGGAGAACTGGAAAGGAGGAAAATGTTAACTTCTCTGTCCTATTGCTACTTGTATTAGTGTCTGGAATTACTCAATTCTCTTAAATCGTGCCTTATATTTCCCCCAAATGTTTACTTCTCTAATTCACAACTTCTCTCTTAATCTTTTTATCATTATCAACCAATAACACTTTCTAGTAGTGTGGTTGCATGAAAAAAATAGGTTTCTCTATATTCCGGCTGGTAAGGTCAAAGCGTTCGCGCTTGTACATATGTATACGTTCGCCAATGAGAGAGCTGTTGGCTTCGTACACCATTCCGTTTTGATTCCTTTTGGTATTTCTTATTTTGTTGTTAAAAAAGGACGTCAATAACGCCTCTCTATTGATGAAGCCATATCAAAACTTATCAAGTCCATCAGTGATTCAGTTATTCAACTTACATTGTAAACCAATTTGGGAATTTTCCTTCTGTGAACATAATTATTCAAATAATTATTGCTTATATTAAATATTTATTTATGTGTTTGTAAATAGTGACTATAAGTGAGTACCCTTTTGTCACATAATTCTTTTTCAACCAGTCGAGAAAATAAACTATATTATTATGGTCCTTTCCTCTCTCCGCTCCAATGACGCATACTGCTACCGCAGCCGCGTTGCAAGAGGGAATGAAATGACAGTCGAAATCCTGCGTAGACCAAAAAACGCGTAGTACTTACTTTCGTCTGCAGAAGTGCTGGTCAGAAGATAACCAATAATTTTAATATAATAATTAACGAAATTATTTGAAATAATATTTTCCGTTACCAAGTGATGCCTTGGTTGCGAAATATGGTTCTCTTACCCACAGGGAAAAATGTAGACTGAAAGTCGAGGCATCATATAATTTATACCGTTTACCAAATATTGTTAGGGTCATCAAATCTAGGACGCTCAGGTGGGCAGGTCATGTAGGCAGAATATATAAAAGTAGAAACACTTTCAAAGTTTTAACTGCAAATCCAGTCAGAAAACGTTTATCAGGTAGACCTGGGCACAGATGAGAGGACAATATTAAGATAGATCTCAGAGCAATAGGAATACAAAAGTAGAAACAGGATCCAGTTGGCTAAGGATAGAAGTCATTGGAGAGCTTTTGTAAAAGCGACATTGAACTTTCGGATTCCATAGGCCATAGAGTTATTTAGTTACCAAGTGATAGTAAAAAGTATGTTCTTAGTATAGTCAGCAAAGACACACACACACACACATACATACATACATATATATATATATATATATATATATATATATAAATGTTCAGCGCTCATTTACAATAGCATTCCTCAGAAGATATCTGGAGTGCAACCAAAGCAAGACTGAAATAGTGGCTCGGTTTGCGTCTTGCATATATAGAGCAGATGTATATATCAAACGGTTTTTTCCTTAATGAAGGTAAAATGAAACATTTAAACTTCAGTTTAAGAGATATGGCAACGAGAACAATTTGGACAGTGTAAAATTTTTGGGCATTATTATTGATAACAAATTATCATGGGATTCTCATATTCAATATATTATATAAAGACTTTCGAGAGTTATATATTTGATAAAAAAATTTGAGGAATCAGGTACTATGTAAGATCCGCATATTTTACGTTTTTTCAAAGTATCTTACTATATAGCGTAGTTATGGGGAAATGGTAGCCATGTGAATGACGTTTTGTTGTTATAAAAAAAAAAGTTGTGAGAATAATAATTGCAGAGAACACGTGTCATTGAAAACCATTATTCATAAGAGAAAAATAATGAAGGCAATCAATTTGTATATATACACACAATGTGTTGATGTACGTAAAGGGCAAAACGTCGGAAATACACTATAGGCATGACATACACTCATACAACATTAGAAATAATAGACGTGTCAACGTACCATATTTGAGATTAACAAAATCACAAAATAGCTATGAAGCCATGAGTGTAATGTTGTATAATAAATTACCTTTAGAACTGACACAACTATCTATAGGTAGCTTCAAAAGTAGGTTATATTCTTGGTTAGTTAAAACACCATTTTATTCAATAGATGAGTTTTTTGAATGCGAAAATATTTAATTTTTGTAAGGTAATAATATTAAAGTTTTGTTATTGTGGTGAACTTTAGCACTTATTGTAGATAATGAACAATCACTATTGCTTACATTATTGGAGTAAGTTATAATTTGACGTTGTCTATGGCTATGTAGCTGATTCGAAAATAAAATTTATTATTATTATTATAAAAAATACAGTTTTGATATATTGCACTAACGTATAGCTAAATTAATCCAATTTTTTGTGCGAGGTGGAATTTGTGTTATGCATTTTTTAAATGCTACGAGGATGTATTATTTTTACAAAGTCATATATAAAATTATATTTGATTTAGAATAAGAATATATGTCCATTTTTAAAAATTTTAGTCTACTTTTATGTGCTTGTTCAATACTATTCACACAACTCAATAACAAAGACGTTCCGTTTGAAGTAATGATAGTGTATCGAATCATTAAAAAACTTAAAGTGGAATTAAAATGAGTGACTTAGATATAAAATGATTATTGTATTTTCCTCGTTTATATGCATACTTTCCGTTTATGGCGCGTCTGTAACCTACTGATGCAAATCCGCGTTGTCTTCCCTGGGACTTTTATTTACCGATGGGAGCCAGATTTTTCACCTACTTTTTGCAATATTCTACTCCGATTCGGTCGATTTATTGTCCCATGCGTTAATTAGGTTAGGTTAGGTTACAATACTTAATTCACACAGAATTGCCGAGCGAGAGTTAGCTAGTGAAGAGGATTAGAGCCCCGTAGGGCACGTTGTTTTCTGTCCTTGTTACAATAGTTCTTCTCCAACATAAGTCACTTTAACTTATCTTTACGGTCGGTAATCTTGCTAATTAGTTCAAATTTTCATCACACTGTACTTTGACATCAATTGCCAGCAGGGTTGGCAAAAACAATGGTTTTTATTGAAAAAACCAAAAAACCAGGTTTTTTGGTTTAAACCAGGTATTTTGGTTTAAATAATTTGCTCTATGTATTTATATCACATATTACAGAAATAACTTTGTTTCACCTTGGTGTTGTTATACAACAACCGGGTTATGCTGGAAGGGGTCACATAACCTTAAAGTGTAGTCCAAACTGCTTCTCGGCTTACATCCAACAGAAATTGTTTTCCATTTGTACTCGAAACCGGGACTAATTGGCCAGAAATGCGATACGTCTGCCAACTCACTCATGAAGGACTCCTGATAAAAAATACGTTGTACTGATCTTTACATACTTGTTAATATAATTATCAAGAGTCATTTCAGAAGTACAAACAGATAAACAGTTGTACAAGTGAAACCATTATACAGAAATACATATTGACAATTTCAAAATACTGCAGAGTACAGACGAACTAATTTAGTCAAAGTTAGTTCACTACGACCTTTGGTCCAAGTTAAAGAAATACAACGACTTAATTTGCATATCAGTAAGAAAGGTGAATAAAGATATGAATTATTTGAGTCCACTTCGACTCTGACCCATTTATAGATAAATAGATACCAAAGATACTTCTGATTTCAATAAATGCCTCTTGTGGGGTTTGTATGACTCCTCCCAGCCAAAAAATAAGTACGACATTTCGATGTATTTTATCAATAGTTAACATTATTAAAACGAAACAATATTTAGAATTTTTCTTTGATTGTAAATGCATAACAATAATAACAAACTACAAAAAAATCACAGAAAAAACATTCATAAGCTTATAAGAAAAAGTTACTTTTGTACTATAATCTCTTTGAGTAATGAATGGGGAATTTAGGCCTGAATATAATACGAATAATATACGGGAATAAAACGTGATAACCCACAAATGTGTGTTCATCAAGATCTTACACTTTTACGAACATTTTTCGTCCTTTGGTTTAAACCAGCCAACCCTGATTGCCAGTCACCACTATCAGCTAACTTCTCCTGTAAATCATTCTGTTTTTAACTTATTTTGGTCCCCCATCTCGAAACTGTTACCCTCCCTGCTGTGTTACTCTCTGGGGTTCAGTTATATAGCATTCTATGTTTTAGTAACTACCTAGTATAACTTTTTTTTTTGATAGTTGTTTTTATTGGATACGTCCGAAAGCATATATATACCAGTAATGGGAAATCTTCGAGGCCTATGTTTAGCAGAAGGGGTCCAGCTCTTTTCTCTAAAAAATGTTATAATTTTGATAATTTTTGTTCACATTCGGTTAGTGTTGGGTAGGGTTGGTTAGTTTAAGTTAGGTTAGGCTAGTTTAGGTTACGTTAGGTTAGTTTAGTTAATGTTATATTAGTATAGGAGTCCCGCATAATTTTCCAAAAAATGATAGAATTTCGCTTATTTCTACTAATATTACGTTAGTGTAGTTTAGTTCAGGTTAGCTTACGTTAGTTTATGTTAAGTTAGGCAAGATTTGGTTACGTTATGTTACGTCTAAGTACTTGCATCACTCATTTCTCCTGTAAATTTTGTGTTTTTTACGTGATGCTGGACCCCTTGTACTAAACATACCCCATCTTCGAAAAGTAATTCGGAACCTAAGAATTAATCTCCTACCAGTATAAAGAAATAAAACTTCTAAGCCACCATAGGTGAATTTTGTGATTAAATAGTCGGATATAACACAACACGTTATCGTTGCAAGTCACATTCGTGTGACCGTATATTACCAAACTATACTAATTACTTAGACGTGTCAGGGTAATAAGTCTACAAAATTTTAATCAATTATGGGTATTTTACGCACCTTTCAACTATTTCATGATACTGGAAGACTATTTTCTATAGCGTATCTACCGTATTAACTGCTGAGAGACAACGGTTTAGGTTAAGTTAAGGTATCAGGCGTTTTGTACAATAAACAATTAAAATTCAATATTTGACACGGAAAGGTATAGTTATAAGTGACAAATCTGTGCAGGCGGTAGAATTAGGTACGAAGTAAAACAACCTGAATTTTCCCTTGAGATATATAGAGATGCTAGTGTAAAACATTACTAGGTTATATGATGATTATAACGATTCCGCATTAAAAGTGACTGCATTGGTTATTATTTTCTGACGGCGTATTATCTCTGTGCACTGTACAAAAGCTGCGTTTTAATCTACACCTTGAGTGTTACTCGTATATATTACCTGACCAGGATATTAGTGCGGTTTTTCGTGGAGAGCGCTAGTGTTGTGTTTACATCAGTTTCTGGTAAGCGCGGTGGGACAGGGGAACGGAGAGCGTCACTCTGCAGTGTATCCAACGATTTTCAAAAGTTGCAGTTTACATGTTATAAGAAGCCTAATCTGTTTCGTTTAATAAAGAACTCCATAAATTATATAGTTGTTATTGAATGCAGCAATGGTTATTCCTGCAGTAATGCAGATGTATTGTGGACAGTGGCGTATTAAGGGGGGTGGCTTCCGGGCTTAAGCCCCCCCCGAAAACTTACTTACTATAGTATAGTATAAAGGCGGATTTTCATGCCCGCGTTAGAACTGAAGCATCACATGTAGCGTATTCACCGTAAATTATTTTCGTTTTCATACATCCGTGCGTGTATTGCGCCAAATTACTACTCCCTAGCTAATGCGCATGCGTAAAATAGAAAGTTTGCGACTTCCGCCATGTTAGTCAGTGAATACAATAGTGTACGCGCGCTACTTCCGTCAGAATTGAACAAATTTCTACTCTGACGCGAGTGTAGCGCGCCATCTCCGATGCGTGATTTCATTGGCTGTTTAGCACAATCGCTCGCAACTCACGGAGGTAAAGGACACATGAAAATCCGCCTTATGAAATATCTTGCAGAATTTTCACATTTTCAGGCAAAGCCCCCCCCCCCGAAAGATAGCAAAGCCCCTCCCGAAACAAAATCGTAAATACGCCACTGATTGTGGATAATGGCATATGCATGGAAATTAACAATTTAAGAACAAGATAGCACACAAGTGAATTTCTACCGTGTATTAAGCAGATTATATTAAAAAAATATTACATTTTATTTGATTTCATTATAAAACAGTAAAAATCTGTAAAACTCAGTAATAAGATGTTAATGACTAAAGGATTAATTATGGGTTGGTAGCTTAGATACTGGCGCAATATCTTGTAACTGTAAGTTTAAATCAAGCTAAGGCTCGCGATGCTTGTATTTGTTTTAATGTAGGTCTATCGATTGACAACTAAATTATTTTCTTGAGTCGTAGCCAAGAAAGAATTCCGATAAGTTTCCACTCGAGAATTGTGGAAGTTCTCTTCGTTGGTCTATTGGCTAGCACATGTGTCTTTGTTGTACGTGGTTCTGTGAGAGCCCAACAATTAATTTTACAATCTTTCACTTTCAATAATCATCTGTTTCCTCTAGCATAAAGAGCATAATCATGGGACGTTAAACTAAAGAAATTTCATTTCATTTTTTCTTTGAATGTGAACCCTTTGGGGGAAAAGGAAGTGAAGAAGAAATTTTCCTTAATTTTTTAAAGGGCTACGGAATTGGATAGCTTGTCTTTCGGGATTGCCTTGTAAAACCTGATTACAATGCATCTTTCTTTTAGGATTATTATCGTAATCCACCCTTTTGGTAAATGTGAAATAAAAGTATCGATAAAACATTAGCGTATTGGTAATGTAAGCATAAATATCATTGGTTCAATACACAATAAATTCACATCTTTTATTTATGAGTATAGAAATTCCCTTTGAACTCCCTCTGAATTTCTTTCAGACCCTAGATCTCTTGTGACAAAGAATTAATTCTACTATCTGTTTTCATACACAATATAATTTTGAAACTTGGGAGCCTAGTGTTGTCTTTGTCTGTAATACATAATCATTTGTCGATTGACTTCAGAAGACTGAGTTTAGTCCGTGAGCGTAAGTTGCATATAGTTCAAACATATCAGATGTACGGTCTTGTTTAACAAATCCTGTGTGCACATATGAAATTCAAAGACAAAGGCAATCAATCGTCTTTAAACAGCTGTATTTTTATTTCAAGTGCAGGTACTAAAATGTGCTACGTATAGTTCCAAAAGGGGATCCTTACAAAAAAAAAAAAAAAAAAAAAAAAAAAAAAAAAAAACTTACGTACCTAACATTGGCACTCATCATCATCTTCATGATTTGATGTAAGAAGCGGCCGCATGATTTCCGGCCAATTGTTTAATCGCCGGTATCTTTGAGCAATGAGATGGCAGTGGAAGACAAACTTCGTTCTTCTAACTTGATATTTTGAAAAACTTACGAAAATAGTTTTGTTACTTAATACATATCTATTCACTCTAATCAATTTCAAAAGTACCATTAACTTAATAATAACATAATGAATGTAAGAGTTACAATGAAAATGTATTTTGTATTTCTTTTTTAATATGAAATTCATTTTTTCTGAATTTCACTGGAGCTATAAGAAATCAATTGTCAGGCTCCCCACTTAAAATTTTAATCGCTCCCCTACCGCCCCCAGTGCAATATTGGGTTTATTTCTTTTAAATAATTTTTTCAAAATATGGTAGAAATACTGGATTTTTAAATTACCAAACCGTGCTAAATAATGACAGGTTAGATATCAGAGAAAGTTATTTTTATCTACCATCTTAATTAGGGGCAGATCCAAATCTCCTTCGGAGGCGGTTAGATTATCAGTTTCTCTGTCATCAGTCTTTTGCAGCACATCCAAAAATGATCTCAATGCAAATTTGTTACTGAAGGTACTGTCAATCGTTCGATCACAGTCCAAATTGGTAGCAATTTCGAAGACGCCTTATCTCAAAACTACACAATAAAACTTGCTTTAAACAATGAAAGCGCAGTTGCCAAAGTATAACTTTGATTCACAAAGATGAACATCGAGGTTTTGTTAACAGATGAAGTAGGAATTCCTTACACCCTAATGCTACGAAGTTCTCAGTGTTCCTTTGTAGAACACTGAGATTAGTTTATTCGCAAGTTATTGCCAAATTAATATGGAGGGTGTATGTACTTTTTTTTTTTGCAGTCCCTTAAAATGTTCTGAAAATAACTTACATAACTTTTGAAATTGTGTTTGTCTTAACTTGAACATATGCGTGAAGTGGTTTATTATGAACAGGACAAAAACAACTGTGATAGATTAATTACAAGTAATCCGGTTAGAAACACTGTTGTTTGTATTTTAGTTCCAAAACCGGCCGCCCGCACTCGTTCGCTGGTCAGGATTTACCACTAAAAGGCGCTATAAGAATTCATATTTACACTATTCTCGATTACGCGAATACCCGTCGCTAATTTCCTTGTTACCTACCGAGCGCGCTCGCGCAAAGCAGCTGCGCCTTACCCTGGTTATATAGCATTCGTGCTTTTTATCGGCTACCTAGCAGTACACTTAGTATTTTTTTTTCCGTTTTGGATAGTATTTAATGGCATATGTCGGGATGCTGTGCTTATAAGCAAATTGTGAAATATTTGTAATTTTTAAAGGAATTTCATCTGGTAACCCTCTTAAACATAATATATGCTAAGTGTAGTATTCAAGTTTTACCCAGCGGTAATTTTCTGTACTATAATAACAAGGAAACTAGTGAAAAATAATATCTTTTCATTAATTAATGCAAGTTGTGTGCCTAGACTTTACCTATTTGTACGTACACACTACATTTTTAAGACCTACATACATATCCTTCTTAACAATCATTTTTGCTTTCAGGTTTTACATATAACTTTATCGAAGCTGTGGCACCCATATTCGTACTCTGTGCAAATATATGTAGTAGAAATATTACGCTCGTAATTTCAAACATACTTGAAGGTATAAATATTGCTGACATACTTGCAGGTCCTGTCAATATGTTACTTATGCCTCGTTTGAAGTTTATCCTTACGAATATCTGGTGTAAATATAATATCTGTTGACCATCTTCATTTATCGCTTTCGTTAATCACGTCATATAACTTAAGGTATAGTAATACTCAGACCTCAGATTAACAGTTCTTAATAGTACAAATAGACAATACCTATCGTTGGTTCACTGAACATGAACGTTATTTTATATTTTGTTTCTTCGTATGATCATGATGGAAGGCCATATGTTGACTCGTGTTGTCAAAACGTTGGCACAAAAAGTCACTAAACGAAACATAAAATTACTCCAATTTAGATGAAAAGTCACTAAAAACATATTCGTGAAAGTCCATGTTTATCTGAACTGTTTTAGTTTTCACACACATAAACACAAGTGTGAAACTAGATCATCAATGATTTCAATGAATATTTTTACACTGGCGCGGGATAAAGGATGCATTTCCACGAATTGCAGACACACACTTCTGGATATTTTCATTCTTCAAGATTCTTTAATTAGTTTGTTTCTTGAAAGGGCCTATGTTTAGCTGAAGACGTCCAGGTCTTCTTCTAAACATGTTACAATTTTGGTAATTTCTGTACACATTAGGTTAGTTTATGTTATGTTAGTGTAGGAATCTAGAACAATTTTCCAAAAAAAAAAAAAAAAAAAAGACTTACTTCTACTAATATTAGACTAGCTTAGGTTAAATTTGGTTACGTTATGTTACATGTAAGTACTTGCATCATCCATTTCTTCTGTAAATTTTGTGTTTTTTACGTACTTCTGAACCCCTTCTGATAAACATACTTCCTTGAAAAAAAAGTTTTACTATTTTTTTTTACTTGAATACTTAACTATTTCAAGTGAGATTCTAACGACTATAAAAATATCGGCGAGAGATGTTGCAAGAACTTTTTTTTCTAATTAAAGATATTTTCTTTTTTAGTTTAGCAACAAATAATAAAATTGCTTGCTGTTTCTATCTTCGTGACCATTGAAAAAAGATCTTGAGAGGGATGAAAGTTTTCTTGTAGAGAGTGGATAATATACAGAAGCAAATACCTGGAGTAGTAGGCCCCGACGTTCGCCCGAATGACTCATCCTCACTCTCTTTTATGACCGGGATTTTGAAATTCGTTCCCTTTTACGGCTTAGATGAGGGTCAATGACCTAGGGGTACCTAGGGCCACCCCCTCTAAATTTTGGCAGGGGTACCATGGCCCACCCCCTAAATTTTGGCAGGGGTACATAGGACCACCCCCCTTAAATTTTGGAAATTGCCAAATCTAAAAATTTGGTATGGTAGCCTAGGACCATAGTATGTACCTCTATCAGTATTGGATGTCTATGTCGTTCCCTTTCATGGGTAAAAAATTGCCAAAAATTCAAATTTCGGGGGTTTTTGACCTAATTTATCCCCTTTGATGAGGTATTATTACCCTATATAGTTATATGGGCGTATACAGGGGTCCATTCCCTTTCATAACATATGGGTATATTAATGCACCCCTTGAAAAATTTGGGAGGGGTATCATGGCCCACCCCTTAAATTTTGAAAATTACCAAATCTAAAAATTGTGTGTGGTAGCCTAGGACCATAGTATGTACCTCTATCAGTATTGGGTGTCTATGTCGTTCCCTTTCATGGGTAAAAAATTGCCAAAAATTCAAATTTCGGGGGTTTTTGACCTAATTTATCCCCTTGGATGAGGTGTTATTACCCTATATAGTTATATGGACGTATACAGGGGTTTATTACATTTCATAAGACATGGGTATATTAATGCACCCCTTGAAAAATTTGGGAGGGTTATCTTGGCCCACCCCTTAAATTTTGGAAATTGCCCAATTTTAACATTGGGTATTATAGTATAGGACCCTAATATGTATTATGATAAATTTGGGTGGTCCACCTCGTCCCCTTTTAAGGGTACAAAATTGCCAAAAATATAAACGTAAGCAATACGTTATACCACGTGTTTGGTTTTCAGCCTATTTTATCTCCTTGGATGAGGTCCTATTACCTTATATAGTTATATGGGCGTATACAGGGGTTAATTCTCTTTTATAATATATGGGTATATTAATGCACCCCTTTAAAAATTTGGGAAGGGTATCTTTTCCCACCCCTTAAATTTTGGAAATTGACCAATTTAAACATTGGGTATTATAGTATAGGACCCTAATATGTATTATAATAAATTTGGGTGGTCCACCTCGTCCCCTTTTTAAGGGTACAAAATTGCCAAAAATATAAACGTAAGCAATACGTTGTACCACGTGTTTGCTTTTTGGTCGATTTTATCCCCTTTGATGAGGTGTTATTATCCTATATAGTTATATGGTCATGTATAGGGGTCCATTCCCTTTCATAAGATATGGGTATATTGGTGCACCCTTTAAAAATTTGGGAGTACCTTGGCACACCCCTTAAATTTTGGAAATTGCCCAATTTAAACATTTGGTAGGACGAAACATGAGAAAACATGTCCCCTTTTAGAGGTACAAAATTGCCAAAATATAAACGTAAGCAATACGTTGTACCACGTGTTTGGTCTTTTGGCCCAATTTATCCTCTTGGATGAGGCCCTATTACCTTATATAGTTATATGGACGTATACAGGGGTTCATTACCTTTCATAAGATATGGGTATATTTGTGCACCCCTTTAAAATTTGGGTGGAGTACTTTGGCCCACCCCCTTCAATTTTGGAAATTGCCCAATTTAAACATTTGGTATAATAGTATAGGACCCTAATATGTATTATTATATCCCTTTTAGGGGCACAAAATTACCAAATTTTACTACAATCACGTATTTGGTATTTTGGCTCATTTTATCACCTTGGATGAGGTCCTATTACCTTATATAGTTATATGGACGTATACAGATGTCCATTTCCTATTATAAGACATAGGTACATTTGTGCACCCGGGAGGAGTACCATGGCCAATCTTTTAAATTTTTGAAATTTTCCAGTTTAAGCATATACTACTGGACTCTAATATGTATCATGATAAATTTGAGTGATTCACTTCGTTCCCTTTTAGGGTACAAAATTGCCAAAATATAAACATAAGCAATATGTTGTACCACGTGTTTGGTTTTTTGATCCAATTTATCCTCTTGGATGAGGACCTATTACCTTATATGGTCATGTATAAGGGTCTATTCCCTATCATAAGACATAGGTACATTTGTGCACCCCTTGAAATTTTTGGGAATGGTAGGGTCTACCTTGGCCCACCCCTTAAGTTTTAGAAATTGCCCAATTTAAACATTTGGTATAATAGTAGTGGACCTTAATATATATTACTATAAATTTGGGTGGTGCACCTCGTTCCCTTTTAGGGGTCATTTTGTTCCGCTTTAGGGGTGAACATGGATACCTTGCAATCGTCCCGAGTTCGATTCTTGGTGCTAGTTTCAGGAAATGTTGAATTTAACGTCTCCGAAAAACGATGATGATGAGAAGTGATAGGACGAAACATGAACTTACTTGATTGAGGATTGAAGCAGAGACCTCACACATTAGTGACAAACGCGGATGGGATGATGTGATTTTGGACCTCTCGTTTCCGTTCATGGATTAAATAAAAAGATGACTCTTTGCTTAAATCTGATTAGTTCATTGTTCGAGCGATTTTTAAACGCCCAGCGTTTGTTGATCAGTAAGCGCTTCATTGATGGAAACAATGTTGCCAGATTTTGAAAATCTAAACTGCTCCGATTCTTTTTTCGAAACGGTTCCGCTGAGTGCAAGAATTTTTCAAAACTAAAAATTTTAAAAACTAAAAATTTTCAAACTAAAAAAAATTTAAACTTTTCAAAAAAATTTTTCGAACTAAAAAATTTCAAATAAAAAAATTTAAACAAAAATTTTCAAACTAAAAGACTTCAAATAAAATTTTGAAACAAATTTTGAAAATCTAAAATTTTTAAAACTAAAAAATAAAATCAAACTTTCTGGAACGAAATTTTTTAAACTTAAAATTTTCGAACTCGAACCGAATTTGAAAACTAAAAAAACTTTTCGAACCAAATTTTCAATCAATTTTTTTTTTCGAACTCAGAAAGTTTCAAACTTAAAACTTGCAAATCAAAATTTCAAACTAAAAAAGTTTTCGATCTAAAATTTTGAACTAAAAAAATTCGAACTCAAAGTTCTCACTAAAAATTTTCGAACTCAGAAAGTTTTAAAATCAAAATTTGAAACTCAAGTTTCGAATTTAAAATATTTTCGAACTACAATTATCAAACTCAAACTTTTCGAAAATCTTAACAGAGATTGAAAGTGATCACTCGTTTCGCGAGCCGTAACTTTTAGTAATGTAACATAGTTTACGGTTTAAGATTTATATTGTCTTGAGAACGATTGAGTTCGTTTATGTAATGAACCCGTTGGCCAGCCATAGCCTGATTTCACATCGTAGCTCATGAAAGCAATCTTGTTGTAGTTGTGTAGCCGTGACCATTTTTTTTCTGGACATATAGCCTGTACGATCACCAGGAATGAAATACTACTTAGTTTAGCGACCATTAAGATGAAATCTGAACCATCAAATGTTAAGACATCCTGCGATAGAACAAACAAAAATGTGTGTTTCCTTACCTGGAGTCGAATCCCGGATCGATTAGAACTTTAAGAAAGGGACATATTTCGTTTAGCACAGCGATTCATATCTTATGAGCTGGGAACTCGGACCTCAAAATCGATGTCTGCTTAGTTGTTAAAAGCAATGAACCAATTTTCCATTGACATTGCCAAACACTTTAAAATATTAAGTCACGTTTTGTCATATTGAAATTGCATTTAAAAAATCATATGCGAAGGCGAAGATGACGAAAGAGAGGAGCGACTTCTTGCACAAGTTTCGTAACGAAATGAATTTCATTACTTCAGTATCATAGTTTCTTTGTCATAGATGAAGAATGCAGAATTTGCAGTTTTTCTTTATAACATCATTCAGCTCTGTCATATTGCATTCTCTCTCTTTAAATTGTGTTACTGTTGCTTAGTTACTAAGATATCAGTCCTGTGCTTGTAACATTGAACTTGTCATTTACTGCAATAGTGATTACCGTGTTACCTAGTGATGCTATAATGTTGCATTGAATCCAATTTTTCTGGTGCAAGAGGTTTTCAGTTCGATTCCTTTAGAGTGCTTCCCGTCGTTCTTATAGGATTATCATGTTACTTATTTCATGAAAGATCGTGCCAGTAGTGAATGATGCTACATTGAATTCAATTTACTATGGTGGAAGAGCTTCCCTCATAAGATTGTAAATGAAGAAAGAAAAAAACTGTTACGATACCATGGTTCGGCTTTCCTTGTGTAAAAGAAATGAACGATTTATCGTTTTGATCTCATATTTTTTTGTACCGTGGTGCTGTAATTCGAGTGATTTGTATTAAATAACATTCACAAGAAGATCGATTCCGGCTGGAAAACAATTTCATAAAAGTGAACAAGTGCATCTAATGCGAAAAGGATTCTAGTTGATCCTGCTGACGTTCACTATTTTAAGTGGAGTTTTTATACGATAAAAGTACTGCACGAACAGTCTGTGCCTACTGCTAAAACTGAATTACATTTTCATTGAAATCAACATAAGTAATATATATTTGTATTTAAAAATGTAATCAGTATGTACTGTAATAAACAACATTGTGTGCTTTTGTGTGTGTGTGTGTGTGTGTGTGTGTGTGCGTGATGTTAGTCTAAACAACAGTCTTTTTCATGAATGGGTTTTAAATTATTGTTGTGGTATTTGCTCCTCGAGAAAAAAGCTGAGGCCTGCAAAATGATCTTCCTCAACTCAGTGACCTTGCTTGTTTCATGTTAAGTGTATCATTATCTGTTTTACGTCGTGATGACTCAATGACAGAGGTGTGTAAGGTCGCTGGTTCGATCTTAGCTAACGTCAAGTTGCTTTGTAGTGAACAAAAAAGCCGTGCGCGTGAGTTTTCTCAGGGTTCTCCCCACTATATTTAATCCATCATTACATTTATTTCTCATCATCATCGTCTTCTTTAGCCTAGTTAACATAACCGTAAGACGTAAAACTCAAAGATTTAATTTCATTTCTCTGAATTACCACGAGTGTTTTTTGTTCTCTTGACAGTATCGAGGACGTAAATCTTGTGTTCCTAGACTGCATAAGACGTGAACGATAAAATCTGAACCACCATAAATGTTTTATGTTGACTTAACAATATCGAGGCTGTATAGGACGTGGACCTACAGTTCAAAGTGAAATGCGAATCATCATAAATGTAGCTATAAACACCAAATATTTGTTTCTATTTTACGTATAAGATGGAAAGCGTTTATGACCTTAGGCTGTATAAGACTTGAACGTACTTCTGTGGGCTGTGTACTTAAACCCGTAATAATAACGCCAAAAATCGAACCTGGACTTAGCCACTGAAATCTCAAATGGTCTTAAGGAAAGATTTTTTTTTTTATTGTAATGCATTCAACCTGGAAAAATGCTGATTAGCACCTTGACCTTCAAGTGAGAGGAATGAGAGGTAAGGAAATACTTCTGTGTTTGACGTCACATGAATGAAATTCTGTCCATCTTAGCATTTTTCGTTCTGTGCTTTGATCAGTAAGCTGTTATCCGTTTCATACAAGTTCAAGTGTTAATGTGGCTAATATTTATTAAATCACGTCTTAATGGTAGCTAAACTAAGTAGTATTTCATTCCTGGTGATCGTAAAGGCTATATGTCCAGAAAAAAAAATGGTCACGGCTACACAACTACAACAAGATTGCTTTCATGAGCTACGATGTGAAATCAGGCTATGGCTGGCCAACGGGTTCATTACATAAACGAACTCAATCGTTCTCAAGACAATATAAATCTTAAACCGTAAACTATGTTACATTACTAAAAGTTACGGCTCGCGAAACGAGTGATCACTTTCAATCTCTGTTAAAATTTTCGAAAAGTTTGAGTTTGATAATTGTGGTTCGAAAATATTTTAAATTCGAAACTTGAGTTTCAAATTTTGATTTTAAAACTTTCTGAGTTCGAAAATTTTTAGTGAGAACTTTGAGTTCGAATTTTTTTAGTTCAAAATTTTAGATCGAAAACTTTTTTAGTTTGAAATTTTGATTTGCAAGTTTTGTTTGAAACTTTCTGAGTTCGAAAAAAAAAATTGATTGAAAATTTGGTTCGAAAAGTTTTTTTAGTTTTCAAATTCGGTTCGAGTTCGAAAATTTTAAGTTTAAAAAATTTCGTTCCAGAAAGTTTGATTTTATTTTTTAGTTTTAAAAATTTTAGATTTTCAAAATTTGTTTCAAAATTTTATTTGAAATCTTTTAGTTTGAAAATTTTTGTTTAAATTTTTTTATTTGAAATTTTTTAGTTCGAAAAATTTTTTTGAAAAGTTTAAATTTTTTTTAGTTTGAAAATTTTTAGTTTTTAAAATTTTTAGTTTTGAAAAATTCTTGCACTCAGCGGAACCGTTTCGAAAAAAGAATCGGAGCAGTTTAGATTTTCAAAATCTGGCAACATTGTTTCCATCAATGAAGCGCTTACTGATCAACAAACGCTGGGCGTTTAAAAATCGCTCGAACAATGAACTAATCAGATTTAAGCAAAGAGTCATCTTTTTATTTAATCCATGAACGGAAACGAGAGGTCCAAAATCACATCATCCCATCCGCGTTTGTCACTAATGTGTGAGGTCTCTGCTTCAATCCTCAATCAAGTAAGTTCATGTTTCGTCCTATCACTTCTCATCATCATCGTTTTTCGGAGACGTTAAATTCAACATTTCCTGAAACTAGCACCAAGAATCGAACTCGGGACGATTGCAAGGTATCCATGTTCACCCCTAAAGCGGAACAAAATGACCCCTAAAAGGGAACGAGGTGCACCACCCAAATTTATAGTAATATATATTAAGGTCCACTACTATTATACCAAATGTTTAAATTGGGCAATTTCTAAAACTTAAGGGGTGGGCCAAGGTAGACCCTACCATTCCCAAAAATTTCAAGGGGTGCACAAATGTACCTATGTCTTATGATAGGGAATAGACCCTTATACATGACCATATAAGGTAATAGGTCCTCATCCAAGAGGATAAATTGGATCAAAAAACCAAACACGTGGTACAACATATTGCTTATGTTTATATTTTGGCAATTTTGTACCCTAAAAGGGAACGAAGTGAATCACTCAAATTTATCATGATACATATTAGAGTCCAGTAGTATATGCTTAAACTGGAAAATTTCAAAAATTTAAAAGATTGGCCATGGTACTCCTCCCGGGTGCACAAATGTACCTATGTCTTATAATAGGAAATGGACATCTGTATACGTCCATATAACTATATAAGGTAATAGGACCTCATCCAAGGTGATAAAATGAGCCAAAATACCAAATACGTGATTGTAGTAAAATTTGGTAATTTTGTGCCCCTAAAAGGGATATAATAATACATATTAGGGTCCTATACTATTATACCAAATGTTTAAATTGGGCAATTTCCAAAATTGAAGGGGGTGGGCCAAAGTACTCCACCCAAATTTTAAAGGGGTGCACAAATATACCCATATCTTATGAAAGGTAATGAACCCCTGTATACGTCCATATAACTATATAAGGTAATAGGGCCTCATCCAAGAGGATAAATTGGGCCAAAAGACCAAACACGTGGTACAACGTATTGCTTACGTTTATATTTTGGCAATTTTGTACCTCTAAAAGGGGACATGTTTTCTCATGTTTCGTCCTACCAAATGTTTAAATTGGGCAATTTCCAAAATTTAAGGGGTGTGCCAAGGTACTCCCAAATTTTTAAAGGGTGCACCAATATACCCATATCTTATGAAAGGGAATGGACCCCTATACATGACCATATAACTATATAGGATAATAACACCTCATCAAAGGGGATAAAATCGACCAAAAAGCAAACACGTGGTACAACGTATTGCTTACGTTTATATTTTTGGCAATTTTGTACCCTTAAAAAGGGGACGAGGTGGACCACCCAAATTTATTATAATACATATTAGGGTCCTATACTATAATACCCAATGTTTAAATTGGTCAATTTCCAAAATTTAAGGGGTGGGAAAAGATACCCTTCCCAAATTTTTAAAGGGGTGCATTAATATACCCATATATTATAAAAGAGAATTAACCCCTGTATACGCCCATATAACTATATAAGGTAATAGGACCTCATCCAAGGAGATAAAATAGGCTGAAAACCAAACACGTGGTATAACGTATTGCTTACGTTTATATTTTTGGCAATTTTGTACCCTTAAAAGGGGACGAGGTGGACCACCCAAATTTATCATAATACATATTAGGGTCCTATACTATAATACCCAATGTTAAAATTGGGCAATTTCCAAAATTTAAGGGGTGGGCCAAGATAACCCTCCCAAATTTTTCAAGGGGTGCATTAATATACCCATGTCTTATGAAATGTAATAAACCCCTGTATACGTCCATATAACTATATAGGGTAATAACACCTCATCCAAGGGGATAAATTAGGTCAAAAACCCCCGAAATTTGAATTTTTGGCAATTTTTTACCCATGAAAGGGAACGACATAGACACCCAATACTGATAGAGGTACATACTATGGTCCTAGGCTACCACACACAATTTTTAGATTTGGTAATTTTCAAAATTTAAGGGGTGGGCCATGATACCCCTCCCAAATTTTTCAAGGGGTGCATTAATATACCCATATGTTATGAAAGGGAATGGACCCCTGTATACGCCCATATAACTATATAGGGTAATAATACCTCATCAAAGGGGATAAATTAGGTCAAAAACCCCCGAAATTTGAATTTTTGGCAATTTTTTACCCATGAAAGGGAACAACATAGACACCCAATACTGATAGAGGTACATACTATGGTCCTAGGCTACCACACCAAATTTTTAGATTTGGCAATTTCCAAAATTTAAGGGGGGTGGTCCTATGTACCCCTGCCAAAATTTAGGGGGTGGGCCATGGTACCCCTGCCAAAATTTAGAGGGGGTGGCCCTAGGTACCCCTAGGTCATTGACCCTCATCTAAGCCGTAAAAGGGAACGAATTTCAAAATCCCGGTCATAAAAGAGAGTGAGGATGAGTCATTCGGGCGAACGTCGGGGCCTACTACTCCTGGAATCCCTCCGTCAATTCACACGCTGTATTTCTCTTTTCGTTTTTAACATAATGAAACTCCTTAGTAAGTTCTATAAGCCAGGGTTCGATTTGTTAATTTACCATGGGGGGATAGGTGGATCACAATGTGTAGTGCATTTACATATACACTAGGGGCATTGGGGCTTCAAAGTTGTTAGATGGCCAAAAATATTTCCTGGAGAGCCTTCTCTAATCAGATATTATTTTATGTTCAAATTCAAAATCTAGCTAAACAAAACATTCAATTATCAAAATTAACAAAACAATAACAGAAAATGTAGTAAAGATAGAGTAATACAAAAAGTACGTACATAGACCCCCTACAACAAACTAAAGTTGTCTTTTCTTAAAGAAAAACATTACTTACGTTTCAGTTGAAAAGGCGAATTGTATGTGAACATTCTGTGATATTTCTTGCTAACGCACAGCTACCATCAACTCAACACGAGAGAACACTAGAGGGCTCATCCACAACTAACTTGCTGTGGACAACTCTAAAGTCCTGCCCCTGCCTATTTCTGTTCTTTTTCTTTAAAGCCAAATGGAACCTATATAACTCTTCGATTGTTTGAAAATCTAAATTAACCGAAGTGGTGTATTGTTGTCAATTGAACGCCCGCCCCTCAGTATCGTCATTTCAGATTTGGCTTGGGGAGGCAAGACCCCTTGATATAAGTAAAATTTCGCGTTTTTCACTGACTTACTACTATTCTATTGAAAAAATCTACATAAATCTCAAACTCAGGGGGATGGGGCAAATACTCCTCCCTGCCCCCCTAAATGACGCCCCTGCCGTTTCTATGTGGCTACGACCGATAGAGCAAAGCATCTATGTTTTTCAACTCTCAACGAGCAATAAAACTTGATTTTCCAAACAGATCTGTCACCTCGACAGCCATAGACAAAAAACAAATATGGAATTGACCCCACATGTAGGGGAGAGGGGGGTACATTTGAACAGGGGGTACCTTTGAACATTTAAGATAACAGGCTAGAAATAATAGCATATCTGGTGTTTTCAAAACTTTTGGTTTGGCAAAACTGCGTTGCGTGACGGTCAACTATTATCTGCCGTTTTAGTGTAACTGTTGATGAACAGCAGTACTTTGTTACATTTGTGGGGTGGAAAGTTGGAATTTTTGTGAAGTTTTGTAAGATTTTTGACAGAAGCCTATATTTTGATATTATCTGCCATTCATTGCAGAAGCAAGTACATTAATGTACTTATCTAATGTTGCCCTTTGTATTTCACAATAGTTTGTACTATCTGGTTATTACTAAATTCTGCTTGGTCATGCCGGTTGGGGCAGTTTTGAACAAAATTAGGGGGCACATTTGAACATTGTTCTACCTCTACTTTTCTGAAACTTATAAGTACCAGCAACATGTTTGTGTTCTCAGACAAGGAAGACAAATGTTCAGTGCCAACTGCTGATATTGTGTGTAGACTTTCTAATCCCACAACTTCTGGAGAGACAAAGCAACCTGCAAAAATTCTGACATTTCATGTTGATTTGCAGAATTTTGGGGTAGAATAAATTTCGTGTACAGTACCCGGTTAATAGTGAAAAAAAATGTAATTTCTTAGATCTCTTAGATTGCTAGTAGTAATATGTTTTCCATTAAGCCTATCAGGTATGACGAGCAAAATTAAAAAGTGAATCATAATTATATTTTCACAGATATGCTACGATGATCATATTCTTTTAAAGTTTTCTTCAGATCACACCTACGCCTATAGATATGTTGTCCACACATCCTTTTGTATGTGTGCGTGTGTAACGTATAACGTATAGCATATATGCAGCCCGTATTTAGGTTACTACTATTCTGTGCTCGAACACAGGACGTCACAATTTAGAGGGCGGCAAAATTTTGGATTTTTTTTAAAAAGATTCACAATAAAGTTATATTTAACACTACCACACTCAAGAGTCCCGCGCAAGAGCGAGAAAATGTTTAATTCGCTCTAATTACAGTAGTTATTAATTAGCTAGCTTATCTGATTATTTTTTAAAAAGTCATCCTCTCCTACTCCCACCCCAAAGGATGAGGATGAACTTGAACATCATGAAAACTGATATCGTTAAACTCAGCGAACTCGAAAACAATGAATTCAACACTAATATCTGTCGTTTTCGATTACTTTTAAACTCTCGCCCGCCTCATTCGGGAGTTGAGTATGACCTGGAAGTTGAATTGAATTAAAACTGTCACTATTCATCTCAGTGTCCTCAAAAACTATGAATTCAACTCAATTCAGATGTGTTTCCGAAGGGGAGCCAAATTATTTAGAGCACAGAGGCGCACAATATACAAATACGGGCTTGCATATATGTTTCAGCAATTATTACTATTATTATTATTTCCTTCCGTGTAACGTGGGTTCCTGTCACCACGGCATGTCGCGTCCTCAGGTTGCGGATCGAGGAGAAGGCCTCTAGATATAGAGGTTAGCTGCGAATATACTGAATAAGCAGTCGCGGACAGACGACTAGGAGTGGTCCTCCAGCTTGGGGGTTTGGGTAAGGCTAACACCCTCATCCTGTAAAAAAAGGTACTTGTTCAGAAACATTCACAAAAGCCTCGGACAAGGACTGATAACTTGGCACGACATCAGCAAAAGAAAATGGACATGAGATTTGGAACATGGAATATTAGAAGTCTTTATAGGGCAGGCGCGTTAAAATCTGTAACGAGTGAGTTAGAGAAATACAGGATGGACTTAGTAGGAGTTCAGGAAGTTAGGTGGGAAGGAAATGGATCTGAGAATTCCGGAAATTTTACGTTCTTTTACGGGAAAGGAAATAAAAATCACCAGTTAGGAACAGGGTTTTTCGTTCACAAACGAATATTACCAGCAATTAAACGGGTTGAATTTGTTACTGACAGACTTTCTTTTATTACTCTTAAGGGACGGTGGTGTGATATTATTTTAAGGAATACCTTATTTTAAATGTACATGCTCCAACTGAAGATAAGGGTGACGATATAAAAGATAGTTTTTACGAAGAAGTAGAACGGATATTTGACCAACTCCCGCGATACCATATGAAGATTCTATTAGGGGATTTCAATGCGAAGGTAGGACGAGAGGATATTTTCAAACCGATTATAGGGAACGAAAGTTTGCATAAGGAAAGTAATGACAACAGTGTTAGACTCGTGAACTTTGCAACATCCAAAAACCTAATCGTGAAGAGTACAAAATTCCCACATCGCGACTTTCATAAATACACTTGGACATCACCAGACGGAAAAACACATAATCAAATTGATCACGTTTTAGTAGATAGAAGAAGACAATCTAGCATAATTGACGTCCGGTCGTTTAGAGGGGCTGATTGTGACACTGATCACTACCTGGTAGTAGCGATAATACGGGAGGGATTATCGTTCAATAAAGGTAATATTCAATGTCCGAAAACGGAGAGATTTAATTTAAAGAAATTAGAAGAGAGCCAGGTAAGAGAGAAATACCAGATTGAAGTTTCGAATAGATTCTCGGTCTTAGAAGACTCGGAGTGCACTAGTGTTGAGGATACTTGGATTGAAATTAGAGAGAGCATTAAAAGTTCAGCAATAGAAAAATTGGGACACGCGGAAATACGTAGGAACAAACCATGGCTCGACCAAGAATGCATTAAATTAGCAGAGAAGAGAAAACAGGCAAAATTACGGTGGCTACAAAATCCGAATGAAATAACTACACAAAATTTCGCAGATATCAGGCGGGAAACTTCCAAAACTTCTAGAACAAAGAAACGGGATTTTTTGAAAGCTAAAATTAAGGAACTTGAAGATAATAGTAAAAATAAAAATATTCGGGACATGTATAATGGGATCAGCGAATTTAAGAAAGGCTATCAACCTCGTGCTTATATATTAAAGAAATCTGACGGAACAGTTCTCACTGATACGGATAGTCTCTTAAATAGATGGAAAGATTTCTTTGACGATTTGCTGAACACGCAGCCAAAAACTAATGTGCGTGGAGAAAAGGAGATACACACCGCAGAACCGTATATTCCAGAACCCAATCGAATAGAAGTGGAAGCCGCTATAAAGAAATTAAAGAAACACAAATCTCCGGGTGTAGATGAAATTCCGGCTGAGTTAATTTTAGCTGGAGGCGAAAAATTGTGGAACAAGATACACAAACTCATTCTCCTTATCTGGAACAAGGAAGAATTGCCACAAGAGTGGAAAGAGTCAATCATTGTTCCAATTCAAAAGAAAGGCGACAAAACTGACTGTAATAATTATCGAGGCATTTCTCTTCTGTCAACATCCTATAAAATCCTTTCAAATATTCTGTTAGCAAGATTGACCCCATACGCAGATGAAATTATTGGAGATTATCAGTGCGGATTTAGACGAAATCGATCAACTATCGACCAAATATTTACCATTCGCCAAATACTCGAAAAGAAGTGGGAATGCAGTAGTCCGGTACATCAACTATTTATTGATTTTAGAAAGGCTTACGACTCAGTTAGGAGAGAAACATTATACAACGTTCTTACAGAACTTGGAATACCGAGAAAGCTAATTAGATTAATTAAGATATGTTTAAGTGAATCTCAAAGTAAAGTCCGGGTAGGAAAATTTTTGTCCCCGAGCTTCCACGTCGAAAATGGCCTGAAACAAGGAGATGCGTTGTCGCCATTATTATTTAACTTTGTGCTGGAATGCGCCATAAGGAAAATCAAAGATAGCAACCAGGGCCTAGAGTTGAACGGCATTCACCAGGTTATGGCATATGCTGATGATGAAAATTTAATAGGGGATGATAGGAGAACAGTAGAAATAAATGCAGAGATCTTATTAAACGCTTGCAGGGACATGGGTTTAGAAGTAAATGCAGAGAAAACTAAATACATGGAAGTGCGTCGGGACCGTAATACGGCAAATTGTGGAGGCGTTAAAATATTAAATAATGCTTTTGATAAAGTGGATACTTTCAAATATTTAGAATCAATATTAACAGACGAAAATCATATTCACGAAGAAATTAAATGTCGACTAAAAGCAGGGAATTCGTGTTACTACTCGGTTCAAAATCTCTTGTCGTCGCGAATTCTGTCGAGGAATTTGAGCTTAAAATATATAAAACATAATCATGCCTATTATTCTGTATGGTTGCGAAACATGGTCGCTTACTCTGAGGGAAGAACATAGACTGAAAGTATTTGAGAACAGTATCCTGAGAAGAATATTCGGACCCAAGAGGAACGAGAATGGGGAATGGCGGAAGGTTCATAACGAGGAACTACATAGTTTATACGGTTTACCCAACATTGTTAGGGTCGTCATGTCTAGGAGGCTTAGGTGGGCAGGTCATATAGCTAGAATGGAAGAAAGTAGAAACGCTTTCAAAGTCTTGACTGGTAGACCCATAGGAAAACGACCATTAGGAAGACCTAGGCGCAGATGGGAGGATCATATTAAGATGGATCTCGCAGATATAGGAATACAAAGTAGAAACTGGATGCAATTAGCTAAGGATAGAAGTCAGTGGAGAGCTTTTGTGAACGCGGCACTGAACCTCCGGGTTCCATAGGCCATAGAGTTAGTTAGTTTAGTTAGTTATTATTATTTCCTTGCCATACGCGATTGGTTAATTCTTGTGCCTTAAACCGTTAATGCTGCTTTGTTACATTAGCCTTATTGTTCGTAAACGAATTCATCCTGAAAATAACGATTATTGTAGTAAAATAATAGTTTGTTCAAAACTGCCCCACGCATGTTCAAATCTACCCCATGCTTGTTTCAATCTACCCCCCAAGGAGGTACATTTGAACGACACCTCCTGCGTCCTTGCACGGAATGACACGATCAAACAAAGTACTCTATTTTATGGTAAATATAATGTATATTATATTTAGCTTTTGCTACAGTTCTATAAGGAAATTTGCTGACTGTTTGGAAGCAAAAACGAATTATCGAAAACAGATGTTCAAATGTACCCCCCTCTCCCCTATAGTAACTTGAATTTCCTCTACGCTTGTAATTTTGCCCATTGCCTTTATTCTTTGTCAACAACCACTCTATTCTAGTGATAGTGTAGGTTTCCAGGGTTCTCCTGAGATCAAATTTTCAAGTTCTATTGCTTTATTAGCTGTTAAATAAAAGACTACTGTAGATGACAACACAGACTTGTGTTATTCTTGCCTTTCGTTGGGGAGGCTGTAGGATCCAAAATTTCAAACATATGTTGACCGCAAGAGCAATAAACATTTCTTCCTTGTGTAATGTGATGCACGGGGAAAGAGGGAAAACTCTGGTCTACTTGTGCTTTTGCTTGTACCTCAATTGTTTCTTTTCTTGTCGACGGAAGGAGAAACGCATTATTGGTATATTGATGTCTTATGCTCCGAGTTTCAATCGTAAGCTTAAATATCAAATCTTCCCTTTCATCTTTGCTAACAAAGAGGAAGGGAATCTTGCAAATGTACTACAGACCTTGAAACAATATGCACCTTTTGTTTCTTTTCTTGCAAGATTCGCTTAAAACTCCCCAAAACGGTACTTTTATGCGAGTAGCTCGCACAAACAAATACAGCCTCATGTAGGGGAAAGAAGAGAACTGAAGTGAGACAGAAGAAGCGTCATCCAAACATAGAAAACAGAACACCCTAAGAGTGTGATTTAAAATATTTTCTATGATGAAGGAACTATGTAGTATCTACATAAAATAGTTAATGGAAACTTAATATCGAAAATATTACTTCAGGAACTATCCTTACGTGTCCCTTCCCGCATCACCCGGAATACCCACCTGTTCCATCTTGCCCGTCCTAGGTTGGTTATTATACAGAGGTCTCTTTTTTATAGAATACCAAACTGTTATAATCAAGTAACAACTGATGTGGACATTTTTTCGAGCTACCCAGTGTTTAAAAACAAATTAAACGAGATTTGACGGAATAGTTTTACTTTTACACTCTTTTTTCTATGTTGTTGTTATTGTTGTCTTTTTTCTTTCTTTTGTTAGCATGTCCCTGTGTAAAATGGCAAAGTTATGCTGTATCTGGGAATTTGTTCAATAAATAAATAAATGTACAGAGAGGGGAAACCACTATCCCTGGTTGGAACGACATTAGCTAAACCAGAAGCCGGGACGATATTTCCAGAGGGGGGAAATCCCAGGCATACCCTCTTCAAATCAAACACTGCTTTAAACCAATCTATAAAGTCTTTGTAAATTCAGAACTGTTAGACTAAGAGATGCTGATGATTAAATCAAGTGAATGATGATGTAAGAATTGGTGGAATGAGTAAGTTTGAGAAAACAAGAGTATCCGAGGAAACCCACGGACACGATGTTGTCCACCACAAACTTACTTGACACGGTATCGAACCAGGGACCGCTCTCACCAGAGGTTAGCGTTCTATCACCGATCCACCTCGGAACTTTAAGTTTATTCCTTTCCCTTGATTTCTCTTCATCGATAAAATTTAATCTTTTCTTACTCGTGACAATTTATTTAAATAAATGTTGAACTTCTTGAATCTTGCTCTTACTAATAGCAGAGGAAATATAAGTTTCATATTCTTCCATAGCCCAACCCCATTCATCACTGAGTTCCGTCTCTCACAAGAGATAGTAATGTAAGATACAGTTACAAAAATACAAATTACAATCTTACTAATTTAACTTATAAATGACAAACCTATGATTCAGTACTATAACATATTTTATACTAAGATATTATACTTGATCCATATTTTCATCCTTTCTTTTAATTTTCAAGTGTAATTGGGCCAAATAATGTTTAATCATCAAAAAGTGCCTTTTTTGCTATATGAAATACTGTTATATTTGTGTGTGAACTAAATTTATTTTCACGAAGATAGAGAAAATCTAATAACTATACAGAATAAATGTTCTTCAAGAAAGGTCGTCAATGTTTGATTTGCCACATGAAGTGAAAACGACGGCGTTTCACTTTATATAGGGTACTAGTCGGCCTTAAGAGCGTAAACTATAAGTATGGCACGCCCTCTTTGAACTGCCTTGCATGGTGGCTGATTGGAGGCAGGCACTAGTTGCTCCACGGTCTTTTTACTACCCTTTTAGTGATTTTAATCTTTAACCTGGCTTGGAGTTCCAAGCAACTGTCTCCTGTTATCATAATGATTCTCAATTGTTAACCTTGCCAATCATCCTCCATCCTTTGCCAATTGTTAACTTTGGCTGGAACAGGGATACCTTGTACAACCGCATCCACACTTTCAGTGATTTATTACCCATAGTTCAGTCTCACCAGTTGAAACATTGTAAGTAGTAGACTAATGTTTGATTGAGGAAAACGATGTGGTTACATATTGCGAAAAAGCATAATGCTAAGCTCTTTCTGATGGTAATAAATTAATTGGTTTAAGCTTAGTGTCTATTATCACCGACCCGAAGCTTTTTTTTTTCGAATTTAAAAAAGACATTGAAAAAGACAAACTTAATTTCAAACTTTATTAACCAAGCCTTGTATATAGAGGAACAATCTAGAAGCTTTGTTCATCAGTTTGGTATTTTGTACATTTGTGTTGGTAGGCGTCACTTCGATTCTGCGGCCATATATTCTTCGAAGCAGGACCTTTGTTCACGTGATAGTGCCATGCTTGGAGACTTTTCTGCTCCCTAACTTTCGGAACATTTGCATTACCACCTACACACTGAGGGCTGATTGATCAATGATTCTGATCCTGAAGGAAACCTAACAATATGTAAACCATGTTTCGGCAAGGGAAACTCAAGTCGTGCCACCCCCTTGAGCTTGCCACCCTTGAACGCAAACTGGGTGTGCTGTTTGAGTTGCACGCTTGCATTACCGAAAGTTGGCTCGCCTCACTCTTTTTGGGTTGAGCGTAAAAAATGATTTCATAACCATATAACGGTGAGCTATAGTTGAACATCTTATTACTAGTGAAGTTAAGTTCTTAGTTTTGTCAAACAAGTGAGAACTAGATCGTTAAAATCAAAATAATCATGCCATTGTGGATAATTATTGAGCATCGCCAAGAAGAAGATTAAAGCGGATCTTTTGGGCTTAACTGACGCACCCCCAAGCCTATTCTGGCTCCAGTGCAGGAATTTTATATGGACTTCTTTCACACCCAATTAGGACTTGACGCCGGGAACCGAGAGGTATCAGCAGTGAATCAACTGACCGGTCAAAGACTTATCGTGAGTAAGTGAAACATTAATTATTCGAGCCATCTTCTCATTGAAAGGAAGTAAAAGAAAAAATAGAGTAAGAGGTTCACACGTTTACATAAGATATTTAGTGAAAGTTGTATGCTCATTTGTGATCTTTGATGTCCTTTTAATTTGTGTAAACTATATTCAGCAACATTATATTTTTTGCACAGTTTAATTAGGTCTTGTGATTCATATTGTAGGATAATTTTTACTCGTTGATATTTGTGCTTAATCATCTACACATTTCCTATTTTTTACGGTACTTATGTTTTGACCAACCGCCTTTACCCAGCTTCGGTTTGCGACAAAATATAAGTGCGGATGGAATTGTGATTTGCCATAGTAAAGCTGGGACGAAGACACTAAATTACATAATACAGAGAAAGAGAAAAGAAGAGCGTTACGTTTATGTTTATAAAACTCTAACAACGGCAAAACACGATTACACTATAATGTCTGTCAAACATATCTTAACTTCTGTAATGAACATTTCACACGCAAATAAAAGAAAAAAAAGAAATAATAAACTTCGAAGCAATGTGGTACTGCTGGAAAATCTGAAAGTAAAGTAGAAAGTAGGAATCCCATCCGACAGAGTCCTAGCGGGTGAATGTGCAGAGTGAAAACTCTCCCTTTATTTTTATACTGGATGGAATATCATTATCTTTTATTTCGACGTTCCTGTCCATTATTCGTTTGTGTCATAAATTTACAATTGTGTCCGGACTTTGCAGTCCATACCAGTGTATTTTAACACAAGTGCTGGAAGTTCAAAATTCTACCTTCTGTTCTATTTAGGGGTAGTGTGCAATATTATTTCAAAATCCCTTGAAGGCCAGTATCATTTTGTGAAGAGGAACATTCTAAATGAGTTTTTCAGTGTAGATCCCAAAAGCGTTCGACGAAAAAGAATATATAGCAAAAATTCTCGTACATTAGAATATATTCTAATCTCTGATCACGTTAACATCTAAATGAAAATTCACTCAGGACAATGCCTTTGATTTGCTGTAATTGGGGCGAAAGTAAATCGCAGTGCAAAAGATGTACGTGTGAAATTATGTTAAATATGAAAAAAAGTGGGCTAACTTTGACTTTTTATATCCATGACCGTGGTATTGCAGTATCACAGTGCTTCCGGAAATTAATAATATCAATCAATAAATCAATCTAAATTAATATTATCAGCCATAAAAATAACTTATAAAACTCAGGTTCATAATCTCATATTTTAAATGCAAGTAATTAGAAATAGCAAATTTATTATTTTTCCTGAAGTGTCTATCTATTTTCTCCTACTGGTCAAGGCCTATGGTGAGTGTCGCGATTTCCCCACCCATGGGACTGTGCTGTTCCTACTTGATCGTAAACTAGTTATTCCGAATTTGTCACTCTATGTATTTAATTTTAAATTAAAGAAGGGTGATACATTGTTGATTTCCTCACTCTGGACTGATTTGCAGTATAAGGCAATTAAGACTCATCAAAGAGGATAAAATAGGTCAAAATTCTCCGATTTTTTTCTTTTTTTACCGATAAAAGGAAACAAAGTGGACCTCCAAACTTAAAGAGGTACATACACTGCTCCTGCAATACCAAATCCACTTTTTAAATTTTGCTATTTCTAAAGTTTAAAGTGCAATTCACCAAAAAATTGGAAGTGGGTCACTGTATCCCTGCAAAAATTTAGAGGTCATCGACCCCTATGACGATATACCACATGATCAGGTCACGTTACGTACATTAGTTAATCACAACCGGTAAAGCAATAACGGGGGCATACTACATCAGACGAATCACGCTATTTTCATCGTTTGTCCTCAAGGTCGTAATCTTGGTCCCTACAATTTTTTTGTTGGCGTTTAACTCTGGAAATAAGAAAGTGCAATCATTGGGGTTCCGTAATGAGCACAAGTTGTGCCCTAATCAATGGACCTAGTCGTTTGGTATGTCTTCACGTGGGAAAGCAACGTAAGCATTTTATTAAAGAAAGAAAGAAATAGCAATAATTTATATGTAGCTTTCAACCATGATTTCAGTTTTGATTTGGGAATAATTGAAACACAAACAATTTGGTTTCCGTACACAAACGAGACATAGTTGGAATGGGTCAGTGGGTCAAGTTTTCTGAGTGGGTAGTGGGTCAACAGCATGCGACCCACTGTGACCCACCACCCACCATGACCCACTGCGACCCACCGACTCAGTATGATATACCGACCCACTCTGCTCACTGCATTGTAGACAGTATCTTCTGAAGACTGGTAAATTTATCTTCGTTTTACTTTCAAGACCTTCATTTCCCTTCCTTTTCCATTTGTTTCTGTCTACTTACCTGAGGTGAGTATATCTAACCAAGTGAAAAATGAACTTCAGGAACTTTTGGATATTGATATTTTTAATAGTAATAATAGCAATAGGACTTATACTACTACTTGGCTTTCGAGACCTGTGAATTTTTAGAGGAGCTAACTACGGGAAAAGAATACATTTTTGAATCACTGTAATATATAAATTGTTATATAAAAAATTGAATGTAACTATGTGTGCCTGATCATCACGGTCAAATTGCAAAGTCAAACGAAATTACTTTTGGTATATAGTTAGGCCTTAATCCAAACTGGGATGTTATATTGCTTTCATTATAATGCATAATATTCTAGTGAGGATCTGAATTTTTGAGAAAAAAAAAAATGAGTATCTCGCAAGCCGTTAAACTTACGGAGCTGAAATTCAGTGTATTAACTCTTTATTGAAAATAAACAAAATGTGTCCTAGCATTTTTTTAAAATTTTCCTTTATGGGAGTGGGGGCACTTTCTAAATATGGAAAATTGGTAGTGAGTTGGTTTGTAAAAATGATCGAAAAGGATCGATGTTATTTAAGAAAAAAAAAAATCAGAAACAAAAAATGCAGTGCTTGGCTTCATATATCCATTGCTTTCTACTATAATAATTGCTGAACCTTATGTTTATTATATGGAGCGCTTACAGCACAAGGCAATCAACCCATAAAGTTGTGAGAAAAATAGGCATAAAATTTGTACTGTAAGCTTAATTACACGGAAATTATAAGTTTGGATTGTATGCATACAGGTAATTATATGGAAAATTTTACACTTTTCCCCCCTTCACGTTGGTCTACTTACCTTAATTTGGAACTTTCAAATTTCATCCTTTTTTCCACTGAAAAGTTTCGATAATACAACAAGGAAATAATTACACTATGATAATTTAATTGAAATTCCTCGTAATTTGGCACATGGCAAACAGCAGTGGAGATTGAAGGGGAAGAAGGAGGGAAATTCCCATTCACCTCTGACTCTTTCCAGGAACCTCGTTCCCTTTTGCTTTCTAGACGGGGGAGGGAACTTGGTAATGGCATCAAACCTTCATGTGTAATTACAAAAATTAAATTTATAAACAAATAAGAAATAATCAGTTTATCAGGCTTTAATTGATAATTTATTCACAAGATTCTCTATCAAAGGCGTGGTAGATGAAGTTTCTGTTCTACATGGACCGACATTGCCAACTGACATGGTCGATATGGAAAAGATGTTGTATGGTGATAGAGAGATGATACTTCTTGCTGAGTATTTCAAAACTGACCAAGAAAAATCGTTATCAGACTTAAGTCTAACAAGCAGATTGTCGATAAGGAGTTGCAGAAATCGGATAGAAGTATCATTAATTTCCACGAGAGTGCGAACGGGGATTTCTTCTTATGAATTTACAGATGACTGATATCAGAAATAGACTAAGTGCTCAATCATTGTCTAACTTGTTGTTCATCAATGTTAATGGCCCACCGCTAGACAAGCTCGAAGTAGACGAGCTAATTATTTCTTATCTGAAGGATGGACATCATTTCGCTGCGGATGATTTACCACGAAAAAGTTACCAACAGGAAATAAACCCGATTTCAGATTTGTTTTAAGGTGGAAAATTACGAATTATGGAAAATGTATACTTGTATTACTAATGGCTTATTTGTGTTATTCAACTTTGTACCTCCCCGCCAAGTGAACTTTGTGGTGGACAAACACCGTGCTCGTTGGTTTTCTCGGGGTTCTCCCGTTTCCTCCCACATTCTTCATTCCACCATTTCACTCATCTCTGATCATCACCGTCTCCTTTAGCCTAACCGGCATAACCGTGGGACGTAAAACTCAAAGATGTCATTTCATTTTTTTTCAACTTTGTACCTAATTTTTAGTAAGTCTCTTCTTTGCTTTAGGTAAAGTACTTTGAATAAATATTCATAATAATTGCAATTATGCATATTTGTAACTTAAATTTAACGTGGTGTTTTAGTGATTACACAAATTACAATTATGAGCATACTTTATGGAGATGCTCTCACATAGGGTACCCGAGCACCTTTATACACTATGAAAAACTGATAGTGAAGGAACCACACGTATAAGCAATAGGATGTTGGGCCTCCCTTTGCTTGGGTCACCGCCTTATAATGGTCGTAACGTAATCGATCGCCCAATGAACACTTTCCCGGTAGTTGGATAGGTCGGCATGGACAGTTGAGTGGCCAGCAAGGTCACCCGACCTACCTCCGTTAGATTTTTATCTTTGGGAGCACTTTAAAGCTATTGTCTACCAGTTTAAAATTATTGACATTGGCTACCTGAAAAGGAGAGTCATTACTGTCTGTTAACAAATATCAAAAACTATGCTTTCATAGTGCACATGCACTGGGTCTCATGATTAAGGATATGTATAGAAGAGAACGATGGGCATGCTGAACATGTCATGTGATTGTAATTGTCTCACGTGTGTTAGCTCTCTCTTTTCCTGGTTATTAAAGAATACGTAATGTGAAATGTTACAAAGCTTGTTTTTTACTTTATCTTTATCCGTCAATTCGAAACTTTGCACAGCACATTTTACAGCATTTCACGTATAACATATCCTAAATTTATTCACAACTTCAAAACTGTTGCAGGTTTTTGAAAAGTAATCTTACCATTGGGTTTCTCTTCGAACGAGAATGTTGTTTAATGTGTCACACGACCATGTTGCCATTTAAAAGAAACAAGTTGATTCCAAGATGGCGGTCACCAAGATGACGGAGAACAACCTTAAACACGTCATAATGTTTTCCCTCCCTCACACCACCATTGATCCCAATTGACTTCGGATCGACTGCATTTACACTTTCTCAAATCTTTAGCCCGATCCAGATTTTGTATTTCACTTGACAAAATATTATCTTTCAATTACTTCGGACATTTGGACATTTTCCAATATGGTGAACGAAGAAGTTGTGGGATTTTAGTATATCATTTAAATAATCTTTATTAACTTTATGTCAAAATTTTAACTTGTTAATTATTACTTCCTAAGTTCAATAAAATTTTAAATCAGTTTGACGATAGTTTTCGGAATTTTAGAATTTAGAACTATATATTTCTAAAAGTGTGTGTTTTGTGAAAAAAATGTTTCTTTTTAAAAATATTGTGTTATCTATGTTCTATAAAACGACACTAAGTTTATCTCTTTATGTTTAATAATAGCGAAGATATTCCTTTTTTTATCTGGGTATCGTTCATTTGACACTTCCAGCGGCCATTTTCCAATATGGCGGCGAAGGTCACCTGGGAGTTAAGGGGACTTTTAGTATGTTGTTTAGAACATCATTGCCAACATCTGTATCAATTTTCAGCTTGTTACTAATTTGTTCCTTTCTTCATTAAAATTTGAGCTCCATTTACTGCACTATTTATAGATTGAACCTTCATAGCTATATAGTTAACGTGTGGGTTTTGCGTGTGAAAGGCTCGAGTTCGATTCCTGGATGGAACTCAGGTGATTCGGATTCCATTTTAATCTGTAGTTCCCTGTTTCATATAGTTTCTGTGTTAAATGGGAACGTTTTGTTCTGAATGGGCTTCCACGAGAAAAAGTAATGAGTTTTTCAAAAGTGTCGACGCTGTTGCGTATGTCGGAAAGGGAACACAATTTGTTGAAGCTTTTGGACTTTTTTTTAAATAATGCTTTGTACCGCATTACAACACCCAGAACAGCCATTAAAGCCCTGTATAATAAGTTCACATTGGGATAATCCGATCTCTTCTAAATCCGATCCTTCAGCTGTGTTAGCAATGTATTCGGGCACTGTACTCGTCTAATGGCATGAATCTTCTGAAGTCTTGGCGTATCTTATTTTCACTGGAGTCATAAATACGAAGTCCTTTCCATAATTGAGGCGTATAGTTTCTAAATCCGCCATCTCCAATTTTCAAAAAAATTAGACAAGTAGATTTACTGGTATTCCTTTCCATGCCCGACAGGATGAGAGAGATTTTTATCATTTGGTAGTTATAATGAATGTCCAGAAAGCAGGAAAGTCTTTCTAAAAAGAAAATTTTATCTCACATAATCTCTGAGTTATCGGTTTTTCCTGTTTTTCTCGAAACATTTCGTGAAGGAGATGGCGGATTTAGAAACTATACGCCTCAATTGTTATACACCCGCAATATCGGCTCTCTCGTGTGCCAGCACTCTGTAGTACTTGTAAGACACAATCTTAGCTTTTATATAATTTTTGAATAAAACTTTATAGGTACTTGATATAAGCTCATTCTGAATACATGCTTGGAGTTTTCAGCGACAGTCTTAAAGTGCTGTTTTAATAAACCATTTCCAGAATCCAACTTAAATTGTAAAAGATCATACAAATTACTGGAATTGAAATCCTTCCTCTCGTAAACATAAGTCACGCGTTTTACACAATACAATTGAGGCCTATTCCGGAAGAAGGGCACATAGGCCTATGTGCCCTTTTTCTGGAAATCATTTAAAACAAACCGCCATGTTATACTGTAGGTGCTGTGAAAATTTCATCTCAATATCTTTATTTTTGGCCGCCCGACAATATTGTTTTTGTAAGCCTTTGCACCACTGTTTTTGCGCACAGCTTACTTTCAGGCTTTAGCAGCGGTTATTACTGTACTCCTTGCTATATTATTAACCTAAAAATGTGGCAGTAATTTAAAATGGATACTGAAAGTAAACCTGTGTATAAGACGCATGTAGTTTATAGTAACATGAATTTGAAACGTGAAGAATCAAAGAAGCAATATCTAAGAACTGATCGAGAGCCACTTGCAGTTATTTCCAAGTGATTACAGTCATTATTGTGGACATAAATCAAAACTGAAATATTTTAAAAACTCACATCTTACCATCACGGCATTGTACACAATGTTTCAAGGATACTATAAGTATAAAACCAATGAAGCATTGAAGCTATTGTATGTGAAGTACTTTAAAGTGTTTAAGCAGCAGTTTAGATATGGATTTGTTAAATCTAAAACTGACAAGTGTGACTTTTGTGCTGAATGTGACGAAAAATAGAGTAGCTATCCTAGGGACCCATGTAATGTTCATTATCAAGTTCACAAAAGGAAAGATGATAGACGCAAAACTTTGAAGGACGAGTTTATTTCCAAATCACAGGCAACTAATAGTGAAGGTAAACTAAGTCCATCTCCTTTAGTGTTGGAGTTTGACTACGGTCAGAACTATCGAAGCCATGGTTAGAAGCCATGATTACCTGTCGACAGAATCCATCTCCTTTTGAACAGACAACGGATAAAAATTTTATTAAGGATTTGGACACAGCTTTTGCCCCTTCCTTTCGTTCCAACTCAACACCAAAAACTCCAACGTATATACCATTATGCAGTATGCAATGATGAAGTACACTCTATCAGGCGTTCTGCTGTATTCTAACTTGTACATGCCAACATATATCCCATTTTCTTATCTTTCAAAAAGTACCCTTTTGTTGGAGTGAGCGAACATAAACAGAAAGATGTTCGGTCATTAATGAAGTTTTTCTCAGCTGATGACAGCGACCTGATTCAATGCATATTGAATGAGTACGAACAGGACGAAATCCATAACACATTTATTACCATGAGTAATATGTTATATTTGATTTATTTTAGAAAAAAGTCATTAATGTAATACATTAATAGTATGCTGTTTCTTCAATCAACCAGAATTTTCGAAAAAAGAGCACATAAAATTTTATACAAATACGTTTATAAATATGTAAAATAGTATATATTTTTCATTTAATACAGCCTATTTATTAGTCAAATAGGTCTTTTATATTTTAAAAGCCTGTTATAGGTATTTGCAAGCGTATGTTATTGTTATATATTCTGATAAAATCTTTAAGCCTCTTTCTCTCCATTCACGGAAACGGTCTATGTGCCCTTCTTCCGGAATAGGCCTCAATTGACTTATTAATGGATGATAGCTCTTTCTTATTTTCCTTTTATCTTTTAAATGCTTTCCTTTTTGCATGGGTTTTTATTGCTCTCCAAAGGGATGGGAAACACATACACACAAAACACCTTTGTTCGATTCATAAAAGAAACCGCCCATTAAAGACAATATTTATTTTCGATTTTGCAATTTCATCCAACCTGATACACATACTTGTAAATTTTCGTATAAGCAACGAAGAGATTGAGAGAGAGAGAGATAGCAATGCCTGTGTCTAATGAGACATATGTCGCGTCCCTTTCTAACAAGTAAACCTTACGTTTGGGTGAATCGAGTTGCTGACTGAGACACATATGAGAAAGTAGTACTAAATGTGGTCAGTATTTCAGTGAAGTTGTAGGTGCGAAGCTCCAGGGGTTTATGAGATACAGCTACCAGAACATCACATGGAAGTACCGAATAGTCTACATACAGTTGGAGGTAAAAGCCCTGTAGGACATCTTGTAACGACAAAAGGTGAATAACAAATATATAGGTACATATTAGGACTAGGGGGAAGTCATATAGTAAGGGTTTACCTTACGGCGGCCATCTTGAAATCCGCCATTTTGAATTAAGGTTAAGTTTTTAAAATAGGAATATGGTCATGTGATACATGATTTAAGGCGCAAATTTAATCAGAAGAACAATGGTGACGTTAATTTTGATTTACGTGCAATTGGTAAAAAGTTACAGGGAAATTAAATATTGTTGCAGCATATGTATTAGTCCTTTACCCCACTTTGTAAATTTTGTGTTAATGATAATAATTAAATAAAAAGCAGGTGGATAAATATTAGGTCTATGGTAAGAGTTGCCTTGATGGCGGCCATGTTCAAATCCGCCATTTTGAATCAGACAAAAGTTTTAAACAAAACGCATAACATTGACACCTTATTAATAGCAAATTTTGCCATAAATCCAACGGTATAACTATTTTTGCTTTATCATTAACCAGCACAAAATTAAATGGGAATAGAGTAATGCAATAGATGACTTCGGGCTAGAAGTTAATCAGAAATACAATGGTGGCGTTATACCGTTGGATTTATGGTAAAATTTGCTATTAATAAGGTGTCAATGTTATGCGTTTTGTTTAAAACTTTTGTCTGATTCAAAATGGCGGATTTGAACATGGCCGCCATCAAGGCAACTCTTACCATAGACCTAATATTTATCCACCTGCTTTTTATTTAATTATTATCATTAACACAAAATTTACAAAGTGGGGTAAAGGACTAATACATATGCTGCAACAATATTTAATTTCCCTGTAACTTTTTACCAATTGCGCGTAAATTAAAATTAACGTCACCATTGTTCTTCTGATTAAATTTGCGCCTTAAATCATGTATCACATGACCATATTCCTATTTTAAAAACTTAACCTTAATTCAAAATGGCGGATTTCAAGATGGCCGCCGTAAGGTAAACCCTTACTATATGACTTCCCCCTAGTCCTAATATGTACCTATATATTTGTTATTCACCTTTTGTCGTTACAAGATGTCCTACAGGACTTTTACCTCCAACTGTATGTAGACTATTCGGTACTTCCATGTGATGTTCTGGTAGCTGTATCTCATAAACCCCTGGAGCTTCGCACCTACAACTTCACTGAAATACTGACCACATTTAGTACTACTTTCTCATATGTGTCTCAGTCAGCAACTCGATTCACCCAAACGTAAGGTTTACTTGTAAGAAGTAGGAGTAATGCTATTTTGTTTTCTCGAAATTTGACTTTGAAGACCAACCAAGGAGTCGAGCAGAGAGCCTGACCACAAAAGTTGTTCTTGATTGCCAACTACAAAACAATTGCAAGATGCTGTGAAAATAAGTATTCTACATCTGTGCATCGAGATATAGAAAGAAACAGCCAAACTGGCTACCTATTATTTTAGTTATATTAGCCTATACTAACTAGATTCCAGGTGGATCAATCGACCTTTTCGACTCCCCCCTGACGACATCCATGAAAGTGGGTACTTTTAAATGTTTAGGATCAACATTAACTGCCCAAAGCCATATTCACAAAGAAATTAAATGTCGATTGCAAGCAGGGAACTTGTGTTATTATTCAGTCCAAAATATTTGGTTCTCGCAAATGTTGTCAAATAATTTGAAGCTAAACGGTAATTATGTCTATTACGCTGTACGGTTGAGAAACATTTTCACTGACTGTGAAGGAAGAACGCAGATGGAAACTGTTTGAGAATAAAATCTTGAGGCGAATACCAAGAGGAACAGGAATTGGAAATGGCTGAAACTTCATAACGAGCAAATGCATAGTTTATACGGCTTACCTTACATTGTTAGGGCCATTAAGTCTAAGAGACCTAGATGGCCAGGTCATGTAGCCAGAATTACAGAAAGTAGAAAAACTTCCAAACTTTTAACTAGAAAACCCAATCGGAAAAATACCACTAGGAAGACCTAGGCCACGATGAGGGTACAATAGTAAAATAGATGTTGCAAAAATAGGAATATAAAGTGAAAACTGGATCCAAAAATGAAATGAAATCTTTGAGTTTTACGTCCCACGATTATGCCGGATAGGCTACAGGAGACGGTGATGATGAGTAATGAATGAAATGGTGGAATGAAGAAAGTAGGAGAAAACGGGCGAACCCCGAGAAAACCCACGCACACGGTGTTTGTCCACCACAAAGTTCACTTGTCGGGGGCTAGGATCGAACCCGGAACCCCAAGCACCAGAGGTGAACGCTCTACCACTGAGCCACCGCGGCCTCAAAACTGGATCCAGTTGGCCAGAAATCAAAGGAGAGCTTTCGTGAATGCAACATTGAACCTCCACGTATAATAGGCTGTAGAATTGATTAATTAGATTTACTTACAATTTGTAACTAAACAAACAAACACGTTGTAAATAACTAACTTATCGAAATGTAAAGTTCTAGTTATCTCGGGAAGTCTTGATTCCCTCCACACGCATCCCATATCCTACCTCATCAAAATATGGTATGATGCTCTAGATTCGATTGATAAGACTCTTTCTAATTTATACCATTAACACATCCATTTATTCTGAACCCGTCAACATTTAAGTTTCTAGTGTCTAAAATAATAATTTCTACTCCCACGAAACTTCGGTATTCCTTCTTTATATTATTATTATTATTATTATTATTATTATTATTATTATTATTATTATTATTATTATTATTATTATTATTATTATTATTATTATTATTGCTTTCATCCCAGAAGCTCTCATGAATATTATTATGGGGAAGTTTTGTTCGGATAAGATTTTGTGCAGCGAGTTTTTGGGCTCGATGCTTCGGCTACAAGATGTTGGCCATATAACAGATCTCTTTTTAGACACCTTTTCAGCATGAGAACTTTGTGCATCGAAAACTAGTTCAGCAGGGGCCGTAACTTGTAGGGAGGCAACTGTTCCCTCAAGGAAGCTTCCCTTCGGTCGAAGGGGGCCCATTTTAAGACAAAATTTTCTTAGCCCATATACGATATGGACATAAAATTATAAATGAATCATCAAACAGGTTTATTACATTACATCAACAAAGCAGCACACAAAAGGTAAATAAAACAAAAATTAGTGTTGGGCCCATTTCAGCAAAAAATGTCTATTATTAGAGGCTCTGGAAATAATATTTATTCGTATTGCTTTTAGATTTGTCAATATTGTCCACTTAATTAATTTGTCATATATGGAACGGGCCCAGAGGCGTAACTAACTGCCCCGCAGACTTTGCCGTGCGGGAGGGCCCACAGGCTCCGGGAGACACCAAAAAGAGTAAGAGAAAGATGGAAAGAGGGCGTCCAAGAATTAGAAAAATAACTTTTTCTATGGGGTCCAAATTCGCGTATTAATTCTTGTCTCCCCCCAGAAAAAAATTTTAAGTTACAGCGCTGGGTTTCAGAAGAGAATATTGCTATCAGGAACCGAACCCATGGACATGATTGGGTAAAATCCACTTAGTATCGACGAACTTTCAGTTTCTTAACCAGTTGAGTTAGTTACTTTCTGGATATTAGACACAGTTGAGTCAAATGCGTTATTATTGTACAGCGACGCAACTTATCTCCCCGGGCAAAAACTCTCCCCCCATCCATCTGACCCGCCAAACTAAAACGCTCTTTGAATACACCTGATATGGAATGAGACAATAATTTTCTACTCCATTTTTTCTTCAAGTGCTAAAGCTTGATTTCAAAATTGCAGTACATATAATTTATATTTAGTACAAGATAAAACACCAAATTAATTAGTATCTGATTGCCAAATAATCTGGAAGTAGAATGCTTGTCATATAGTCTTATCATAATAACTCGAAATCACGATGTTTTTGAAAATATATCGGGATATGCATATGTGTAGAATGATTCAACAATCTGTTGCTAATTATGACAAACAATCAAGGTGTTGTTTCGAATATTATACTCGGACGTTTTGCAAATCTCTTAAATCGGTGTAATTTAAATGAAAACACAAAAAGCCCGAACTAAAATTTAACTTTGCAGGCTCTTTTGGTTGCCAAGGTTTCTACAATGTCCTCAAAAGATAGCTTTGAAGGTACCTTATGCCCTATAGAATGATCCTAAGGTTGGTGAGTCGCTGTAGTCCTCTTAAGTTTCAGAGGTATTTTTTTATAATCTTTATTTGCAAAAACTTCTTTCCTTGCCTTATAGCGAAAATAAATATTTGTCCAGATTTCCCCCTCCCCAATCCGGCGACGGGACACAAGCCCCGTTTGCCCCCCTTAGTTACGTCACTGATGTATTATGAGTTTTGTTGCAATTTTGTATTTGCTATCCATATGGTTGACTTTAAACTTGTCCTGTTTGCTTTTGTACGGTATCTGATGACAAGCAAGAGAGAGGTCTTTGCTTCGTATTACGTAACAGACGCACATGTTTCTCATGTATAATCAAAACATTTTCAAACAGACACACACTCTTAAGCTTTGCTTTTACAGTAATGCTAGTGGAAGAATTGAACTAGTGTTTCATTGTTTGAAATGTTTGTGATACGAAATAACTTAGGTGAGAAATAAGGCCTAACAGATATATAAATTGAGAATTTATTTGTTTGTTTATTTTTTAAGTGGAAATATGTGCATGTGTTCTATACAAAGTGGAGAAACAAGTGCTTGTTACAAAATTCTCTACGAGCAGAAGTTCTGTGCGTTTTTCTCTCGTCTCTCATGTGACCAAGGATAACGACTTGAGAGATAAGGGACCGGGCAAAGGTTCTGACCTATTAATGTAAGTAGTATATCAACCAGAGTTGCCAAGTTCACAGAACAAGATTATCGATTTTCGTCTTTAAAACTATCACATATTACAAAAAGTCATCGTATATTCATTGTGCACGTAATAATCGTAGAAAAAAGCACAATGCTTTATATTAATAATAGCAATAATGTATAATAAAATTATCTAGTAATCTTCAGTTTCGAGGGGCTGTGGTGGCTCAGTGATAGAGCGTTCACCTTTGGTGCATGATATTCCTGGTTCGATCCCAGCTCGCGCCAAGTGAACTTTGTGGTGGACAAACACCATGTGCATGAATTTTCTCGGCATTCTTCCGTTTATTCCCACTTTCTTCACTCCACCATTTCATTCATTTTTCATCGTCTCCGTCTCCTTTAGCGTAGCCGGCATAAGCGTGGAACGTAAAACTTAGAGATTTAGCTTGTTTTTTTCTTAAGTTTTGAACTTCAAATCAGTTTCATTATCCCACCATTTTTAATTCTTATTAATACCAACAACAATATTTCCACTCCCTCTAAACGTAATTGAATTTAAAGAATGGATGCAGCGTTTTCATTTACCAATTCTCAAATAGTTACTGATTTATTTTAGCCGGAATCATTGTTAAAAACCTCAGTGTGTTTGTGTGTGTTTTATAATTATTTTATGCATTAATGCACATCTACAATTTATATGCAATTTCAAAAACTACAATAAAGTATGCGTTCTAAAGTTATCGTATAATCGTATATTCGTAAGTGCATCATATCGTATAATCGTAATCGTATCGTATAATCGTATATCGTATAATTTTAACATATAATAGCAAGTGCATTATCATATATAGCATTAAGGCATAGACCTAAATTATCGTATGGTTGGCAAGCCTGGTGTAAACGTTGGTTCAGAGATGAAAGTTGAAAGCTCTTCCAATTTGTATTGCCTTACACTACGGCTTGATCTTTTTGCTTTTACGTTAACTGAGGTACAGTAACCTACATACATACAATATCATGAACCGGATTTCAAGCATCCAGAAATTTTTGTTGGGAGGGATCCAAGGTTTGAGGTCCAATAACGCAAGACAATTTTGTCCATGTGGTATTGAACGGGCGTTATGATACAGCCTTAATATATATATATATATATATATATATATATATATATATATATATATACAGTGGCGTATTTACGATTTTGTTTCGGGAGGGGCTTTGCTAACTTTCGGAAGGGGGGCTTTGCCTGGAAATGTGAAAATTCTGCAAGATATTTCATTTACTTTACTATACCAAGTAAGGTTTCGGGGGGGGGGGCTTAAGCCCGGAAGCCACCCCTCTAAATACGCCACTGTATATATATATATATAATATATATATATATATATATATATATATATATATATATATATATATATATATATATATATATATATATATATATATATGAGTAATTTTTAAGTGTTGATTCTCACGAAAAATGATGAAATTAGATTGTTTTTTTTTTTAGAAAAGAAATAGTACAGTTGATGAATAAGGTCAAATTTTTAGTTTATATCAAGTATTTCTATGCTAAACAAGAGGGGCGGTATTCAGAGTGAATTCGTTAATAGACGGTTAGTTACAGACGAGTTACTGGCCAGAGTTGACGTGGGTCAATGAAAACTTGACCCACCACCCACCGTGACCCACCACCCACCATGACCCACTCTGACCCACGACCCACCATGACCCACCGTGACCCACTCTGACCCACCCTGACCCACCACCCACCATGAACCACTCTCATCCAGTGTGACCTATTCTGACTAACCAAAATCCATCGTCATCAACTCTGAACACGATCCATGGCTTCTTCTGTACTGACTAAAGAGTTTAGACTTGTAATAAAACAAGACTGTGAAATTGTTACTAATCGGAGTTTGAATTTCTAGTCAATCGCTCAAGCACCACTGTGTTAGAATAACGGTGGATCTGACCTTTATGATATAAAATGGTAAAGTGTTTGTCAGTGAGGAAATTGAAACAGTTCGAGGTGGGGGGAAATTAGTGTGTGCCTAAAATATACTTGTACTAAGAGAGTATTCTTGCAAATGTTAATTTCTGAATGCATTCCAAAAGAAACTTCTATTCGCAGGAAAATACCCCTGTACAATATGGAAACGGTTATGGTTTCTCAGTTCACAGTATTTTTCTCACAAAAAACTTGAAAAATCAGTTTTTCATAGTTTATAAAGGTGCTCGGGTACCCTATGTGATAGCATCTCCATAAAGTATGCTCATAATTGTAATTTGTGTAATCGCTAAAACACCACGTTAAATTTAAGTTACAAATATGCATAATTGCAATTATTATGAGTATTTTTTCAAAGTAGTTTACCTAAAGCATAGAAGAGACTTACTAAAAAATAGGTACAAAGTTGAATAACACAAATAAGCCATTACTAATACAAGTATACATTTTCTATAACTCGTAATTTTCCACCTTAAAACAAATCTGAAATCGGGTTTATTTCATGTTGGTAACTTTTTCGTGGTAAATCATCCACAGCGGAATGATGTCCATCCTTCAGCCAAGAAATAACTAGCTCGTGTACTTTGAGCATGTCTAGCGGTGGGCCATTAACATTGATGAACAACAAGTTAGACAATGATTGAGCACTTAGTCTATTTCTAATATCAGTCATCTGTAAATTCATAAGGGGAAGTCCCCGTTCGCACTTTGTCGTGGAAATGAATAATACATCTACCCGATTTCTGCAACTCCTCATCGACCATCTGCTTGTTAGACTTAAGTCTGATAACAATTTTTCTTAGTCAGTTTTGAAATACTCAGCAAGAAGTATAATGTCACTATCATCATACAACATCTTTTCCATATCGACCATGTCAGTTGGCAATGTCGACTCACAGAACGGGAACTTCATCTAGCACGCCTTCGACAGGTAATCTTGTGAAGAAATTTATCAATTAAAGCCTGATAAACTGATGATTTCTTATTTGTTTATAAATTTAATTTTTGTAATTACACATGAAGGTTTGATGCCATTACCAAGTTCCCTCCCCCGTCTAGAAAGCGAAAGAGAACGAGGTTCCTGGAAAGTGCAAAGGTGAATGGGAATTTCCCTCCTTCTTCCCCTTCAATTACCACACTGCTGTTTTTCATGTGTCAAATTACGATGAATTTAAATTAAATTATCATAGTATAATTATTTCCTTGTTGAATTATCAATACTTTTCAGTGGAAAAAAGGATGAAATTTGAAAGTTCCAAATCAAGGTAAGTAGATCAACGTAAAGGGAAATAAGTGTAAAATTTTCCATATAATTATGCGTACAATCCAAACTTAAAATTTCCGTGTAATTAAGCTTACAGTACAAATTTTATGCCTATTTTAGTCACAAATTTTTGGGTTGATTGCCCTGTGCTGTAAGCGCTCCATACAATTAACATAAGCTGAATACAATTTTGATAACCATCCGTTAGTCAACCCCGTAGTATCGCCTTGATCAGACGTCAAAACCAGTCTGCATAAGGCCCGAGATGTTTTAATTTAAAATTAAGTGTACAAATATATGTCGAGGTGGACCCTTCCCCCAGGGGTGCGTCCCTGTCTTCAGTACATTTGCAAGTTTTTGTTATATGTTAAAATTTAGAATCCCCTTCTCACCACCGAGACGTTGTCCTATACTTTAAGGTGGATTTGTTCAATTCCATAAAGCGTTCAAATTTCAGTCCTCTCGTACTGGGAATCGAAGCAGCAACAACGTGAATCAAAGGCTCGCGTTGCAATCAATATGCCAGAAGGGATGGTATCAATTGGATATACAGGGTGCCACAAAAGTAATGACGCAAAATGAAATCACAGATTCCTAGCGCCTAAACAAGCAAAACACTTTATATTACATACAGTCCGGAAGCGGACAGAGGCGGTGATAGACAGCTTTGAATATGGGGGAAAGGAACGTCGCATTTGCCTATCGAAATAATGATAGAAACTAGAAAGGGGGTTCAGAAATGCATAAATTCATATTGGCTTGACATGTTAAATGCATGTTACATTAACAGCGCCAGAGATACTCCATAGTTATTTAGAGATTTACCGAATGTCTGTATGGCAGAGGTGATGAAAACGGTGCAGTAAAGATCGAAACCATACAGAACGAAGTTGTTATCCATGGTACGATTGCACGCATAAGCACAATGCAAGTTAAAGCAAAGACCACTTAACATGGCTGCATAATCTTAGGGAGCAATGGAAAGTAGTATACCAGATAGAAACTCGCAGAGAGAGAGGATAGAAATAAGAACAAGTGTAAATAGTCGTATCATGTAATAAAATAACAGGCAGAATACAATGAAAGATGAATATCATAATGTAATGAACGATGTACTGTACTTGTAACGTAGTATCTAACACAAAATAGCACTACAAACTACTAAGTCATACGTGCTGATAATAAACGCACCTACAGAACATGTTCAAAGAGCTGTCCTCTCATAAATATGCAACGTGCTAATCGTAGCTGCAGTGAGTTTCGAATACGTTTCATCACTCTCGGTGTGTTGTCTAACTGTTCACAAACACGGTTTTGTATGTCGGCAAGTGTGTCAATGGGAAAGTTGTGAACAATGTTTTCGAGGTGTCCAAACACAAAAATGAAGATTATTCAAATCCGGTGATCTTAGAGGCCAAACTATAGGGTCTCTGTGGCCTACCCAGCTCCTATATTTATCCCTGTAGGCAGGTGTGAAGTTACTTTCCACCCACATTCGAACCTGTATACTCCACCCCTGTCCGGTTGCGGACTATATGTCAAATAAAATATTTTACTTCTTTTGGTGCCAGGAATCTGGGGTTTCATTTTTCGCCATTACTTTTGGGACATCCTGTATACTTCCAAACTATGCAATGTGTAAATATGAGAAACCTTTTAGAAATACGTGCTATGTTCGTCTATCTGTCTGTATGTGTACTATTAGAGAAAAATACTTTAGAGAAAGATAGCGGGAATCGAGTGTTTGAAATTCAAAACTGTATTTGAGCAGCTTGCTTAACCCTTTGCACAAACCGGGCATTGCTTTCTGTTTTAACGTTGACCGCTACAAATCAAATAGGGTAACAAATAGCGAAAAGATATTTTTTTTTATATAGATTGCATTACAATAATATATTTGATCTTAATTCTTAACTGCATACTAAAATCGAAAGTGGTAAAAATTCACTACAATTTTCTGTTTCAATTTTGATCTAGATATAGCATTTGGTTTCTTTGGAATGGATTCACTGTCCTAAAAATAGGCTTCATTTCCTTTCTTGATCTTCTACTAAAATAATAAGTGAAAAAATCTACATGAACGCTCATCACTATAGAACATAAACTGTAACAAGGGAGCATAGTGGCTGAGTGGTAGAGTCCTTACCTCTGGTGCATGGGGTTCGATCCGTGCTCGTGGGTTTTCTCACACTGTCACGTTTTCTCTCATTTTCTCTTTCCACCAATTTTGCCATCATCATTCACTTGTTTTGATTCATCGTCTCCCTTAGCCTAACAGGCATAGGCTTCATGAGAACTGAAACTGAAAGATTTCATTTTATTTTCAAACTGTAAGAAATAGAGGAAAGGGTTTATTTTTCTCTCTCTTTCATGTTTTTCATTTCATTTTTCTTTTTTTGAAATGATTCAACGTTCCAAAAATATACTTCATCTCGACTCTTCTCTACTAGAGCCGAGAACGGTACACATCTACAACCACTTTCGGACTATAACACGTATTAAAATCAAAGGTGTTGACAATGTACTATTTCCAGTTTCAACAATGATCATCATCCTGAAAAAGAAAACGGTAATAGATAGCGAGTAGCAATTTCTAAGTATGGATCCAATATTTCATCCTCTCTTGCACTTTGTACTGGCAGAAATATCCCACTTCCACTTTCAATATTAGCCTTTGTTAAGCAAAATTCGTAAAACATAGCGATAAGTGCAGCCTTATCTCTCTATTACAGTCACTCCCTATCAGTGGCGGCGTAAGGCAAACTGGGGCCCGGGGCCAGTGAAGTAGATCGGGGCCAATTTTCAAACAATCATGATTTATACCTTCCATTTTTGACAATCATGTGCATAATCGTTCTTCTGTTTACTCTTCCCCCTTTCCCGTTGATGTGTGTGTTTAGACCATCTTAATCTTGTATACATTAAATAAATGAGGTTGACATTCAGCATCCCTGTCTACTTTTTAATGCTTAGGACCGCCTTCAGGTAGGTATCTAAAAGTAAAACTGGACCAGGACTATCATTGTATATTTTTTCTTTCTTTTTTGTTTATTTTTAAACAAAGGACAGGATAGAGAAAGGATTAAGGATATAAATATACCGGAAACTATGACCTACGACAGAAATAACATCATCTCAAGAACAAACAAAATGACAATAAAGAATCCTCAATTTATCCTACACCTATACTATTCTAGTTTCAACGCTACTGTAAATAGATAGAATACTGGACGTAATTCTCCTAATAATACATTTAGAGACAAATTTACGTACGAAACAACAATGAGCTGATATTGAAAAGAATTGCAAGTAATAATATAGCCGACGCGATTTCTAAATGTAAGCTCTATGTTTTCTAGAATTTTCTTGTTTGGTTCTGGTCTTTGGTGTTCCTTCTTTGCAATTTCTGATATGGTTAAGTTTATTCATGGTTCATCACCTGTCTGAGTTTACGCTACATAGGTTTTATTTGATTAGACTTTTCTCCTACAATTAGCCCCATTCACTTAACATTCTGTTTCTCTCCAGTGATCATACACGATACTTAGACCTTTTTCTTTTTACCGAACTATCAGTAAATAATGTAAGAATAGACTTCTCTCCTGCGTGTCTTCTTCATTTATTTTTTATTATGTTTCTCTCCAACGATCTATTTAGTCCCATTGCTTTTGCTGAAGTATCAATGAATAGTCAAGCATTATAATGTTTCTCTGCTGCTTGTCTTTTTTACTATTGTTTCCAGAATTCACACTCGATTTATAATTATATTATTTTGTATTTAATAATTCAGTCATGTTTATATTCTGTCATTTATGACTATTTCCATTACCACTTACTAACATACATAGTATTAGAATAACAAAAATTCCTGAATATATTGAATAATTGGAGATACATCATAGAATAAATATGTGAACACAGAATTCTACTGCGGGTTGTATCATCATACTTTTCATTACCAGTCAATTGACAGATCTTGACGGCTTGTTATTACTCTTTTGGTACTTTTGTATTTTTAATGTCTTAAGTTGAAACATGAAACTACTTTCGACAATAGTTTCACTACCATATTAGCCTGTGTTCCGCCGGCATTCAGAATGCTACCTTCCTTGCTTTAGTTGCTGAGAAAGTATCAACTATATTATCAAAATCCAAAGTAAATGCTATTCCATTTTCAATAGAAAGCATGAATAACGACTCATGCTAACAAGGTTCTTTACTAATTATTTTTCACCTACCATCCGGGGTCTCCACAAGAACCTTGTTAGCATGAGCCGTACAAGGGCCGTCAAAGTTTATAATCCACACCTTTCCAATAAGTAAATGCAAATATTACACCAAATAACGGATGAAACAACAGAAAAGTCTGTCTAATAAAACTAATCAGCGCCGGATTTCCGTATAAACTAAACAAGCTATAGCTTCGGCCCTCACTCTCTTGGGGATCCGCAAAGAAATTAAAAAAAAAAAAAAACTGAATGTAGATTAAAAATAAATAAAGTAAAAGTTTCATTATCATGGGGCCTCCCAAAGAAATTTAAAGGAAAGAGCTCTGACTATAGGTGAAAAATAGATAAAGTAAACGTTTCACGCTCTTCGGGGGCCCCCGAAAGAAATTTAAAGAAAAAGGCTGAATGCAGGTGAAAAAATAATAAAACAAACGTTTCACTCCCTTGCCCCCCCCAAAAACAATTAAAGAAAAAACTGAATGTAGATGAAAAATAAATAAAATAAAATAGAAGTTTCGCTGTCTTGGGGCCCCAAAGAAACTTAAAGAAAAAATGTATGTGGATTAAAATATGAATAAAATAAAATTTCACTCTATTCAGTAGCTTCAGTGAAATTTAAAGGAAAAAGCTGAGTGTAGATTAAACTATAATAAAGGAAATCGACGTATATTGTGTTATTTACCTTCTGAGGTGTTGTGATGCAAGTAATGGTTTCCCGTCTGCTTGCCTGATTCCTAAAATATCACTATTTATTTATCAGTTCAATGGAAGGGCACAAAGAAGGGATCAACGTACAGAATGCTTTATTAGGGTACTAGCACTCTGTTGCTAACTAAAAGCTCTTTGGTGCAGACGCTATAGTCACTGATTAACTTGTTTTCTTCAGTCTGTTTTTTTTCCCTTTACAAGTCGAATTTTTTGCGAGCGAAACCACTTTGCTTAGCTGGTTTGAGCATTTTTGCTCTCGTCTTGTAGCGTACGAATTTACACTTCAGCCTACAATTTTGGAGTGAGGAAAATGTTCAATAAGAAAACAAGTATTCAAATATTCAAATATTCAAAATATTCCATTATATTTGATCCAACTCCTGATTGTTCTCATGTGGAACAGCTGCCACAAATCATTCGATTTGTTGACATGCAACGTGATTCTGTTCAAGTTCAGGAAGCATTTATTGATTTCATCTCTGTCGAAGGAAAGACTGCTGAGAGTATTTCTGCTGAAATACTGAAGAAACTTCAACGTGATAGGCTTGATATTAAGATTGCAGAGACCAGTCATATAATAATCAGACTACAATGGCCGGGCAATATTCTGGAGTTCAAACTTTGATACGGAATATAAGTCCTTTGGCCATTTTCATTCCTTGTAACAATAATTCACTGAACATTGTGGCGTAATGCTGCGCACGTTAACGTTCTGGCGGTCACTTTGTTTGGAGCAATGGAACGTTTATTTGTATTCTTTTCTAGATCTACTCACCGATGGAATGTGCTGCAAAAGCACGTAAAGATTGGTCTGAAACGTAAAAGTTACACCAGATGGAGTTCAAAAGCAGAAGCTGTAAAAGCACTTTCTAGTCAAGTGGATGAAGTGATTGATGTGTTGGAAGAACTGCGTAACATTTCGATTGAAACGATTGATACTCGAGGAGATGCTGGTCTTATTCTTACAAGATCCAGTTATTTAACTTCATCACTTTACTATATTTCTGAAGTTCTCTCATATATTGATCGGATCCAAAAATGCTTTCAATCTCAGGATATGAGTTTCAATCAAACTCTTATTCAGTTACACAGCTTGGCTGACACCATTGATACCTGGAGACTTGAGATGGCCAAGAAAATCTATCCGTAGCTGAAGGAAGTTGCAGAGAATGAAACATAACTGTGGGTACACGCAGTAGGAGAAGGAGGTGCATGCCTGGAGAAACAAAGGATGAGCATCTGACTGCACAGGCCGCGGTGAAAAGCTCTATCAATGAAATTCTAGATGAGATGTGACAACAAATGTATGACCGTTTTACTCAGATGTGTAACCTGAACGACAGATTTCGATTCTTGTGTCCTTTCGCCAACTCTGTGCAGTAGCTAGATGATGAAAGCGAGAAAAGGCTAAAAGCATGTTACTCTGATTTGGCTTTGTTCTACCCGAATGACCCGGATGGCGTAGAATTATTTCAGGATTGTAAGGATACAGTCCGTTCACTAAGGTGTGCTCAGAAAGCTAAAGAACAACTTGACTTTTCTCCACAAGGCATATTGAAATATGTGCCTTCACTGAGGCTTGAAGTTCACAGAAGTTTGACAACGCTCTTCACATTTTGATAACACTGCCCGTATCTATCGCATCCTGTGAAAGGTCTTTCAGCAAAATGAAATTAAAACCATACTTGCGCTCCACAATGAATCAAGAAAGACACGAATCTGGCCATTCTTTCTATTGAAAATGGAACAGCATTTACTTTGGATTTTGATAATATAGTTGATACTTTCTCAGCAACTAAAGCAAGGAAGGTAGCATTCTGAATGCCGGCGGAACACAGGCTAATATGGTAGTGAAACTATTGTCGAAAGTAGTTTCATGTTTCAACTTAAGACATTAAAAATACAAAAGTACCAAAAGAGTAATAACAAGCCGTCAAGATCTGTCAATTGACTGGTAATGAAAAGTATGATGATACAACCCGCAGTAGAATTCTGTGTTCACATATTTATTCTATGATGTGTCTCCAATTATTCAATATATTCAGGAATTTTTGTTATTCTAATACTATGTATGTTAGTAAGTGGTAATGGAAATAGTCATAAATGACAGAATATAAACATGACTGAATTATTAAATACAAAATAATATAATTATAAATCGAGTGTGAATTCTGGAAACAATAGTAAAAAAGACAAGCAGCAGAGAAACATTATAATGCTTGACTATTCATTGATACTTCAGCAAAAGCAATGGGACTAAATAGATCGTTGGAGAGAAACATAATAAAAAATAAATGAAGAAGACACGCAGGAGAGAAGTCTATTCTTACATTATTTACTGATAGTTCGGTAAAAAGAAAAAGGTCTAAGTATCGTGTATGATCACTGGAGAGAAACAGAATGTTAAGTGAATGGGGCTAATTGTAGGAGAAAAGTCTAATCAAATAAAACCTATGTAGCGTAAACTCAGACAGGTGATGAACCATAAATAAACTTAACCATATCAGAAATTGCAAAGAAGAAACACCAAAGACGAGAACCGAACAAGAAAATTCTAGAAAACATAGAGCTTACATTTAGATATCGCGTCGGTTATATTATTACTTGCAATTCTTTTCAATATCAACTCATTGTTGTTTCGTACGTAAATTTGTCTCTAAATGTATTATTAGGAGAATTACATCCACTATTCTATCTAATTACAGGAGCATTGAAACTAGAATAGTATAGATGTAGGATAAATTGAGGATTCTTTATTGTGATTTTGTTTGTTCTTGAGATGATGTTATTTCTGTCGTAGATCATAGTTTCCGGTACATTTATATCCTTAATCCTTTCTCTATCGTGTTCTTTGTTTAAAAATGAACAAAAAGGAAAGAAAAAATATGCAATGATAGTCCTGGTCCAGTTTTACTTTTAGATACCAACCTGAAGGCGGTCCTAAGCATTAAAAAAATAGACAGGGATGCTGAATGTCAACCTCATTTATTTAATGTATCCCAGATTAAGATGGTCTAAACACACACACGTCAACGGGAAAGGGGGAAGAATAAACAGAAAGAATGATTATGCACATGAATGTCAAAAATGGAAGGTATAAATCATGATTGTTTGAAAAGGGGCCCCGATCTACTTCACTGGCCCCGGGCCCCAGTTTGCTTTACGCCGCCACTGATAGGGAGCCACTGTAATAGAGAGATAAGGCTGCACTTATCGCTATGTTTTACGAATTTCGCTTAACAAAGGCTAATATTGAAAGTGGAAGTGGGATATTTCTGCTAGTACAAAGTGCAAGAGACGAATAAAGTTGGAGGTGTAACATATTCTTGAAATATTGGATCCATACTAAGAAACTGCTACTCGCTATCTATTACCGTTTTATTTTTCAGGATGAGGGTCATTGTTGAAACAGGAAATAGTACGTTGGCAACACCTCTTATTTTAATAGGTGTTGTAGTCCGAAAGTGGTTGCAGATGTGTACCGTTCTCGGCTTTAGTAGAGAAGAGTCGAGATGAAGTATATTTTTGGAATGTTGAATCATTTCAAAAAAAGAAAATTGAAATGAAAAACATGAAAGAGAGAGAAAAATAAACCCTTTCCTCTATTTCTTACAGTTTGAAAATGAAATGAAATCTTTCAGTTTGACGTCTCATGAGGCCTATGCCTGTTAGACTAAGGGAGACGATGAATTAAAACAAGTGAATAATGATGGAAAAATTGGTGGAAAGAGAAAGTGAGAGAAAACGTGACAATGTGAGAAAATTCACGAGTACGGATCGAACCAGGGACTTCATGCACCAGAGGTAAGGACTCTACCACTCAGCCACTATGCTCTTTTGTTACAGTTTATGTTCTATAGTGATGAGCGTTCATGTAGATTTTTTCACTTATTATTTTAGTAGAAGATCAAGAAAGGAAATGAAGCCTATTTTTAGGACAGTGAATCCATTCCAAAGAAACCAAATGCTATATCTAGATCAAAATTGAAACAGAAAATTGTAGTGAATTTTTACCACTTTCGATTTTAGTATGCAGTTAAGAATTAAGATCAAATATATTATTGTAATGCAATCTATAAAAAAAAAAATCTTTTCGCTATTTGTTACCCTATTTGATTTGTAGTGGTCAACGTTAAAACAGGAAGCAATGCCCGGTTTGTACAAAAAGTTAAGCAAGCTGCTCAAATACAGTTTTGTAACCCTGAACGAATTTCAAAAACTCGATTCCCGCTATCTTTCTCTAAAGTATTTTTCTCGGGTGACATCCAGAAGTCCTAAAGTGCAGAAGTCCTAAAATGCAGAAGTCCTAAAAATATGGGCACTAGACCTAAATTTTAGGACTTCTGCACTTTAGGACTTCTGCACTTTAGGACTTCTGCATTTTAGGACTTCTGCACTTTAGGACTTCTGCATTTTAGGACTTCTGCACTTTAGAACTTCTGCATTTTAGGACTTCTGCACTTTAGGACTTCTGCCTTTTAGGACTTCTGCCGTTTAGGACTTCTGCCATTTAGGACTTGTGCCTTTATCATTCACTTGCTTTAGTTCTGAAATTCGCTACCACCACACGAAATTGGGACGATGCAGCAACTAGTTGGCAATAATGTTACGAACGTATCTAATTTCAACAGTAACAGCTATATTTGTACTGCTAATATCGTTATTATCACTATCTGTTCTGCACTTATACACGAATTACATAATACAACCTATTTCATTCTAAGAATTAATTACATAATTTGTTAAGAAATTCGTTTCTTTCGAATGGAGATACGAGAATCCCAGGACAAATTCCTAAAACAAGAATAAATAAATAAATAAATAATAAAAAAATGTTTAAAAAGAATATTTTACCAGACTTCTGAAACCAAGCAAACATTCAGAATTGCAATATATACTGTGCGGAGCGTATTTTATTAAGAGTAGGACAAAAATCCACCAAAGTTTACTTAATTAGGACAAAAGCACACTAGACATTTCAGGAGTGAACATTAAATACCAACTGTATACATAAAGAACGCAGTAAGTTTAAAATTGAGCAAAGAACATTTATTATGCAATACAGTGGGTGACATTAATAAGTCTTAAATGGCACAAGTCCTAAAAATATAGGCATTAGACCTAAATTTTAGGTCCTGTGCCATTTTTGCAGAAATTACTACATAGTCATTTAGGGGTGTAGCCTGCAAATTTTTCTAGGGGAGCATGATTTTTATATATTAAAAGCAAATCAAAAGTTTATTTCCAGATTACGAAAGCTTCAATAAGACAATAAATTTATGCATATTACACATGTACACAAATACATAATATTATTATATTTCCAGTTAGTTCCTTTTTGAAACCTGGACCTTGACAGAGCGTAAATTTAAAATCACAGCTTGTGGGAAATGTACGAATCAGGTAGTTATAAGAAATCGGAAACTGTTCATGGAAATCCATTTGTTTGACTGTATTTATCTTCTGTACTCTTATATAAAAGAGTAAAGATGAGTGATTTTTTGGGCATACTACTACAAGTAGAGTCGTTAAATTTTAATTATAAAATATAATTTTCTTATGAAAGCAGGACATAAGAAAGAATTTTTGGAAATAAGTATCGTAAAACGGGTGGGGCAAGATTTTTTTAAAGGGTAGTGTATCTCGCAAGTTTCTGAAGCTAGTAAAATGAAACTTGACATATAATCTTTCCTGTTAAAAAAAACTGAAAATTGAACACATAAAAAGGAAAGAGCAAAGGGAGCACATTTTTAATGTTCGAATTCCCCATTACTTACTCAGAAAATATGTAAATAAATTAAGGAAGGATTTGTTTAAGCTAGATGCGTGAAACTCGGTATTTGAACTTTTAACTAAAAGTAATAAAATACTATATGTTTCAGTATCTTGAAAATTACACTTCTAAGGGGAAGGAGGGTCAATTTCTATAATATTAAAATATCCCACTGCTTATAAGATTTGGGCAGAAAACTCTTTTCCTTTAGGCCTCGGTTATTCCAGTTAAGCAAATGAGAGTACAAAGTGGCTAATTAATTAGGTTCTTTTAATTATTTTAACATGTTGACGTAGTTTAATTCTTTTAAAACTGTATTCTTTCACATTCTATTATAAACATCCTTCATTTCCTGTAATTATTAAACACGTTTAAGAACAAAAGAGTAACTCATAATAGAAACAATTTCTGCAGGAACAACTGGTAGGATTCAGCCTCTTGTTGTGTTCTTTAGGCCGCTAAAAATTTTCTTGAGACATTTTTCTGACACTGTCCTTCTCTACAACTATAACATGAATTTACATCTCCGTAATAATATAATTAAGATCTCATCACTGATTCATAATCAGTTTTCTTTTCCTAGATTTGCTAATCTTATTGGGTATGCATGATATAAAAGCGGTTATTGGAAGAAAAACCATCTGTGTTTGAAAATTTTCTTTCAAAGATTGTGCAGCATTTTGCGATTTGTGCACAGTTATTGCCGTAATAAGGTGTATGTGGTGTACACAATGTTTATGCATCACACACTTTTTTACTATATATCATTACCGTAAAACGTTTTCCCAATCAATTAATAATTATAACATTTGAGGATATAAGAAGTTCTGACATACATTGAAGCGAGGGGACTCACTATAAATAAGTAACCCTTGCCAATTACAGAAACATTTAATTTTTATTTTATTTATTAATTTATATATTCTACTTCGTGAATTTATTTCTCCCTAACGAATAATTTTCATTTTGAAGAGTGGACGTTTCGGTGTAAACATTAGAACTTTTACACCGAACCAGCCTGACCTTAACCGGCGAACGTCCTTACACCGAGCAATCCGTACACCGAAACGCCCTGCACCAAAACGTCCTACACCGAAACAGCCGTATCCCAGGAGTAGTTAATTACGAATATGACAATTATTTGCTACAGAAAGACTTCTGTACAAGAAATATATGTGTAAAAATAATTTACTTCAAAACAACACAAGGAAAGCAAAATTTATGACGTACATAACTAAAACACAATATTATGTTACAAATATGAAGTCAATGGTGTGGAAATAGAGAAAAACAGACATTATGAAAGATCTGGGAATCACATTTGGTAGAAAGTTAAAATTTTGTCAACATAGAAATATATCATGGAAAGAGTAAGAAAGGACAATAGGCTTCATTTATTTATTTATTTATTTATTATTTCAGAACGATAGAATATGTATTTATAAAAATAACTTGTAAGAACTAAGGCTCTGTAATATGAAAGAGTATATCTAAAACTTGACTAACAGATTGACAGTATTATTCTTACGGACGCGATGGTAGCGCCACAAGAGATTTTTAGGACTTCTGCACTTTAGGACTTCTGCACTTTAGGACTTCTGCCTCGGTATGATTTTTAGGACTTCTGCCTGTTAGGACTTCTGCATTTTAGGACTTCTGCACTTTAAGACTTCTGCATTTTAGGACTTCTGCACTTTAGGACTTCTGCCATTTAGGACTTTTGCCGCGAAATAATTTTTAGGACTTGTGCATTTTAGGTCTAATGCCGTTTAGGACTTCTGCATTTTAGGACTTCTGCCATTTAGGACTTCTGCCGCGTCCCCTTTTTCTCTAATAGTACACATACAGACAGATAGACGAACATAGCACGTATTTCTAAAAGGTTTCTCATATTTACACATTGCATAGTTTGGAAGTATACAGGATGTCCCAAAAGTAATGGCGAAAAATGAAACCCCAGATTCCTGGCACCAAAAGAAGCAAAATAGTTTATTTGACATATAGTCCGCAACCGGACAGGGGTGGAGTATACAGGTTCGAATGTGGGTGGAAAGTAACTTCACACCTGCCTACAGGGATAAATATAGGAGCTGCGTAGGCCACAGAGACCCTATAGTTTGGCCTCCAAGATTACCGGATTTGAATAATCTTCATTTTTGTGTTTGGACACCTCGAAAACATTGTTCACAACTTTCCCATTGACACACTTGCCGACATACAAAACCGTGTTTGTGAACAGTTAGACAACACACCGAGAGTGATGAAACGTATTCGAAACTCACTGCAGCTACGATTAGCACGTTGCATATATATGAGAGGACAGCTCTTCGAACATGTTCTGTAGGTGCGTTTATTATCAGCACGTATGACTTAGTAGTTTGTAGTGCTACTTTGTGTTAGATACTACGTTACAAGTACAGTACTTCGTTCATTACATTATGATATTCATCTTTCATTGTATTCTGCCTGTTATTTCATTACATGATACGACTATTTACACTTGTTCTTATTTCTATTCTATCTCTCTGCGAGTTTCTATCTGGTATACTACTTTCCATTGCTCCCTAAGATTATGCAGCCATGTTAAGTGGTCTTTGCTTTAACTTGCATTGTGCTTATGCGTGCAATCGCACCATGGATAACAACTTTGTTCTGTATGGTTTCGATCTTTACTGCACTGTTTTCATCACCTCTGCCATACAGACATTCGGTGAATCTCTAAATAACTATGGAGTATCTCTGGCGCTGTTAATGTAACATGCATTTAACATGTCAAGCCAATATGATTTTTATGCATTTCTGAACCCCGTTCCTAGCTTCTATCATTATTCCGATAGGCAAATGCGACGTTCCTTTCCCCCATATTCGCAGCTGTCTATCTCCCCCTCTGTCCGCTTCCGGACTGTATGCAATATAAAGTGTTTTGTTTGTTTAGGCGCTAGGAATCTGTGATTTCATTTTGCGTCATTACTTTTGTGGCACCCTGTATATCCAATTGATACCATCCCTTCTGGCATAGTGATTGCAACGCGAGCCTTTGATTCACGTTGTTGCTGCTTCGATTCCCAGTACGAGAGGACTGAAATTTGAACGCTTTATGGAATTGAACAAATCCACCTTAAAGTATAAGACAACGTCTCGGTGGTGAGAAGGGGATTCTAAATTTTAACATATAACAAAAACTTGCAAATGTACTGAAGACAGGGACGCACCCCTGGGGGAAGGGTCCACCTCGACATATATTTGTACACTTAATTTTAAATTAAAACATCTCGGGCCCTATGCAGACTCGTTTTGACGTCTGATCAAGGCGATACTACGGGGTTGACTAACGGATGGTTATCAAAATTGTATTCAGAGTCTCTGATTATGACGTAGTATTTGACGAAGTTAATCACATGTGACTAATTAATCTAGAGCAGAGGCTAATCTTTTACCCACGGTTTAGCGTGCGACACAACATTTCGTATTTCATGTTTCATGTATTTTCATTTTTACAGACTACGCATGCGCTCAACTACTTTTCCGTAGTTGCCACATTTATTTTTCTCACCCGATGCATTGGGGTTATATATGCTAATCATAACTAAATCAATTGTTTAGTTGTACTCAAAGTAGACTCTGAATACCAAAAAGTGCATCTTCCTTAGTAAAGATCTAATATGCCAGTAACAGAGATGGAGTGGGTCAGTGGGTCGTGGGTCAACATGTGACCCACTGTGACCCACCACCCACGGTGACCCACTGTGACCCATCACCCACCGTGACTCACTGTGACCCACCACCCACCATGACCCACTGCGACCCACCGACTCAGTATGATCTACCGACCCTCTCTGCTCACTGCATTGTAGACAGTATCTTCTGAAGACTGGTAAATTTGTCTCCGTTTTACTTTCAAGACCTTCATTTCCCTTCCTTTTCCACTTGTTTCTGTCTACTTACCTGAGGTGAGTATATCTAACCAAGTGAAAAAAGAACTTCAGGACTTTTGGATATTGATATTTGTAATTGTAATAATAGCAATAGGACTTATACTATTACTTGGCTTTCGAGATCTGTGAGTTTTTAGAGGAGCTAACTACTGGAAAAAAATACATTTTTGAATCACTGTAATATACAAAATATTATATAAAGAATTGAATGTAACTATGTGTGCCTGATCATCACGGTCAAATTGCAAAGTCAAATCAAATGACTTTTGGTATATAGTTAGGCCTTAATCCAAATTGGGATGTTATAGTGCTTTCAATATATTGCATAATATCCGAAGGAGGTAGCGAGGATCCGAAATTTTGTAAAAAAAAAAAAAAAAAAGTATCTCGCACGCCGTTAAATTTACGGAGCTGAAATGCAGTGTATTAACTCTTTATTGAAAATAAACAACGTGTCTTAGCATTTTTTAAAATTCTCCTTTATGTGTGTGGGGGGCACTTTCTATACATGGAAAATTGGTAGTGAGTTGGTTTGTGAAAATGATCGAAAACGATCGATGTTATTTAAGAAAAAAAAATCAGAAACAAAAAATACAGTGCTTGGCTTCATATATCCATTGCTTTCTACTATAATAATTGCTGAAGCTTATGTTAACTATATGGAGCGCTTACAGCACAGGGCAATCAACCCAAAAATTTGTGACTAAAATAGGCATAAAATTTGTACTGTAAGCTTAATTACACGGAAATTTTAAGTTTGGATTGTACGCATAATTATATGGAAAATTTTACACTTTTTGCCCTTTACGTTGATCTACTTACCTTGATTTGGAACTTTCAAATTTCATCCTTTTTTCCACTGAAAAGTATTGATAATTCAACAAGGAAATAATTATACTATGATAATTTAATTTAAATTCATCGTAATTTGGCACATGACAAACAGCAGTGTGGTAATTGAAGGGGAAGAAGGAGGGAAATTCCCATTCACCTCTGAACACTTTCCAGGAACCTCGTTCTCTTTCGCTTTCTAGACGGGGGAGGGAACTTGGTAATGGCATCAGACCTTCATGTGTAATTACAAAAATTAAATTTATAAACAAATAAGAAATCATCAGTTTATCAGGCTTTAATTGATAAATTTATTCACAAGATCACCCCGGACGGTAGGTAAAAAATAATTACCAAAGAAACTTGTTAGCGTGAGGTGCAAGGGCCGTCAAGGTTTATGCGAGTCACAGCTTCCCTTAAAGTAAAAGTAAATATTAATTGTCAATCAACATTACACCAAATAACAGATGAAACAACCAAAACATCTGTCTAATAAAACTAATCAGTGCCGGATTTCCGTATAAGCTAAACAACATAGTATAGGTTAGGGCCTCACTCTCTTGGGGACCTGCAAAGAAATTTAAAGAAAAACTTAATGTAGATTAAAAATAAATAAAATAAAAGTTTTATTATCTTGTCGGCTCCCAAAGAAATTTAAAGGAAGAGCTGAATGTAGGTGAAAAAATAATAATACAAACGTTTCACTCTCTTGGGGGCTTCCAAAAAAAAAAAAAAATTAAAGATAAAAGCTGAATGTAGGTGAAAAATAAGTAAAATCAGTTTCACTCTGCTGGGGCCCGAAAGAAATTCAAAGGAAAAAATTCATGTGAATTAAAATATGAATAAAATAAAAATTTCACTCTGTTCAATTACTTCAGAGAAATTTAAAGGGAAAATATGAGTGTAGATTAAAATATAGTAAAAGAAAATTCGAAGTATATTGTGTTGTCTACATTCTGCTAGCTTGCTTCCTGAAATATCACTATTTATTTATTTATCAGTTCAAGGGAAGGGCACAAAGAAGTGATGAACGTAAAGCTTTAAAAAGATAACCAAGAAAGTTATGTCGTTTTTTGTGGACGTCTGTGTTCAAATGGCCCTCATAACGTGAGTTGAATGCGAATGAAGATAAGGCGAAGATCAGTTGTTTGTGTAGTGTATATCCAACATACTACCTGCTTGTGGCAGTTCAGTTACACCGTGAATTTTAATAAGAACAGAGTGAACATGAGACCTCCACAGAGCGTCGTAAGGGCGTATATGCTGTACGAGTTCAAACAGGATTTAAACGCCGCTGCAGCGAGGCGGAAGACATGCCAGGCCTTTGGTGAGAGTGTCGTGACTATGTGGGCAGAACAGCAATGGTTTAACAAGTTACGGTGACGAAACACTCGAAGACGCACCACGGGCCGGAAGACCAACACATCTACAAAATGAAGATCTTCAGGCAGCACTTGAGGCGAACAGTGGCCAGACATGTGAGGAACTGGGACTACGATTCAGTGTGAGTACAGAAACCATTCGGCACCACCTCCATCAACTTAGGAAGCATTACAAGTTGGGTCGATGGATGCCACATGATTTGACTCTGGGCCAGAAGGCAACGCGAGCAGACACCTGTGTTTCTTTGCTGTCTCGTCTGAGGAAGGAGATATTTCTGGACAGGATGTTGACGTGTTATGAGAATTAGGTCCTGTACGAAGCTCCACGGTGCCGTCGTCATTGGTTAGCATTCCATGAACCGGTTCCGAAACAGCACTGCACCAGAAGAAGGTCCTCCTGTGTGTTTGGTGGACTGCTTGCGGCATCGTGCATCGTGAAATGCTATCAGCTGGTCAAAGCATCAATGCAACTGTGTACTGTCAGCAGTTGAGCAGTGTTTAAGAAAAACTCAAAACTGTGGAGAAAGCACTTCTGAATTGCAAAGGTTTTCTCCTTGTTACAGGACAACGTTAAGTTCCACGTGGCTAGGATGACCCAGGACACCATTCTACGCCTTGGATGTAAAACACTATTGCATCCGCCATACTCCCCAGACAGTGAATCGTCCGATTATTACTTGTTCCATTCCTTGGACAATCACCTTAGAGGACGCAGTTCAAATCCCTAGTAGAGGTGCAAAATGCACTTAATACCTTCTTCGCTTCACGGCCCACCAAGTTCTACCGCGATAGAATCCACGGCCTTCCAGAACGTTGGCAGAAAGTCATCGATGCTGATGGGAACTATTTTTGATTTTTCAGGTACGTCTTAGGTGATATATCGATGTTCAGTTTGGTTGATGAAAAAGTGACAGAATTTTCTTGGTTACCTTTATATTAGGGTACTAGCATTCTGTTCCTAACTAAAAGCTCTTTGGTGCAGACGCTATAATTGCTGATTCGCTTGTTGCCTTTTTTTTTTTTTTTTTGTCCTCTACAAGTCGAATTTTCAGCAAAACTCTTTTGCTTAGCTGGTTTCTCCTTTTTTGCTCTTGTTTCTTGGCGTATAAATTTACACTTCAGCCCCAAATTTAGAGTGAATAAGATGTTCAATAAGAAAACAAGTGTTCAAATGTTCAAAAGAAAAAAACGTGAATTATGTTATGCTTCCTTCTATATTTAGGTAGAAATAAAATATAACTATTTTCTTACTTTGCCAACTTTGTGCAGCAGCTAAATGATGAGAGCGAGGAAAGGCTAAAAGCATGTTTGTTGCTCTGATTTGGCTTTGTTCTAACCGAATGACCTGGATGGCATAGTGTTGTTTATATATAATCCGTTCACTAAGGTGTGCTCAGAAAGCTAAAGAACAACTTGACTTTTCCCCACAAGGCATATTGAAATATGTGCCTTCACTGAGGCTTGAAGTTCACAGAAGTTTGACAACGCTCTTCACATTTTGATAACACTGCCCGTATCTATCGCATCCTGTGAAAGGTCTTTCAGCAAAATGAAATTAAAACCATACTTGCGCTCCACAATGAATCAAGAAAGACACGAATCTGGCCATTCTTTCTATTGAAAATGGAACAGCATTTACTTTGGATTTTGATAATATAGTTGATACTTTCTCAGCAACTAAAGCAAGGAAGGTAGCATTCTGAATGCCGGCGGAACACAGGCTAATATGGTAGTGAAACTATTGTCGAAAGTAGTTTCATGTTTCAACTTAAGACATTAAAAATACAAAAGTACCAAAAGAGTAATAACAAGCCGTCAAGATCTGTGAATTGACTGGTGATAGGTGGTAATGAAAAGTGGGATGGTACACAACCCATAGTAGAATTCTGTGCTCATATATTTAATCTATGATGTAGCCCTATCCCCAATTATTCAATACATTCAGGATTTTTTGCTACAGTATATTCTAATACTGTGTGTGTTAGTAAGTGGTAATGGAAACAGTCATAAGAGGCAGAATATAAATATGACTGAATTATTAAATACAAAATAATGGAATCATAAAACAAGTGTGAAATCTTGAAACAATAGTAAATGATATTTCGGCAAAAGCAGTGGCACTAAATAGATCGTATATTATCACTGAGGAGAAACCTAGTAAAAGATAAATGAAGAAGACACGCAGGAGAGAAATCTATTTTAGCCATTATTTACTAGTTCGGTAAAAAAAAAAAAAAGTGTTTAAGTATCATGTGTTATCACTAGAGAGAAGACGAATGTTAAAGTAAATGGGGCTAATTGTATGAGAAAATTCTAATCAAATAAAACCCATGTAGCGTAAACTCAGACAGGTGAGAGACCATGAATAAAAATTAATCATATGAGAAATTTGATAGGACAAACGCCAAAGGTGAGAACTTGAATTCTATAGAAAACTGAGAACTTACATTTAGAAATCGCATCGGTTATATTATTATTTGCATATTTTTCAATATCAGCTCATTGTTACATTTTGTACGTAAATTTGTCTCTAAATGTATTATTAGGAGCGTTACTTCTATCTATTCTATTCTATCTAATTCAGGGGTGCCCACAAGAGGGGGCTATGACGCAAACTGCGTCATTGAAATATTGGGGGGGGGGTAAAAATCTATATAAATATGTTTGAGGGTGTGTAAAAATTATCGAAAAGATTTTTTTTTCATGGAAGAACACCTGCGGATAGGCAATTGAGGGGGGGTGCGTCATGGACATGAGGGGGGGTGGGCACCACTGTCTAATTACAGTACGCTTTTAACCTAGAATAGTATAACTTAGGTGTCGGATAAATACTGAATTCGTCGTTGTTGTTGTTATGTTTTGTTTGTTCTTAAGATTATGTCATTTCTGTCATGGGTTGTAGTTTTCGTTACACTTGTATCCCTAATCCTTTTTCTGTCATGCCCTTTATTTAAAAATGAATATATACTGTGTATGTATATGATATATATGCTGAATGTCACCCCCATTTATTTAACATATCCCAAATTAAGATGGTTTAAACACACACACATCAACGAGAAAGGGGGAGGAGAGTAAACAGAAAGAATAAGTGTGCAAATGAATGTCAAGAATAGCAATGCATAAATCATGATTGTTCGAGAAGGGGGCCCCGATCTGCTTCACTGGCCCCGGGCCCCAGTTTGCCTTACGCCGCCACTGAAGATGAGAAAAATATTAACAAATTGTTATCTCGTCTACATTTTCGAAAATATTTAAAATCTTTTTTTTTTTTTTTTTACCTATAAATAAAAAAAATGTTCTGTACACTAGAATGTGGTTTACCGTTACCCTGTTGCAGCAGAACATACTTTTTGGTTCACCAATGTAGGGTATTCTTAGCGTAGTGCAGTAAAAGACAAGTTTTAAAGAAATAGAGAAGATTAGAAGGCCCAGCCCCAGGATGAGCAGCACAAAACACTAACACGCACGGCTGCCGAGCCGCTGTTGCATTTATTTATTTATTTTTATTTATTTATTTAACAATCACCAGATACAGTTCAGAGGCCATTTTACACTGGATATCCAACAACAACAAACTTAGTGATTCAGAAAACTTAGTGATTTCTTCTTTAGTTTTTTTCTTATGAACCATCACGATCTCGTGCGTAGTAGTGAAATATGCTCCGCAACCATGTATACTGCTATCAACTGTCATCTTCAAAATTGCAGGACTATTTTATGATATAATTTTGAAAAAAATATGCTATTGTTAAGTTTCTCCTTCTTTTGTGAGCACGTGTGTGTTTTATTGTTTCACTACAACGATTAGACGTGCTGTACAGCAGTTAATGTAATCCTATTTATTATACTGTATCCCACATTTTTACTACTATCCGTACATTATTGCCCTTCATTTTACAGAGTATGTTTTATCCGAGCCCCGACTATTCGAGGTTATTCAAGTGCACATTAGCTTGGGTAATAAATGCTCTGCTGTACTTTATTCGAAGAAAATATTTTAATGGTGTGAAATGTAGGTAAAAAGTTAATTATTTACCTAGTAACAAATAATTATTTTATTACCAGGATAATTATTATTATTTGTTGAACTCTACATGTCAGAATTAAAAAAAAAAAAACTAACCAAAAATATTTTCACAACATACCTGAGAATGCACTAAACTGCTCATGACAAGAAAATGTCTCAAATGACACATTTATTTAGAGAATACTACTTTATATGGAATAAATCTTATTTATTTATAAACTAAAATACATTAGTTAGGTACATTTGAATGTGTATTTTTTTATTTATCAAGATGGATGTAAATTTAAATGAAGAGTAAAACATATCTTTTCTCATGAAAGTTTATCACGTAGACTCATGAAGCATTCGTTTCATTTGATATTAAAGGAAATGTACGCTCTTTGGACGGTAATGATGATATTATGAAACTTACTTGAAAGGTATGTTTGAACCAGAGATAGAGTGGGTCGGTGGGTCATGATTTGTGAGTGGGTCGGTGGGTTGTGGGTCAACAGGATGACTCACTGCGAGCAACTACCCACCGTGACCCACTGCGACCCACCGACCCACTGTGGCCCACAGACTCACTCTGACCTACCCACCCACTCTCTTCAGTGCATTTCTGAAGACTGGTGAATTTGTCTACGTTTTCCTTTCAAGCTCTCTATTTCTCTTTCATTTTCATTTATTTCTGTGTATTTACCTGAGATGAGTATATCTAAGTGAAAAAAGAACTTCCGGTACTTTTGTACATTGATATTTGTAATTGTAATAATAGCAATAGGACTTACTACTTGGTTTCCGAGACAGACAGCCTGTGAGATTTTAGAGAAGTTAACTACTGAAAAAATACATTTTTGAATCATATGTAATATATGAATTATTATATAAAAATTGAATGTAACTATGTGTGCTTGATCATGATAGTCAAATTGCAACTTCAAAGAAAATGACTTTTGGTATATACTTAGGCTGGGCCATAAGTCCCTTACCATCCCTTGTAAAATCCGTGTTCGTGGAAAATAGTGAACAACAACCATATAGTAACATAGTAGGCTGAGGGGGAAGTCGGTTTGTGATGGTGACCAAGATGGCGTCTATCTTAGAAGCCGCCATCTTGAATTCACGTCAAGATTTTTAAACGGAAACATGGTCATGCGTCACGTCATTTTAGACTAGAATTTAAAGACAAACACAATGGTGAAATCAGTTTGTTGATATCTTAATTTATTCAAAAGTTACAGGCATTTAAAATTGCTAATTTTACCTGTCACGCATGGCAGAGCACCTGCTCTACGTGGCCCCCATCCCGAGTTATGCACAATGTAAGTCGTTCAACCCAATTGTCCATGACCCTCAAGAGATTTTCTGGTGAAATATCGGCACAGGCTGCAAATATGTATTCTTCCAGGTGTTCAAGATCCTGGATCTTTTCGGCGTATATCTTTGCCTTCAGATGACCCCACAGATAAAAATCCAAGGGCGTCAGATCTGGTGATCGTGCTGACCATTCAATGGGACCACGGTGCCCAATCCAACGTCCAGGAAATTTTTCACCCAGATAGGTACGGATCCGTTTTGTACGGTGGAATGTGGGATCCGTTTGCAATTGTGCAAGGGCCCAGTCGCAAAATTCCACACTACGATCAGGATTATCTTCAGATAGATGATGTTGAAGTTGCAATTTGTACGGATGCGACTTGCTTTTCTCTAAGATACGTCTGATGGATGTACGGCTGACATCATATTCCATGGACAGACGACGGGTACTGTGGTGTGGTGATGAAGCAAATGATGCTAGCACTGCTACTAATGTGGCTTCATCTGTTTCGGTTGTGGGTCTTCCACACCTGAGTTTATCTGCTATGGAACCAGTATCCATGAACTTCCGGAAGAGTTGGGCGACACTAACATGGGACACAGGATGTTGATTTGGGTGCCTGGCATTGAATTCAGCTGCTATAGCCTTTGCACTCCTTCCTCCCCATGCCGTGATCAACTCCTACCTCTCTGCTGTCGTTAGCGGCATAATTATTCACCTGCAACAACAGAAACAGTACGGTAAAATTAGCAATTTGAAATGCCTGTAACTTCTGAACACATTAAGATATCAACAAACAAATTTCATCATTATGTTTGTCTTTAAATTCTAACCTAAAATGATGTGCCGCATGACCATGTTTCCATTTAAAAATCTTGACGTGAATTCAAGATGTCCGCCATCTTGGTCACCATCACAATCCAACTTCCCCCTCGGCCTACTATGTTAATACATGGTTGTTGTTCACTATTTTCCACGAACACGGATTTTGCAAGGGGTGGTAAGGGACTTATGGCCCACCCTGTATATCCTAAGGAGGTAGTGGGGACTCGAATTTTTGCGGAAAAAAAAGAGTATCTCACAAGCCATTCAACTTGGGGAGCTGAAATTCACTATATTAACTCTTTACTAAAAATAAACAGAACGTGTCCTGTCATTTTAAAAATTCTCTTTTATGGGGGTGGGGGGCACTCTCTATATCTGGAAAAATGGTAATGGGTTGATTTGTAAAAGTAATTGAAAATGATCGATATTAGTTGAGAAACAAATTCAGAAACGATTATTAATTGAGAAACAAGAAGTACAATGCTTCGCTTTAGGGCCATATATTCACTGATTTCTATTATAATAATTGCTGAAGCTTGTGTTTATTATATGGAGCGCTTAGAGCACAAGCCAATCAACCCATGAAGTTGTGAAGGAAGGTCGACATAAAATTTGTGCTGTAAGCTTACTTACATAAAAATTTTAATTTTGTGTATACACTTAATTATATAGAAAATTCTACACTTTTTTCCTTTTACGTTACTTACTTTGATTTGGAATTTTCAAATTTCGACCTTTTTTCTACCAAAAAGTATCTGTAATTCAACAAGGAAATAATTATTTAAGATAATTTAATTGAGATTCATCGTAATTTGGCCCATGACAAACACTTCACCATTTTATATCGTAAGAGTCAGATTTACCTGTTGTAATAGATTGGTGCTTGGGCGATTGACTGCAGAAATTCGAACGCCGATTAGTGAGTATATTACTGCCTTGATTCATTACAAGTGTGAAGGGTTTACTGAGTGGAGAAGAGGGCATGGGTCATAGTTGATGAGGATGGGTTTTGGCGGGTCGGAGTGGGTAACAGTGGATGAGAGTAGTTCATGGTGGGTGGTGGGTCAGAGTGGGTCACTGTAGATCGTGGATCAAGCTTTCATTGACGCAAGCCATCTCTGGTTTGAACGTATCCTGCACCTTCCTTAGAAAGCGTATTTGAATCTAAATAAAATGACGAAAGCCCACTTCGTCGCAAGTGGTTACTATTCTCACAAAATTAATTTTAAACAATTCAACCGTTTTTTCACTTTCATCACTTGTCAAATACAAAATGGGAAATTAAAATATGATTTAAATTGTCCTTCTTCACCCCTTTAGAAACGGGAAGTGCGTTTGTATGTTGACTGACATCAGCTTAACTTCAAAACCTCGTGAAATACTGTATTTTGTGCATCATTTTCAACTCTTGTCTCCCCGGCTTAGGATACACAGTCAATTCAAGTGCTAATTTCTTTAGAGGAGTTAGTTTTACGAAATTCGTTTACTTATTTATTCTGTCTGTCCGTAATGGAGACAAAAGTCTCAAGAACTACTTGTTGGATTGCCATGAATTTTTACCAGAGTAGGGTCGACAGTTGGCAATCGAGTTCAGTGAAAAGGTGTGATTCATACCGGAAGTTGTAGCAATAAGATATTTTCAACTTTCACGTTGATCACTGTACAACAAAAAGGGTACTGGACAGCGAGAAACGGTTAGCTACAATCAAGTAATTAACAAAAATGTTCCATTTTCTATATTAACTCTTTGTTTAAGCGGAAACTGATAAAAATGAACTACTTCCGTACATAGGCGGAGTTATGAGGGGGAAGGGGGCATTGCCCCCAACTTTTTAACAAAAAAATAAAATTCCACAAATAAGATAATAAAAATAAAAATGTCACGGTTGTTTTGAGGGTTTGCCCTCCAGATCTGTCCCCCAGCAGACAATTTCTAACTTCGCTTATGCTTCCGTGTTTAACATTGATAGATATAACGTTTAACGTTATAGAGTAAAAACTAAAATGGGTAGCGAAAAGCTGTTCCCTGCAACCAATTCCAAAAGTCCCAAGATCCTAAGAATATATTCCATCTGCATTCTAATATCTTACTAAAAGCAGAAGTTGGTAGAAATCTAGTTCAGCTTCACGTTTCTATATTAGGCGGTAACTGAGAACATATCGACCAATTCATTTACGTATTATACACGTGACGTTGCTACTTGTTGAAAATCTCTTTTTTTTTTTTTTTTTTTTTTTAGCTGTTCAATGGTGTGCATTTATATAGCGGAGAGACATAGAAATAAACGGACAAATATTCGGGTTTTAGATAAAACAGCTACATATGTATGAGTTAATGTACATATTCTGTTAGATCCACATTTGCTACCAAAAGACTGCTGTTTTATAAGTCACATTACAAAATGAATTCGAGAAAGTTCACCAATTTACCGTTTCCGAAATTAGCTGCTAGTACTCTTTCCAACAATTAGCCATTACTCGACACTTTTCGAATTAGTTAAAATGTGCTGTAAATTCCTGTTTTTACTTGTTTCACAGGCGGATCTTTCTCGGGGCCCGGCCAGTTTTTTGAGTGACAAAAATAATTAATGCTATGATTTATATGTTTTTAAACTTTATAGTAAACTCCAGTGGCGGATTAAGCTTCGTCGGCGCCTTAGGCACAAACTTAATGTGCGCCCTTCTCAAAAGAAAAATAATACTTGCAGTATTTTAAGGCTAATATAAAATTAGTGAGCATGCTAAAATAAAAAGCGAAAATCAATAATAAAAGTAATAGGCCTAGTACAAACAATTCATTTTATGTATATGCTCAGTGGCGTAGGGAAGGGGGGGGGCCGGAGGGGCCGCCCCCCCCCCAAAGAGGTCCGACAATGTACTTTGGTACTTTGATGTTTGTAATATTTTATATATTTTTATGTTTATATGTTTTTTTGTTTGTAATTTTTCTATATGTGCCTATAACAGCACTTGGGCCCCCCCCAAACACACATCCTGGCTACGCTACTGTATATGCTATACCTAAAATTATGTAATGTATTGAAAAATTAAATTCACCATTCACCAGTCATAAATGAAGCTGCTTTCGCCTCATTTTCGTTGCTGCAAACTCGTGTATAAGTTCTTCAAATTTGATGTGTCCATCAGTCAAGATGTCTGCTTCGATGTGGAGAATAGATAACTCGTTCATTTTTATGTTACACATGGTTGAACGAAGATAAATCTTCAGTCTTTGTAGTGCCGAAAACGAACGTTCAGCTGAACAGTTTGTTACGGCAGTACACAAAAATATTCTTAATGCAATCTCCACATTTGGAAATACAGACTGCAACTTTTCATTCCGTGTAAACGCTAACATTTATGTTGGCGAGTCACAGATTCCTCTGGTTTTCAAAAGTTTCGCAAAGTGCACATATTCATTTGGAAATGTTAATTCTAGATGTTTCATATGCAGCCTGAAGGTTGCTGCGCGTTCACAAATGAGAAAAATGAAAGTTTGCAGAGACTTACTAAAAGCCATGAAGGTGTCAGACATTATTTTATTGTTTTCCTTTCTTCTAATTAATTCAACGTGCAATTTAACAAGAATAGGAAGAAACACCTCAACTTTATTTTTTTCTCTTCCTGTTAGAACAACCTTATTGTTTCTTACTTCATCGACTTGAACGTTACGTTTTCTAAACCTTTTATAACTACACTCGTATTCCATATCAGTTTTCTCCATTGATTTTTGCTCATAAGAGTTGAACATGTCACGAAGAGAAGTTATAAAGTTTACAAGTAATTCAAATAAATCATGTACTATTGTTAAATCTATGTTGACACTTTGTAATTTCACAGTGACACTCTGGAATCTCTGCAATATATCATTCCAAAAAGTGATCATGAAAGCTGTTTCCAGCCTGTTTAGTTGATTCAAGAGGGATAAGGCCTCATTTCGAACTAGAGGTTTCTCAAAAGGATCATCGCTTACATGAGTAAGGATCTGAATTACACTATTCCAGTTTTCATCCTCCTCTCGTGCTGACCAACGTGTCTGTGATAAAGATTTTAGTGTTTTCGTTCCTGGATACATGAAAGAAGGAAGTAAGCTCCAGCGTTTTTTTGAACTGGAAAAAAATGTAAATATTTTGAAGCATAGTGAAAAAAGAACATGCTTCCCTACAACTGCTTGCTGCATTCCGACCAAATTCAAAGAATGAGCTGCGCAGGCCACATAATACGCTTTAGAATTTATTCCTTTAATTCGAGCCTTTAAATCTGTATATGTCCCCGACATATTGCTGGCACTGTCGTACGACTGACCTCTGCAATTTGAAATGTTTTTCCAATCTGAAATGCTGTGAGATGCGATCTTTGTCTTGCCTTTGAACAACCTACGTGATGCACAATAAACGGCGCCAATGGTACACAAATATACCAGATAATTCCGCAAAATGGATTCGCAATTTACAAGTTTACGAAAAAACGCACTCTTATTTAAAAATCTTGTCTTAACTGTTATGAATCTTTGCAAATTAGAAAAAACGTTTTCAGTATTCTGATTAATTCCACGTCTTGGAAGAATGTCAATTGTAGACTCATTCAGACACCACTCGGCAGGATCGTCACTAACGAAATTTGTACTCTCACTGTCACAATCACTAACTCCAACGAACTGAGGAGCGACTACTTTAAGTGCACTTTCTTCTTCAACTAAACCCTCAATATTGTCGACATTTTTCGTTTCACAGAGTTCACCCGATGTAACCGCTTCCACTTCATTTACTGAACTGCTTTCGGAAATAACTTGTTCCTTTCGCCCAGAAAATGTATCCACTGTACCAAGCTTTTTCTGTAAAGTTGCTTCTCTTTCACGCTTTTCGTTTGCAAGTTTGAGATAAGCCGCCCCACTTAATTTTGTTCGCTTCATGCTGCTGGATTTAAAAAAAAAATCATCAAATCGCAAGCGCACTAGCAACCAACTGAATGCACCAGAAAATACAATAAGACAAAAACTAGTTGCATCGAATTAGATATCTGCGTAATCATTTATTGCAAGGAACAAATACTCGTCTGCGTATAACAGAAGTAGTTCCAAGTAGATTAATAACACGATTCAAAAAAAAAAAAAAAAAAAAAAAAAAAAGGTCCATGCGAAAGATGTACTCACTCACTCAACAGCAGTCTCAAAAATAACCGACTGAATTTTCTTTCGCTCTGTCTTTTTTAGTTTTTTTTTTCAGACATTGTACAGGCAATGCAACTATGCGAATTTCAAACAACCAGTTTTCTTTGTCGCCTAGCCATTGGTTTCGCAAGGGTAGTGAGAGATCGTCGGTTTATTTACAAAAACAAACCAGCAAGGTTGGGTGGGCGGCTTGTATTATTATCATTTTAAGCGATAAAAGTCACAGCACGGGTTAAAAAAACTACGTGATTGATGCCTCAATCAGAATCTGAAGGAGGCAGAGCAGACTAAACATTTCTCGATAACACATAAATACGATACACCAAGGTTTCTTTTGTATGAAGCGAAAGTGTTGCAAACCATTGATTTGAAACATTGGTTTCAAAGGTCTAAATGGTTACTGTGTACGTAAGACATTTTTTTATATTCCGGAGAAAAGGTTTTACCGCCCCCAAGAGTTGCCGTCCCTAGGCACGTGCCTAGTAGGCCTATTTGGTAATCCGCCACTGGTAAACTCATGATATACCTATCATAGTGTGGGTTCTGGTTGCCCTCCCCCCAGTTTTTACCGTCTAGATCCGCCATTGCTTGTACTTATCGCATACCACTGTATAAATTGCCTTACTTTCGTTGTAATAAATGAAAATAACTAAGAGTTCTTTCTATTCGCAACGCTATTGTAAACAGAATCAAATACTTAGTTATGTTAATTGTAAGCCTAGTGAAATTTAATAAATGTACGATTATATTCTACTCACATTCCATATTGCATGTTCTCATAAATAATTTGTTCATTTTTAGGGAAACTTTCCATTAAAAGGACTTTCAGTTTAAGTGTAGCAACTTCTTCCCAAGATGTTCCACAGATGCCACCTTGCAACTTTGAACCTGAACCATATCAGGTAAAGAAAAAAAAAAAAAAAAAAAAAGAGTAACCATTCAAATATACAATTAATATCACAGTTTGATTTTAGAAGTTTAACATGTGTTTTCTTGTAATAATGAGACTCTATTTGGAGATTAACCAGAGCATATAATTACACTTGGGTGTAACATATGCTAAACCAGATTCCTCAAGGACATAATTATTTTTATAAAGCAGTTATTATCTCTGGAATCCTTGGATTCAGATTGTTCTGTTGATTTATTATTATTATTATTTTATAATCTCTAGCATTTGAGTCTGATTAGCTATGGAAGGTAATCTTTTATGCCCAGTTGTTCATTGTCAATCAAAATTGTACTGAGATTTTAAGGAGATAACCCATTACTTACATCATAGGAGACTACGCAACACGAAATACTGTTCTTATATGTAGCTTTTATTTCATTTACTTTTTTTTATCTCATCTTTTAGAAATGTACATCCGGTATATTTTCACGGCGCCTTAGAAGTTGGCGGCTCTAAACTAATGTTATAGGTTGTTTAGCTTATACGTAAATCTGACAGTGATTGTAATTTATTTTATTTTACCCTACATGGCTGTTTTTACACTATGATATGTTGTTACCCTTGTACCTACGTGCTATACTTAAAATTTAACTTCATATTTTATACTGATATTGGGAATAAATGTGTCTGATTTCCTTCTATGTTATGGCACTAATACAGTAATTCTTTGATAATATTGTTCTTACTAGTTTACAAATAAAATGTTATTATTCTAGCATTCATTACATTTTTGAATGGTCTGTACTAAATTAATATTTCGATCACAATGCCAATATTAATAAAAAAGAATACTGAGTAAACGTGTGATGTGTCACTAAATTTATAATTACATACACAACGGCAAGCGTCAGACCATTGTCAAACTTTAGCCATAAATATTGAACAACATGTAAATCTCATTACAGCGTACTTAAGCGCGATGACAAAAAAACCGTTAGGATGAATTGACCAAAGAATGGAAGTAATGGTAAATAATACTATCTGAAGATCTTATTCTATACTTGATAGCATCAAAATAATTTGAAAATATTTGAAATATGTGTATACAGGATAGGCCAAAAATCAGGTCCTAATTCTAACACAAGAATCACTATTTGGTTGGGGCTCTACATCACCTATAAATTACGTTTGGGAGGTGAAGCATCCTGAAAAAATATAAATATCCACCATGGCCGGTATGTTGAAGTCCTCTATTTTGAAAAAAAAAAAATGAAATCTTTAAGTTTTACGTCCCACGGTTATGACGGTTAGGCTAAAGCAGACGGTGAAGATGAGAGATGAGTGAAATAGTGGAATGAAGAAAGTGGTAAGAAACGGGAGAACCCCGAGAAAACCCACGAACACGGTGTTTGTCCACCACAAAGTCCACACGGCGTGGACTAGGATCGAAACAGGGACCCCAAGCACCGGAGATGAACGCTCTACCACTGAGCCACCGCGCCCCCTTCCTCTATTTTGAGTATCACTTTATGATTTTAATGGAAAGATAGACATGCGACACCGGTTATATATTCAATTTATTTATTTACGTATTTATTTTTGCAGAAGTATAAACCCGCTGAACATTTTACCCTATCATTATCACTAATTGGAGTGACAGCAACTTGTATTAAATTGGTGCAAGGTGGCAAAATTTTTATGGTGTGGTGTATTATTCTGGCATTAAGATCATTCTGGCAATTCTTCGGCTACGGCAAATTGCATATTGATCAATACTTGCTGCTGCTGAGGAAATCCTACCGTCTGTTTTATCGGACAATTACTCACATGCAACGTTCTTTCAGCAGGAAGGAGCATCTAACCAGTACGAGTGTGGTGTGCGGGACTACCTGGATCAGCAGTTTTCTGACAAGTGGTTCGGGCATGGACAGCGGTGGAATGGTCAACGCGCTCTCCGGATCTCACCCCTCTTCAGTGCAATCTGTTGGGGTACCTTAAGGTTACAGTATACTCCATCAAGATCCGGAATTTACAGGATTCGAGGAGCGAATTAAGGATGTCTGTGTTAAACATGTTACATATTCTGTGAAGTTATAAGGGGTGATACAGGGCGCCAAATTATACATTTATTGTCATGGTGATCATATTGAGATTGTGATCATATTGCCATAGGCATTTCACTATTGTCATGGTAAAATTAAAATCACGTCATATGGAATACAACATTTCTTTTATTTCGTCCTGTTTCTATAGTAGTTACTCTAAAGAGATACAATACATATGAACACAAAGCTTATAACGTCAGTGCATGGATACCTATCTACGTTTAAAATTTCGAGCTTGTTTGGAACCTCTCGAGCTGCAGCAGCAAGCCTGAAGACGAAATTTTGGTCAGAATCAATGGGGTTATGGCACATAGTCTACATCAGATGCTCACATAAGAAGAATTCAACCCATGGTAGATCGAGTGATCTTAGTGATCAAGAAAATGGCTCCTGGCCAATCCAGCGATAGAAATGCCTTTTAGATAACTCCTGATATCAGCAGTAGAGCGTTCAGGCGCATCACCATCCTTGAACCAGATTCGTCAGTAAATAAAATAGGAATATGGGCTAAAAATTATGGCGAGGTATCTATCAAGACACATAAATGACACACGGAGTAACAGCACTAATCAAGTGACTGCCAACAAGCCTTCGCAACTACATGAAACGAAGCATCTCAGAGGCAAGTGACGTCTACGAACTGTACTACTTTAATAGGTAGGGTGTAATTCCATTCTTTCTAATAATAGTTTCGACTGGCATTCCGTGTGTATGTCTTGGTTCAAACAGAAAACGAGTTTTCTGCTATGGAATGGAGCTGCTGTACACATCTTTGGCTTGGAACCTTATTGAGACAAGAAACGCCGCATGCGAATCGGGAGAGTTACGAAGAAATCTGAGAGATTTGTATTAGAGATGAGACGGAACGAGTCGTCTTATATCATCTACAAAACCAAATGAGACAGCCGTTCAATCTATAGCACGTAACCACAGCGGTCCACAATCAGTGAAATGAAGAAGCAAGTTGTTATAGGCTTCCATTTTAAGTGCCGAGAGATTGACTAAGAGTGTTTAAGAGAACTCTTTATTGGAAAGAGTGAAAGCCATGCTTAAAACGTTTCTCACAAAACTGTACATGACAAAGAGCCAACGATATGCATATACCAAATAGTAATCTATGCCAAGGGCGATCTCATACTCACAACTTCGAGGCTTGGGTGTCCAGTGCTGGAAACAGCGGGAGCGAGTGGGGAAGAAGCAAGTGGCTCTTGGCTACTGATGTCAAGGACTTTGCATCGGCCACAAGAGGTGTATACGTGATGTACCCGTATTGTTTACGTTTCCCCTGTCCTATCACCCTTTATAATTCTCTGTCAATCTATCGGATATTACACATTCTTTACGCTACAGTGGTGAAAATGCGTTCTTCGTAGAAACATTGTTTTCAAATGTCCACTGTCTGTATGAACAGCATCTGGCAGAACCTCACATATTCTGCGCAGATATAGTTTGGTTTACTACCTACTTGGTGTTGAATACGGACAACGAATGATTTATCTCACTTTAAGTAGAAATTCTACGTCTTGCAAAAACCTGTTCTCCGTGACAGTGACACATACTCCTAACAGTGACAGATATACTCCTAACAGTGACAGATATACTTCTAACAGCGACACATATACTCATAGCAGTGACACATCCTACTCCTAACAGTGACACATATACTACTAACAGCAACAAATATACTTTTATCAGTGACATACATAGTCCTAATAATGTCATCTATTCTTAGGAGTAACATTCATAAACTTAACAGTGACACAAATAATACTCTTCCTCTCCATGAGCCTAGCTGACGTACGAGTGGGATGTTAAACTTAGAGATTTCATTTCATTTACAAAGAATACTAGTAATTCATACTAACATCTAGTTAAATCTTTAGGCAATAAATACAAAGATCTCAAAGAAAAAGTTAACTTACTTTTAAACCTTTTCCGAAACTTAAATTGAACAATTTCTCAGCTCAAAATGAATACAGACTACGAGTTTTTTCTTTCTTCTTCTTTTTTTAATGAAGAATGTATTGATGTATCTTTTGTGCGATTTATTAAATTATATTTATTCATTTTTTTAAAGTCCTCATTGACCAAGTGGAGGAATATTTGAACAAAATCAGAAACTGTCAACGTGTTCAAAGTATTATAATTGATTCTCTCTCTTTATGTTAAATATACACATACCCTCTTTGAAATATTATAAAATACAAAGCTTATTGATTTTTATGAATTAGAATGTTTAATTCAATTGTATGTGATGAACTGAAGATTTGATGGAAAGATATTCGGTCATTGTAAAAGTTCTCTTATTTTAACATATACTAGAAATATTATTATTTTTTGCTTCATTACATAAGCATTATCTTACACGTGAGAAATTATATATATCAATGCATTCTTGACACACAATATCAAAATCCGGTTCCTAAATACATACTTCTTTTTAAATCAGAAACACTCACCATTTTTTTTTTTTGCTGCTAACCATAAATTAAGTTTTCCTGTATTGATCAAACTATCGTTCAATCTATTATTGTTTTTTTCATAATTTTGAAATATCGTCGACAGCGCCACAAAGTGTCGTATCTCAAAAAAATTGAAAATTGAGATATTTTACTATGTAGTTGCATACACTGACTTCTACAATTTCCCAAAACGACACATCTGTAATGTGTGTTGTTTTGACGGTGGTGATGACGTCACTGCGTCGTATCTTAAGATGAAGCATATAAACCATTTTCACAAACAGTCGTATCTTGAGTTACGACAGTTTGTGAGCAACAGATCTTTCGCAACTGGACAGATATGCCTATATTGAAAGCAATTTGTTTATATATACAAAGTGGCCCAAAAGTAGGTATACAGTCCCGTACTGATCAACTCATTGCTTTTTATATAATTTCTTATTATTATCCATCAGGTAGACTTAGGTTCTTTATCATTTGTTCCTAATGTATTTTTACTTATATCTTAAGCTCGGAACAGCCGAAGCAAATAAACTTATAAGCTAGAATGTTATACTTGATCAATGCGGGGCTGTACGCATATATATTTACACGGCATGGGGCGTCCTCAGGTTGCGGATGGACATGGCATGACATTTTTGAGTTTTACGTCCCACGGTTATGCCGGTTAGGCTAAAGGAGACGGTGATTATGAGAAATGAATGAAATGATGGAATGAAGAAAGTGGGAGGAAACGGGAGAACCCCGAGGAAACAAACGCACACGCTGTTTGTCCACCACAAAGTTCACTTTGCGGGAGCAGGGTTGGAATTCGCGACCCCATGAACCAGAGGTGAACGCTCTACCACTGAGCCACCGCGGCCCCAGGTTGCGGATCAAGGAGAAGGCCTTTAGATATAGAGGTTAGCTGCGAAGATACTGAATAAGCAGTCGCGGGCAGACAAGGAGTGGCCGGAGTGGCCCTCCAGCTTGGGGGTTTGAGTGAGCCTAACAAACTGATCCTGTAATAGAAAAAAAGACACTTTTTCAGAAACAATCACAGAAGCCTCGGACCAAGACTGATAACTTGGCACGACATCAGCTAAAGAAAATGGACATGAGATTTGGAACATGGAATATTAGAATTATTTATCGGGAGGCGCGTTAAAATCCGTAACGAATGAGTTAGAGAAATACAGGATGGACCTAATAGGAGTTCAGGTTGGTTGCTATGATGGGGTACGCGGTGCAAACACGTAAGAACATCAGAGAAATTTCTCTCCGATTCTTTGAATCTAGGCATGGACAAAATGAGGGAGATTCAGTCCACAGTGCTATAAGCACATCTATTAAGCGCTGTGGCAGTAATTTTGTACCCTCGCAACTTGAACCGATTGTTAAACTGGCAAGGAAAAAGAACCCATATACCGTTCATTGTGTTGACAGAAGCGATGTATGAGACTAGATCTCTGTCCCAATGTCTTTGTATTCTGTCAGTTAGACGTGACGAAAATGGAGATCCAATCAATTGGACGGAAATGCGCGAAGTGAAAGTGAACAAAGACTATCCAAACTGCATTCAGTTTAAGACAAGTCATTTTGAGGACACTTACATAACTATTTCCCTTAAAAGAACGCAGATTGAATCTACCAGATAGAAGTTCTTACTTTGCAGACTTGTCAAAAATTATCGCTCCAGAGAAGTACGAGGACTAGTTTTGATTGATTGATTTTAACGTCCCTTTCAGCAGCGAGGCTATATGAGACGTGGGCCTACTGATTAACGTGGGCCTACTGAATCTGAACCACATGAGCTCCCGCCGGGAATCGAACGCGGGTCTCCCACGCCTACGAGGACTCGTTATCATTGTGTTCGGGCCCAACTCCAATCATTCGAAACTCTGAACATGTTCAATTTTACAGAAACTTACCACATTAGCCATCCTTCTCAAGTGCAATATCAAAGCATGCAATTTGCAACTTACTTTGCAAGATTTTATATTCTGTCAATGACAACTTGATAGCATTATTTTGTTATGGTTAGTATCCTCTTAATATTGTGCTTCTTGTGTGTTCTCAGGAATTTCGTTTTATCCTCAAGAATCTCAGGAAGCATTTGTTAAATTATTGTGTGTAATAAACACGAAGTTTTTCAATATAAGTGCAATATATTCCGATTGTTCATCTATTAATGTAGTTCTCAGTATAAAATATATATATATATATATATATATATATATATATATATATATATATATATATATATATATATATATATATATATGCGTCGTATCTTTCATACAAGAGAGGATTACCATCGTCACAAACTGTCGTATCTTTTTCCCGCCAAATTTTCCACAAGCTTTTACAGGCAAAATTCCATAAAACTTTCTACACTGATTTCTTATGATTTAAGTTATAACTTCGAAAATTTTCTCTCCTTTCGGTAAAATAGATTTTGAGTTATGGCTGTTCAAAGTTGTGTGAAAACCTAAAAATCGCTCTCCTGAAAAGTTTAGAAAACTGAGATACGACAGTTTGTGACGCTGTCGACGATATAATGAAATGTGATTTTCTAGCATGGATTAGAAAATATGTAAAAGTTCTGTCATGTCGAAAAGTTTCAGGTAACAACGAATGATCAGGCCACAATTGCTTTTGAGTTTGTTTCTTTCTTTGTTTTTCTTTACTGGATGTTCTCCTCAGTTCTACACGAAAATCCAAGGATTGTACATTGAATAAGAGCTCCTTTGTGGCCAAGCGTTTAGCACGAAACGCCTTTGTCATGGGAGGAGCAAGGCTTCGATTCCCTGTGGGAGCTCATGTGGTTCGGATCCCACTTTAAACTGCAAGCCCAGTTTCATATAGCTTCGCTGCTGAAAGAGACGCTAAACTTAGAATCGAATCAAATCAAATATTTTTAAATATAATTTTATTTAGAGTTGTTAAAAATTATTCATATATGCTATTGTTATATTTTTAGTTAAGAATGACGTTATACTGCAAATAATAATAATAATAATAATAATAATAATCATAATAATAATAATAATAATAATAATAATAATAAAGTAAATTATTTTATCTACAGGGCCCATCGTATGAACAGATTCAGAAAATAAGAAAGACAAATCTGGCGCCATGTCTGGTAACTTATTACAAGAAACCACTTCTGATACACCAAGGTAAAATGCAGTGGCTCTTTGATCACACTGGCCGAAGATATTTGGATATGATTGGGGGCATCGTTACAGTCAGCGTGGGTCATTGCCATCCGTAAGTCATTTAAACATTTATATTATTTTTTTTCGCTTCAGAACTGTTGTTTACATATTTAAGACATTATACAGGTCATTTAAACAATGAACAGAAAAAGCCCTGCTACAGGTAGACCTCCACCACAAACTTAACATAATGGACGAATCGTAAACAAAAGTGGTGGCTACATCGAAGTACAGTACACGTATGTGTCTTTCGTCTCAGAAGTATGTGTGTCTTTCATGTCAGTTGTACGTAATTGTCACTAAAAGCGTTAATTCTTCACATTCACAGAAAATGCTCTTCAATTTTCAACATTTATTGTCAGATCCGTAGCTGGAAACTCATTTCGCCAAACGACTAACGACTGTTGACTCGTTCAGAAGTTAATGTGAAAATTGCTACTTAATTTCCAGGTAATATTTTCTTTTATTTGAGCTTAGTTTTCGGGAGAAGAGGGTTTGCACTCCATAAAGTCCGCCTTGGCTACGTTCCTGTGTTAATTTCAGTTACCGAGGAAAGAAATTTTTAAAACTGTCATTACTTTGTGTGTCATTCGAGATCAGTGTAATTTATAAACTGGATTTTGATATATAATTGTATTCTATTCAAAAATTACACTAATTCTTAGTTACATAGCATAATAGTATGCTTTGCGTCTTAATTTCCTGCTCTGCAAAAGTATAAATGAGGAAGAAATAAAGGAGAAGCAGAAGGGGGTATAGGTAAAAGCAGGCTCGTATCCATGGGGATCTAAGGTGCTAGGCCCTCCAGTGACGTAACGTAGATTTTTTCTGCGGGGGCAAGCATTAGTACGCGTATTTGGGCCTCCTAGAAAAATTGTTTTTCTAATTTTGGGCCCCTTTTTTCCATCTTTCTCTTACTTTTTATGGGTCCCACGGAGCCTGTGGGCCCTCCCACACGACGAGATCTGCGGGGCCGTTAGTTACGTCCCTGGGCCAGTTCCATACATGACAAATTAATTAAGGGGAAATATTGACAAATCTCAAAGCCATAAAAATAAATATTATTTCTAGGGCCCCTAATAGTAAACATTTTTTTCTGAAATGGACCCACGACTCGTTTTTGTTTTATTGACCTTTTGTGTGCTGTTTTGTTTAGGTAATGTAGTGAACCTCTTTGATGCTTCATTTATAATTTCATGTCCGTATCGTGTATGGAGTATGAAAATTTTGTCTTAAAATGCCCCCCCCCCACTCGAACGGTTGGGAGCTTCCCTGGAGGGCAGTTGTCCCTCCTGTCTCCCACAAGTTACGGCCCTGAGGCCCCTCTAAATATTTACTGGTCTTCTAAAATTTTCACTGTAGGGTTGCAACTGAATTATAATATGGTTGGGTCGGTTCCCTCGTAACTTCTACCGCTCCCCTACATTTTTGGGCAGCTTATGAGCCTGGGTACATATGCCGATTGTAATATAATTCTCAGTTGATATGTTTACCAATTTACAGAAAGGAAGATTCAAACCCCGAAAATAAAGGTGAAACGAAACAAAAATTACTACGTATAGAAAAACAAATAACAATTTCCACATTCATTTTTAAAAGTGGAAGTAGTAGGCTCTCCCGTATATCTAGTCGAGTCAGCAAAAATTTTCTCGATTCTGATTGGTGGAGAGAGGTCACGTGACTTTAGGTCCCGCTCACGCGGGAAATTCAAATTTTCAGGTCACGTGGTATGACGTCATGAGTCACCCCGCGGGGAAATCCCTCACCCGGGATTTTGAAATTTGTTCCCTTTTACGGGTAAGATGCGTGCTTTGATACCTGATTCTGATTGGTTGACAGATGTCACGTGATCTTAGACCACTGGAATATTTGAAATTCGTTCCCTTTTATGGGTAACGAGTGGTTTGGTACCTCGATGTTGATTGGTTGATAGAGGTCACGTGATCTTAGGCTTTGGGACTTTTTTTTTTAATTCGTTCACTTTTATGAGTAAGATGAGTGGTTTGGTACCTTGATTTTGATTGGTTGATAGAGGTCATATGATCTTAGACCCTGGGATTTTTTAAATTTGGGTACCCTCTTTGATCAATATTTTGCTACCACGATTCTGATTGGCTGATAGATGTTACATGATCTTAGACTCACTACATGGTGAACAGGTCACATGGTATGACGTCATGTTTTACCCTTGCGGGAAAATCCATCACTCGGGATTTTTGAAATTCGTTCCCTTTTATGGATAACATGAATGCTATGGTACCACGATGCTGATTGGTTGATAGAGGTCACGTGATTTTAAGCTCTGGGATTTTTTTTAATTTGTTCCCTTTTACGGGTAAAATGAGTACTTTGATAGCTCATTCTGATTGGTTGACAACTGTCACGTGATCTTAGACCCTGGGATATTTGAAATTAGTTCCCTTTTACGGGTAAGATGAATGCTTTGGTACCACGATGCTGATTGGTTGATAGAGGTCATGTGATCTTAGGCTCTGGGATTTTTGAAATTCGTTCCCTTTTACGGGTAAGATGAATGTTTTGGTACCTCAATTTTGATTGGTTGATAGAGGCCACATGATCTTAGCTGCAGCCCATGTGAGAAATTCAGAGTGATATGACGGCGATCCACCCTAGACCGGGATTTTGGAATTTTGTTCCCTTTTATTGATATGTACTGAAGTTCACCTTAAATATTATCATTTCCTTTTATGAGTAAGATGGTTCTTACCTTATATGTTTACGTGTGGAGATCTTGTCTTGAGTTAGTAGCCTATGTCTCTGGAAGGATACATTTTTTTTAACAATGGTGAAAGTGGGGTCCATCCTTGTCGCTTGTAGATTTCTTATAACACATTGTTGTGAGTTTAAGAGATTTTTTAAACGCTCAGTAAGCGCTTCATTAATGGAAACAGTGTTGCCAGATTTTTCTTACCTAAACTGCTCCGATTCTTTTCGAAACGGTTCCGCAGAGTGCAAGAAATTTTAAACTAAAATTATTTCGAACTAAAAAAATTTGTAACTAAAAAATTTTAAACAAAAATTTCCAAACAAAAAATTTTCGAACTAAAAATTTTGAAACAAAAATTTCAAAAAATTTCGAACTAAAAAATTTAAACAAATTTTTCGAAAAAAAATTAAACTAAAAACTTTCGAACTAAATTTTCAAATCAAAAAAATTTCGAACTAAAAAAATTAAATTTTCGAACTCCAAAAAAATTCGAACAAAAAATTTTAAATTTTTCGAAAAAAATATTTTAAACTAAAAACTTTCGAACTAAATTTTCAAATCAAAATTTTTCGAACTAAAAATTTTTCAAAAAAATTTCGAACCAATTTTTAAAAACAAGTTTCGAACTAAAGATGTAAACCACATTTGAAAATTTTCAAATCAATTTTTTGAACTAAATTAAAAACCAAATTTTGGACACTAAAAATTCTTTAATTAATTTTTCGAACAAAACATTTTCAAACTAATCATTTAAACCAAATCTTGGATATATTTTCCACCTTAAATTTTCAAGATTCCCATGATTTGAAAACAAGTGTTCAAGGTTTCAAGAAATAATAAAACATTTTTTTTCAACTTATTGTATTTTAACGAAAGGTATGTGCTTTTCTCATACAAGTTGATTAACATAATAAATACAGGATCTAATTAATGAATATTTTGGACGTGTCATCATCTTCAAATCTTGTAGACATATCCTGTAAAGAAAAAGAAGAAACAATGGATTACTTTATGAATTTCTTTTTTCCTGAAACAATAAAAACGAGTCAATATTGATAAGAGAGAAATAAAACTTACTCGTGAAAGATGGATGTGTTTAGGCTCATCTTCCTCCTCGGGTACGAGATGACTGCATTTTTTTCACTGATGGTGGTGTTGGTGGTTTATGAACTCTTCTGGGTACAGCATTTTTCTTGGTGTTGCTCCTTTATGGTCAAGGTTCCCTCTTGGATACGAGATGACTACATTTCTTCCACTGATGGTGTTGGTGGTTTATGATCTCTTCTGGGTACTGCGTTTTTTTCTTCTTGGTGTTACTGCTTTGTGGTTAAGGAGGGAAAAAAGGAAAAGGAAAAGGAAAAAAGAAATGGCGGCCTCTTTGGGTATTTACAGTTTTTTCCTTCATCTTCTTCTTTTTCCAGTTCCAACTTCTGTTTTTTAACGTACCCGTACGGAACCGTATCATAGGAATTGAGTTCTTTAAATCGACGTTTTGTGTACTGGATACTGTACATTTTTTCTTCTTTGGGTGTGACGATGGTATGGTCTTTGTTCCTGCATATTTTATGGGGGATGGTAATGGTGACTTGTCCACGGCATTGATTTGTAATCATTTCTTTTAGCGTGTTGAAATTTAATTGCTTTCCTGCATTGTAGTTTAATGTAAATCCTCTAATTTTACATATGTAGCTGGTGACGTTGGTGTCTGGATTGTATATTTCTAAGCTGTAATTTTTCGGTCCTCCACTGTCAAATGTCTTGATGTACGCTCGTTGGCCATAAGACTCCATCTCATCCGATAAGCATCCCAAGTACGTTGAAGGTTCAATGGTTGGCTCCCCGGGCTTTTCTGTAAAAATCACAGAATCCGTGTCGAAATATAAAACACGTTCCTGCAACATTTCCAGGTACTTGTACAGTTCCAGACGTGCCTGACATGTTGTAAATGCACCTAACACGACATTGGTGTTTCGGTTTTGAACAGGCACATGCTCATTGTACTCCCAGAACGCATACAACATCGTATCATTGATGGGTACAATTTGATGGAGTTTAATGTCGGGGGAAGTGAGTTTTTCATAAAATTCTTCCGGCCGATCAATAATTGTGGTCTGGCTAAAGTTTGAACGCTGAGAAAGTTTTCCCCATAGAACGTTAACACAAAGCTTAGATAAACTTCTTCGTGCAGGATTATTTTCAATTTTGGTCGGATCCAATGCAATACCTTCACGCTCCAGGACGGTTTGTATGAATTTTGTTTTGTCTTCTTCGGTGACACATAAACTGGGCCAGCCAGAAACTTCCATTTTCGATTTAAAAAACGTATTGATATATTCCGTGAACAAGCCACCTGTTTTCGTGATGGGGTCATATTGTTCAATGTCATAATCCCAAATTTCAAAGATTTCCACCGGTTAATATCCTAATTCTATTGCCTTTTGTATTTCATATGATACCCATGTTCCAGTGAGGCATCGCTCCCGATCGTTGTGCGTACACGTTGCTGTAGGATCTGGGTTCATTTCTTCGGCACAAGCAGCACACAGTGGAAACAATAGTTTCTTGTTACATCGATAAGGCAGGAGACCATGATAAAGATGTTGACTTGGTAATATCGTCATTTTGATCAGACCATTGACTTTATTTATTGGTGGCATATTTTCATCACCCTGTAGATAAATTCTAGGATGTCCTACAGGGTATTTAGCACACTTATTTATGTACGGATAAAGCGAAACAATATCGAAATATTTTATTTTTTCTCCTGTTTTTCGTCGACTTGGTGGTACAATTTCACACAATTGGCCCTTCCTCCAAAAGAGCAATCTCTTGGATTTAATGGTCTGCGGTTCATGTACGGGTGATTCTTGAGATACGTCGCCATTGTTGGATTTTGTTTCAAGAACTGTTTAAATTCGCACTCCCACATTGCATGTACAATGTACCCCAATTCACGCAGTCTTGCATTTTTGCGTTGCGTTCGTTCATAACGGAATTCCATGGTGTCTTCTGGATTGCCGTAGATGGGCTGATTACGGCCTGTAGTAATACACACTTTACAGCCGTGATAAAAACAGCCGGCATGCTCGTAGATGTGCTCCTCTAACGTCTCAGGATCTTGGTAGTAGCCATCAACATGGAATCCCGCAATAAACACTTCTTTTTGTCGGGCCGCATGTAAGATTTGTTTTCCTTCGGTTTTTTCAATGTAGGCCAGCCATTGCATTGCAGCGATCGATTGCGTACTTCTCCATCGATAGCCATGTGCCGGTAGAATTCCAACGGTGTTGGGTTTGAGGAAATTCCGGCGGAATACTAAATTGGAAGCACTTGCAATCGTGATCGTCTCCAAGAAGGGATTCACTTTGGTTTCTGCTTCAAATGATCTCATAAACGAAACGCATGCTTGTCGCAGTACATTGACATCTTGAATACAATAGTTGATAATTTCCTTCTGGAAATCAAACGTGTCATTACAATGGTCGTTATACCACTGCATGAACTTGTTCCTGTCTTCGACGGCCATTTCATTTGCACCATAATACTTCGTTTCTGGAAGTGGTCCAATATACGATTGATTTTCTTTGGTGTTGAAGAAATGCGGGAAGTAGCCTTTGGTTGCGGGTAAATTGAACGCTTTTGACAATTTGCTAATGCCATAGGCAGGAAGTTCAAAGAGTCAATGAACGTCAGATTATTCAAGGTTAAACTCAATATCTTGGTCCCATTTAATATGACGTCAGGTCTCCATTGACATTGTTCTACCATGGTCTTTAGAATAAAATGTCCATCGTAGCCCTTCGAATTGTGAGCGATACAGAAAATCCTATTTATATTGGGACGACGCTAACGCAAGTACTGGAGAAAATCATAAACTGAATCGTCTCCTTGGAAAATATGCTGGCAGTAGTAATGGCAGCACTTTAGGACACTTTTTGGCCCCTGGGTCCCTGCCTCAGGACCCATGGTCCCTGGCCAGGGTCAATGACCTAGGGGTACATAGGACCACCCCCTCTAAATTCTGGCAGGGGTACCATGGCCCACCCCCTAAATTTTGGCAGGAGTACATAGGACCACCCCACTTAAATTTTGGAAATTGCCAAATCTAAAAATTTGGTGTGGTAGCCTAGGACCATAGTATGTACCTTTATTAGTATTGGGTGTCTATGTCGTTCCCTTTTATGGGTAAAAAATTGCCAAAAAGTCAAATTTCGGGTTTTTTGGACCTAATTTATCCCCTTTGATGAGGTATTATTACCTTATATAGTTATATGGGCGTATACAGGGGTCCATTACCTTTCATAAGACATGAGTATATTAATGCACCCCTTGAAAAATTTGGGAGGGGTACCTTGGCCCACCCCTTAAATTTTGGAAATTGCCCAATTTCAACATTGGGTATTATAGTATAGGACCCTAATATGTATTATGATAAATTTGGGTGGTCCACCTCATTCCCTTCCAGGGATACAAAATTGCCAAAAAATATAAACGTAAGCAATACGTTATACCACGTGTTTGGTTTTCGGCCTAATTTATGTGCTTGGATGAGGTCCTATTACCTTATATAGTTATATGATCATGTATAGGGGTCTATTACCTATCATAAGACATAGATATATTTGTGCACCCCGGGAGGGGTACCTTGGCCCACCCCTTAAACTTTGGAAATTGCCTATTTTACACATTTGGTATAATAGTATAGGACCCTAATATATATTACTATAAATTTGGTTGGTTCACCTCGTTCCCTTTCATGGGTACGAAATTGCCAAATTTTAGTACAACCACGTGTTTGGTTTGGCTCAATTTATCCCCTTGGATGAGGTCCTATTACCTTATATGGTTATATGGTTATGTATACTGGTCCATTTCCTATCATAAGACATAGGTACATTTGTGCACCCCGGGAGGGGTACCTTGACCCACCCCTTAAATTTTGGAAATTGCTCAATTTAAACATTTGGTATTATAGTACTGGATCCTAACATGTATTATGATAGATTGGGGTGGTCCACCTCGTTCTCTTCTAGGGGTACAAATTTGCCAAAATATAAACGTAAGCAATACGTTGTACCACGTGTTTGTTCCTTTGGCCCAATTTATTTTCTTGGATGAGGTCCTATTACCTTATATGGTTATATGGTTATGTATAGGTGTCTATTCCCTATCATAAGACATAGGTACATTTGTGCACCCTTTAAAAAAACTTTGGGAGGGGTACCTTGGCCCACCCCTTAAATTTTAGAAATTGCTCAATTTAAACATTTGGTATTATAGTACTGGATCCTAACATGTATTATGATAAATTGGGGTGGTCCACCTCGTTCCCTTTCATGGGTACGAAATGCCAAATTTTAGTACAACCACGTGTTTCGTTTTTGACCTAATGTATCCTCTTGGATGAGGTTCTATTACCTTATATGGTTATATGGTTATGTATTGGGGTCTCTTCCCTATCATAAGACATAGGTACATTTGTGCCCCCCCTTTAAAAAATTTTGGAGTGGTACCTTGGCCCACCCCTTAAATTTTAGAAATTGCTCAATTTAAACATTTGGTATTATAGTACTGGATCCTAACATGTATTACTATACATTTGGATGGTCCACCTCGTTCCCTTTCATGGGTACGAAATTGCCAAATTTTAGTACAACCACGTGTTTCTTTTTTGACCTAATTTATTCCCTTGGATGAGGTCCTATTACCTTATATGGTTATATGGTCATGTATATAGGTTCATTTCATATCATAAGACATGAGTACATTGATGCACCCTTTAAAATTTGGGAGGGGTATCTTGACTCATCCACTCAGTTTTAGAAATTGTTTAATATAAGCATTTGGTATCTTCGTACAGGTCTTCAATATGTACGACTATAAATTTGGATGGTCTACATCGTTCGCTTTCATGGGTAAAGAACTACCAAAAATCAATTTTCGGAGGTTATTGACTCCTATTTAGCACGTTATATGGTTTATTACCTCTATATGTTTATGTTCTCTTTTAAATTTGGTAAACGTTTTCTAGGACCCATTGGTGTTCCTCTTATGGCCAAATATTCAAAATTTAAAGGTTATTAACCGGCTTTATTATTAAATGAGTACAGGATTTATTACTTTTCCATAAGACACAGGTGTATTTGTGTATCAATCTTAAATTTTGGGAGGGGTACATTTCTTATTGTCATATCAATAATTGGGAATTGAATAGTACCTCATTCATTGGGTAAATCATTGTCAAATATGAGTATGATCACGTGATCAGTTATTAACCTATGATGGGATTAGGAGTCCAGAACATTGGTACATTGAAACTTTGTAGGATAATTTGAGAATGCGTCATTGGTTTTGATTATTCCCGCCAAATATAAACGTAAGCAAGACGTTGTACCACGTGATTGTCCTTGATGAGGTAGTGTACAGGGATTCATTTCCTTTGTTGTGGTACTTCTTAAGTTTGAGTACACACACTTTTAGAAAACAGTTGGTTCTACTCAGGTAAACAATTGACGGACATTATTGACCTTATTGAACATATAATGATATGATTAATTCTAATACTTAGGTATATCAAGAGAAGTATTCTTTAAATTTGGGAATGGTGATAAACAGAATTTTAACATAAGGCGTGAAATTTGAAACAATACATTGAACTTTAGTCACAGCTCATAGTCTAAGATTATTGGTGGTGATTGATTTGAAATCTGATAGCTAACCTTATTGAATCTTATGACTCATAGACGAAAGGCAATACATGCTACAATAGTTTGAAATTTAATCATAAGGTGATGTAATCTGACACTAGCAAAGTTATTGTTAATGCAATCTGATTGGTCGATCACTATCTTTCGTGCAATCTGATTGGTTGATGATTTTCAAACCTTTGCTGCATTCAGTTTTAAGTTTTGTTTAACATTTAAAAATCTTGGTTTCGTTTAACATTTTGCACTCACTGATAAATATGATCAAAACCGTTTATTTGTTAATCGAATAGTCAAAAACCGGATAAAGTTTGACGGTTAACCGTGAAACGTAAATTTTTTTGAAACTTTTTCTTTGAAAATTCTTGCTTTCAAATTTTTGTTTGAATTTTTTGTTTCTGAATTTTGTTTGAAATTTTTTCAAAATTTTTTGTTTAAAATTTTTTCGTTTGAAATTTTAAAAAAAAATTTCGTTTCAAAAATTTTGTTTAAAATTTTTTGTTTGAAATTTTTTCGTTTTTAAATTTTTTGTTTGAAATTTTTTGTTTTAAAATTTTGTTTGAAATTTTTTTCGTTTCAAAATTTTGTTTGAATTTTTTCGTTTGAAATTTTTTGTTTGAATTTTTTCGTTCCCAAGTTTTTTCGTTTCAAAAAATTTTTTTCAAACTTTTGTTTCAAAGATTTTTGTTCGAAATTTTTGTTTGTAAACTTTTTTGTTTGAAATTATTGTTTGGAAAATTTTGGTTTGACATTTTTTAAGTTTGTGCACTTATTAGTAAAGAACCGGAACTGTTTAGAACTAAAACCTCTGGCAACATTATGGTGCAATAGTACACGTCAGAACATGATAATGCAACGTCATCAGTTTTGCATCATATATAAGTATCGTTCGAGTTAGTATTCATGATATCGTCATCATGGCTACTTGTCTGCAGTTTCTAAACACACGTGACGTTATGAAATCATTTACCAAGATTAATGATTTACAACAGAATGTACCTTATAGAATCTTAGCTAGCGAAAAAATCCCTACAAAATTTGGATTAAGAATCGTAGTGAAGCTTGAAAATGATAAGAATATAATTTTACCAGCAAGATATTTACCCATGGAAGCATCAAAACAAGAAGAACTGCTACGTTTCTTAAATACTGGATCTGTATCTTTATGTTACAAAGGATTCTTGGGTCGAAGTCATCAATTTGAATTTAGTACACAGCCAGATTCGTCAGCAATTGTGATGAAATCATGAATTGAAACGTCAGCACATTCCTTTGACGTCAGACATAGTTGTATGAATGTGGTTGGTCGGCATGACGTCAGCAATTGTGATGAAACCATGAATTCAAACGTCAGCACATTCCTTTCCAATGACGTGAGCCGTAGTTCTATAAATCAACCAATACACTGTCATCTCACGAAATCATTTGAGCAAGTGCTTTTCAGGAGGAAAGATGTGTACTTCTAACGATAAAGAGTTCATCTTCGCAAGCTATTATCCAATAAATATATTTCAAACAAAACATGCGATGATTGGTATCAGTGCTAGAACATTTGAACCAGTGATTCGATTGGGCAAAGCAGAACAATTTGGTGTACAACTGACCTGTGAAGAATGGCAAATATTATGTTAACGAATCGACCAAATGAACGATTATTTTCATGATGAGCTAAATGTGACCATAGTCAAATCATTAGGCTCAAATCATGAAGTGGTGATGCGTACAGTCCTCGAAGAGAAGATGGTGCTGTTACGTAAAAAGAGTACATTCCATGTCCCTCGCAACATGGTGTATCTAACGGAAACAGAATGGAACAAATTTATCAGCGTATTTCAGTGTGTGAAACATGCAGTGGAAGTGTGCAACAAAACAAGTATATTCTTGAAAAAGTACTATTTTGAAAAATGTGTCATGCATATTGTACAACATGTATCTAGATATTGTAATGGTTGTCAACATCGTTCGTGGGTGCATACCTGTATTGATAAACAGTTTATTTGTGATCAAATGGACATTGAGTTTCCACCAATTGATATTGCAATAGACCTTAAAAGACTTCAATTGGAATTAAAATTATATGCTAAAGACAAACTAGTGCAAGAAGTTCAAAATACATTGTATCGACAATATCCAGAACCACTATCTGGTATGGGTGTATGCGGAGTGTAATAAAATGATCCATTTCAATGAATTGTGTTTTTTCATTTCAAGAACAAACCCATGTTCTGACGTGTACTATTGCATCATAATGTTGCCAGAGGTTTTAGTTCTAAACAGTTCCGGTTCTTTACTAATAAGTGCACAAACTTAAAAAATGTCAAACCAAAATTTTCCAAACAATAATTTCAAACAAAAAAGTTTACAAACAAAAATTTCGAACAAAAATCTTTGAAACAAAAGTTTGAAAAAAATTTTTTGAAACGAAAAAACTTGGAAACGAAAATATTCAAACAAAAAATTTCAAACGAAAAAATTCAATCAAAATTTTGAAACGAAAAAAATTTCAAACAAAATTTTAAAACAAAAAATTTCAAACAAAAAATTTGGAAACGAAAAAATTTCAAACAAAAAATTTTAAACAGAATTTTTGAAACGAAAATTTTTTTTAAAATTTCAAACGAAAAAATTTTAAACAAAAATTTTGAAAAAATTTCAAACAAAATTCAGAAAGAAAAAATTCAAACAAAAATTTGAAAGCAAGAATTTTCAAAGAAAAAGTTTCAAAAAAAAATTACGTTTCACGGTTAACCGTCAAACTTTATCCGGTTTTTGACTATTTGATTAACAAATAAACGGTTTTGATCATATTTATCAGTGAGTGCAAAATGTTAAACGAAACCAAGATTTTTAAATGTTAAACAAAACTTAAAACTGAATGCAGCAAAGGTTTGAAAATCATCAACCAATCAGATTGCACGAAAGATAGTGATCGACCAATCAGATTGCAGGAAAGATAGTGATCAGCCAATCAAATTGCATTAACAATAACTTTGCTAGTGTCAGATTACATCACCTTATGATTAAATTTCAAACTGTTGTAGCATGTATTGCCTTTCGTCTATGAGTCATAAGATTCAATAAGATTAGCTATCAGATTTCAAATCAATCACCACCAATAATCTTAGACTATGAGCTGTGACTAAAGTTCAATGTATTGTTTCAAATTTCACGCCTTATGTTAAAATTCTGTTTATCACCATTCCCAAATTTAAAGAATACTTCTCTTGATATACCTAAGTATTAGAATTAATCATATCATTATATGTTCAATAAGGTCAATAATGTCCGTCAATTGTTTACCTGAGTAGAACCAACTGTTTTCTAAAAGTGTGTGTACTCAAACTTAAGAAGTACCACAACAAAGGAAATGAATCCCTGTACACTACCTCATCAAGGACAATCACGTGGTACAACGTCTTGCTTACGTTTATATTTGGCGGGAATAATCAAAACCAATGACGCATTCTCAAATTATCCTACAAAGTTTCAATGTACCAATGTTCTGGACTCCTAATCCCATCATAGGTTAATAACTGATCACGTGATCATACTCATATTTGACAATGATTTACCCAATGAATGAGGTACTATTCAATTCCCAATTATTGATATGACAATAAGAAATGTACCCCTCCCAAAATTTAAGATTGATACACAAATACACCTGTGTCTTATGGAAAAGTAATAAATCCTGTACTCATTTAATAATAAAGCCGGTTAATAACCTTTAAATTTTGAATATTTGGCCATAAGAGGAACACCAATGGGTCCTAGAAAACGTTTACCAAATTATGTTATTTTATAATTCCCAAATTTAAAAGAGAACATAAACATATAGAGGTAATAAACCATATAACGTGCTAAATAGGAGTCAATAACCTCCGAAAACTGATTTTTGGTAGTTCTTTACCCATGAAAGGGAACGATGTAGACCATCCAAATTTATAGTCGTACATATTGAAGACCTGTACGAAGATACCAAATGCTTATATTAAACAATTTCTAAAACTGAGTGGATGAGTCAAGATACCCCTCCCAAATTTTAAAGGGTGCATCAATGTACTCATGTCTTATGATATGAAATGAACCTATATACATGACCATATAACCATATAAGGTAATAGGACCTCATCCAAGGGAATAAATTAGGTCAAAAACGAAACACATGGTTGTACTAAAATTTGGCAATTTCGTACCCATGAAAGGGAACGAGGTGGACCTTCCAAATGTATAGTAATATATATTAGGGTCCTATACTATTATACCAAATATGTAAAATTGTCAATTTCTAAAATTTAAGGGGTGGGCCAAGGTACCACTCCAAAATTTTTTAAAGGGGGGGGGGGGCACAAATGTACCTATGTCTTATGATAGGGAAGAGACCCCAATACATAACCATATAACCATATAAGGTAATAGGACCTCATCCAAGAGGATACATTAGGTCAAAAACGAAACACGTGGTTGTACTAAAATTTGGCATTTCGTACCCATGAAAGGGAATGAGGTGGACCACCCCAATTTATCATAATACATGTTAGGATCCAGTACTATAATACCAAATGTTTAAATTGAGCAATTTCTAAAATTTAAGGGGTGGGCCAAGGTACCCCTCCCAAAGTTTTTTTTAAAGGGTGCACAAATGTACCTATGTCTTATGATAGGGAATAGACACCTATACATAACCATATAACCATATAAGGTAATAGGACCTCATCCAAGAAAATAAATTGGGCCAAAGGAACAAACACGTGGTACAACGTATTGCTTACGTTTATATTTTGGCAAATTTGTACCCCTAGAAGAGAACGAGGTGGACCACCCCAATTTATCATAATACATGTTAGGATCCAGTACTATAATACCAAATGTTTAAATTGAGCAATTTCCAAAATTTAAGGGGTGGGTCAAGGTACCCCTCCCGGGGTGCACAAATGTACCTATGTCTTATGATAGGAAATGGACCAGTATACATAACCATATAACCATATAAGGTAATAGGACCTCATCCAAGGGGATAAATTGAGCCAAACCAAACACGTGGTTGTACTAAAATTTGGCAATTTCGTACCCATGAAAGGGAACGAGGTGAACCAACCAAATTTATAGTAATATATATTAGGGTCCTATACTATTATACCAAATGTGTAAAATAGGCAATTTCCAAAATTTAAGGGGTGGGCCAAGGTACTCCTCCCGGGGTGCACAAATATATCTATGTCTTATAATAGGTAATAGACCCCTATACATGATCATATAACTATATAAGGTAATAGGACCTCATCCAAGCACATAAATTAGGCCGAAAACCAAACACGTGGTATAACGTATTGCTTACGTTTATATTTTTTGGCAATTTTGTACCCCTGTAAGGGAATGAGGTGGACCACCCAAATTTATCATAATACATATTAGGGTCCTGTACTATAATACCCAATGTTGAAATTGGGCAATTTCCAAAATTTAAAGGGTGGGCCAAGGTACCCCTCCCAAATTTTTCAAGGGGTGCATTAATATACTCAAGTCTTATGAAAGGTAATGGACCCCTGTATACGCCCATATAACTATATAAGGTAATAATACCTCATCAAAGGGGATAAATTAGGTCCAAAAAACCCGAAATTTGACTTTTTGGCAATTTTTTACCCATAAAAGGGAACGACATAGACACTCAATACTGATAGAGATACATACTATGGTCCTAGGCTACCACACCAAATTTTTAGATTTGGCAATTTCCAAAATTTAAGTGGGGTGGTCCTATGTACCCCTGCCAAAATTTAGGGGGTGGGCCATGGTACCCCTGCCAAAATTTAGAGGGGGTGGTCCTATGTACCCCTAGGTCATTGACCCTGGCCAGGGACCATGGGTCCTGAGGCAGGGACCCAGGGGCCAAAAAGTGTCCTAAAGTGCTGCCATTACTACTCTGGCGCTGACCACACGTACTGCAAGACTGCTGGATATTATCGTTTTCAACACATGCATAACATACTTGTTGTGCAACCAATAAATTCGGAACGTGTACATACATATTATCATCAATATTCGTGTCCTGCATAGATTCTATATCGTAGAAAATCAATAACGCTTTCTTTGCGTGCATGAGTGAAGGAACACCAGGTTTCAAGCATTGTCGATCAGAAAGCATAAAACATTGATGTGATCCCGGAACAATCTTCTTACAAACATTGCAAAAGATCTCATTGCAGTCATGAATGCGTTGCCCACTTCGTACAAAAGAATACACTCTGTAACATTTAGTACATTGCTTCACCATTCTACATACAGGTTCCCCATGATGATATACAATATTACGATGATTGTTAAAACATTCTTCACCGTAAAATTGACGATTGCAGTCGTTGCACAATATTGGCATTTTATTCTTGTCACATAGAGGTCTCTGTAAACATTTGGAGCACGTTACAGGACAATTTTTCACATGTTCATTACGTTTACTATACTTTTTATGGCACGCTTCACAGTAGAACTTGGTTGCAAAACAAGCAGTTAAAGATTGGATGATGTCAAAGTGTCCAGCCAAACAAATCAAATTTATGGGAGTGCGATTTTCATCATTGGGCCCCTCGTACATGATGTCATGGCCTGTGAAACTAGTATACACTGTAATTTTATATTCTTTGAGGTATGACTGGAATTGTCGAATTTCATTTACACTGGCACCATGATCCAAATTGACTCCTGCATTTGCACATAACGCATCCACTTCATCGTCCACAACATATTTCGATTGGCGTTGATACTGCTTATAACGTTGCACATCTACATTCTTTTATGCCTTCAGGCCAATAGCAATAACCAAGGGCGTACGCCAAACACCTTGAATCTTGATTTTTTACACGTACAATCCCTTTTTTGCAACGTAACAATTCTTCGTTTTGTAGTATTCCTTGTCGCAAACCGCCATAGCCACGTGGAATATCCACACGATGAAAATGAACGGTGAATGGTTCGTGCAGGAGAAATGAATTGTTACTTTGTAAAACTCTTTCGAACGAGGCCCACATCGTCTCCAGTGTCAGGTTTCGTGCTTGGCGAAAACTCACCCAAAATGGCTTATTGGTGTTGCGTGGCGATATTACCGATAAACCAACCATCGCCTCATCATCGACATTGGCTAATAAATGGTCCAGCATCGCTTGGAAACTATTATGAACGTATTGGATAATATCGGTTCCTACGGGTGGTGCGTTAAATTGAATTTCGAGCATTCTGCCCTCAATGTTAAATCGTCTATAATGACGAGTGATTTCATTACGAACAGTAAAAGCCGATTCGGCCATGGTTAAAAAAGGAGAAAACAAACAAACAGGTACAATTACAATAAATGTGTAAGGGAAAAAGGAATTGAGCAGCTTGAATTTACTACAAAAGAAAAGAAGAAAGAAAAATCTTGATCACCTGATAAACAGGAAATCATAACATTCATGATAAATTCTTAACTAAGCAATTCATGTAAAGGTTCTGAGTTTGATTCCCTGGCGGTGACGTTCAGAATCACATTATCAAAGCACACGTACTAGAAATCAAAGTTTTTTTAAAAAATAATTATGTTACTGAAATGAATGTTTTATTGCTGTCATACTGGAAATCAAACTGGATAGCATTACATCTGCATGTAACTGACCTACCATTCTATAGTGATAAAAAGAATGTTTCATCAGTGCTGAGATGTGACAAAGTACGCGTAAGCATTTTTCCACTCACAACAACCTTTAAAATGATGCGTTTGCAAGTTGAAGAGATTCACCAAGCATTAACGTTACGCATATGTAATTGTCAAAACAAAATCTGTATAGCGTAAAACTTTTAACCAAATATTCATACACTCTTTTTTATTTCCATCATGACTAAGCGGTTAGCGTAGATGGTTCTGACGTGTAAGGCCCTGGTTCAATCCTCGGTGGGTTTGCTTTCCACGTCGGATCGCTGTCAAACCTTTTCTGAAATGTATTATTCTCATGTGTTATCATACATTCTTTTCAAAACTAAGCTAAGTGATTGACGTACACACCTCTGGCCCTGGTTCAATCCCGGGTGGTTGCTCGAATATCACGTTAAGCTGAAAGGACGCTAAACTAAAACAATGGTTTCAAAGGGAATCGAATCATATTATTCTCAGACGTAGTTTTTAAAATTCTGTAATACATTCTTTTCAAAACTAAGCGCACACATTTCTAGCCATGGTTCAATTTCCGACGGGGCGCTCAGATTCAACATTAAGCTGAAGGGATGCTATACCAAAATAAACAAACCATATTATCATTTCTCGTGCTTACTTCTAATGTGTTGGGGTTCCTGATTCGATCTCGTGAGTTTATTCGGGTACTCCCACTTTCCCATTCCACTAATTCCTTCATAGCCTAAATATTTCGTACTAAACGTAAAACAGTGTATTTGTGATCCACCCACAAATATAAAATAAAAATGATCTTCGAATCTTGTCTGAAAAATAAAATCTCACTGAACTTACCTCAAATTCAATGAACAAAAAGTCGGTGCAGTAAAACTTAAATGAAGACACTTTTAAAAGCAGACCTTTTTCACTTGACAGTTGGGAGCGGTGTAGGATTTGAAAAATGAAATTTAGATTTTTATTTAGGTCGCTGTGAAAACGATGTCATCATCAACCAATCAGAAACGACGAAATTTATAAAATGACATCACAACGATAAAATCAAAATGCTGCTTTTGTCATGAATCACGAACCAAAACGATGTGTAACAATCGATCGTGACGTCATTCATGTTTCTCAATAGTTACAACATCTAGTATCGCAATTCCGATCATGACATCATCCCAAATGCCTTCTGTCAGGATCATGTCACTACCTGTCGTAAATTGTGACAACATTTCATTTTCCTCATATTCCGTAAGAAAATATCAATGTTTGCTTTTTTTCCATGAATCATGCTGACACGTTCGTAGTAAAACTAAAGTAATACGATACAACATCCGCTGACGTTTGCATTCAATCATATGTGGTTCTATGTCAACACACAAAGAAATCTATCAGCATTTTATTTTAATCCACGAACGAAAGCGTTACACTGTCAGATTTATTTTCTTAAAGTATAAGTGCATCCTTTTCAAGGACCATGGTTCGAAACCACCAAGCACGATTAAAACCGAATTCATTTAAGCGGTTAGCATACACATCTTTGGTTTGAAAGACCTGAGTTCGATTACTGGAGAAACATTTCTTAGGATTTTTCTTAAACTTGGTTTAATTTCTAGTTCGAAAATTTTAAAAGTTTAGTTCGATAAAAAGTTTGATTTGAAAATTTTTAGATGTGATTTACATCTTTAGTTCAAAACTTGTTTTTTAAAAATTGGTTTAGTTCAAAATTTTTTTGTTTCAATTTTTTGGGTCGAAAAATTTTGATTTGAAAATTTAGTTCGAAAGTTTTTAGTTTAAAATATTTTTTTCGTTCGAAAAATTTTTGTTTAAATTTTTTAGTTCGAAATTTTTTTGTGGGGTTCGATTTTTTTTGATTTGAAAATTTAGATCGAAAGTTTTTAGTTTAAAACTTTTTTGTTCGAAAAATTTGTTTAAATTTTTAGTTGGAAATTTGTTTAAAAAGGTAAGAAAGTTGGTAATCATCTTATCTGTCAAAGAGAACGATAATATTTAAGGTAAACTTCAGTACAATATCATGATACCAAAAAGGGTTATTTAAGGAGGAGATTGAACCTTCCATGGGAACTTTAAGGTACCAAAAAGGATAACCATAAAAAGGGAACAAAATTCGAAAATCGAGGTCTAGGGTGGATCGCTGTCATAGCACTCTGAATTTCTAGCATGGGACTGGGGTAAGATTATGTGACTTCTATCAACCAATCAAAATTGAGGTACCAAAATATTCATCTTACCTGTAAAATGGAAACAAATGAGTGAGGGATTTCCCCATGTTATACCATGTAATTTGTTCACCGTGTGGTAGATCTATCCTCCAATCAGTATCGTAGTACCAAAGTAAACATCAAAATTGATACCGTAATTTAAAAATCCTAGAACCTAAGATCACGTGATCTCTATCAGCCAATCAGAATCAAGGTACCAAAGCACTCATCTTAACCGTAAAAGGGAACGAATTTTAAAAAAATACCAGAGCTTAAAATCACGTGACCTCTATCAACTAATCAGCATCGTGGTACCATAGCATTCATGTTATCCATAAAAGGGAACGAATTTCAAAAATCCCGAGTGATGGATTTTCCCGCAAGGGTAAAACATGACGTCATACCATGTGACCTGTTCACCATGTAGTGGGTCTAAGATCATGTAACATCTATCAGCCAATCAGAATCGTGGTAGCAAAATATTGATCAAAGAGGGTACCCAACTTTAAAAAATCCCAGGGTCTAAGATCATATAACCTCTATCAACCAATCAAAATCAAGGTACCAAACCACTCATCTTACTCATAGTGAACGAATTAAAAAAAAAGTCCCAGAGCCTAAGATCACGTGACCTCTATCAACCAATCAACATCGTGGTACCAAACCACTCATGTTACCCATAAAAGGGAACGAATTTCAAATATTCCAGGGGTCTACGATCACGTGACATCTGTCAACCAATCAGAATCAGGTATCAAAGCACGCATCTTACCCGTAAAAGGGAACAAATTTCAAAATCCCGGGTGAGGGATTTCCCCGCGGGGTGACTCATGACGTCATACCACGTGACCTGAAAATTTGAATTTCCCGCGTGAGCGGGGCCTAAAGTCACGTGACCTCTCTCCACCAATCAGAATCGAGAAAATTTTTGCTGACCCGACTAGATATACGGGTGGGCCTACTACTGTGGATACAGTTGGATCTCCTACTATCAGGTAAATTTCTGCATATGGGTATTATTAGAGTCATTATTGGTAAGTATGGTGGCTCTGTGGTAGAGCGCTTACCTCTGTGTGATGTGTTCCTGGTTCGATCCCCGTCCGAGTAGTTTGTGGTTGACAACACCGTGTCCGCGGGTTTTCTCGGAGTAATCGTGTTCCCTCCCCATTTCGTTCCATTAATTCGTCCTTCATCATTCGTTTACCTTAGCCTAAACACAAAGAGAGACAGAGCCATTATTATTATTATTATTATTATTATTATTATTATTATTATTATTATTATTATTATTATTATTATTATTAAAACCAACAGTGTCTTTACTCTATTTAATGTTAAATTGTGAACTATGCATTAAAGTTCAATATATTTGGTTTTCTTTTCAGGAAAGTAAACAAAGCTCTAGTGGATCAAATTGGTCGTGTTTGGCACACAACTAATATCTATTGGCACCCGAAACTTCATGAATATGCAGAGGCCTTAACTTCCAAAATGCCCGGAGACTTAAAGGTGATGTTATTAATATCTTTGCATTACACAAGCTATTAACTTCTATTTAAGTAAAGAAGTCACTTTGTAAAAGTTAGCAGCGCCACAATGTATACCACATGAAGTAGTTTGGTTTGGTACAGTCTAGACGACGTGAAAATTGAGTTTGAATTTTCAAACTGCTCAACAATGGATGTAACTCTGCCACCCCTTTCTCATCATTTTTTTAAATTTCTTACCCTTGATTTCCCTCCCAAAATCATTATTGTTGAAATGGGAAGAGATTTTAATATAATTTATTCTACAGTGGTTAACGTTGAAACCGCAAATGGTAAATTTCTACTACTTCCGGTTTGAGTATAACCTCCATCAATGGGCATCTAAACTCAGCAGTGTAACGACTCAGACCCAGAGCGTCGATAACCTGATGGAGAGTATCACCCATGTCTGTCGAGAAATAACACCTGAAACATTACGGCATGTGTGTGGTATTGAACGTCATCGTATCCACATGTGCTATAGCAAGAGAGAAATCAATTTAAAGGCCTGCTGCAATAATGCTCAAGAGTGTTGCGTATGAAATCGTGTGCCATGCATGCACGATGTATGTAAATCAACACCTCTTGCAGTAGTGCCCAGGAGTGTTGGGTATAAAAGCGTGTATCATGTCTGTATGAGGTACGTAGATCCACATGTACTAACAACAAGAGATAAATCAATTTAAACATCTGAATAGTACCCAGGAGTGTTACGTCTAGAATCGTGTACCATAGGTGCATGAGGTATCTAAATTTACTTTCAGTAACGTATACAGTCTGACCAGTGAATATTGTAAACCATAGTATGAGATGTTCATAATTCTGTTATATATTTTGCCACTTAAACGATTTTTGCAACCAACTCTTAACTCATTACGAAGATCATTTACTTACCCTCTCAAGACTCTACACCCCACGATGCTATTGATTGTAAGACATTTCTCGTATTCTTATTTCTTCCCTATGACGTAATTACTGCTTGCTTTTCGTTCAAATGTTGCTTAAACAAATATTAGTAGTAGGGGTTAACGTATATTTAGTCGAGTCAGCAAATTTTTTTTGGATGCCCCAGGGTCAGTGACCTATATCATAGATCATAGTGCATTTTCTAGGAAGTCTATGTATCGGTCAGAATTTAGTGTCCTATATGGTCCAGGGTCAGTGACCTATATCATATATCATAGTTCATTTTTTACTAAGTCTATGAATTGGTTAGAATTCAGTGTCATATATATGAAAAAAGTCCCAAGGCGATGTTTACCCAGGCGTTTATAGTCTATGGGCGCTTGCGTTACATTTTCCGAAGCCAATGTGGATGTGTTATAGATTAATGATACACTCATGTCCAAAATTATTGTTGCATGTCTATAAATAAGTTGTTCTAGGAATATAATTTGATAACGAATTCGTCCGGTATTTCTTAGAATGTTAGTATATGTATAATCGGCAAAGACATGTATGTGGCAAATTTCATGTCAAAAGAGCAGTAAATAAGAACAATAAAACGAAAATGAAATTTTCTTGTCCATTTAACATTTTATTTTAGTCATTATAAATCTCATATTTATAATTCTTTTCCTATAAAATTTACCACAAATATACATTTCCCGATTATTCACATAGTAACAGTATTAAAAGCACCCTGCAAAATCATTATTAAATTATATTCTAACAAGAAGACAGTTATAGATATGCAACAATAATTATGGACATGAGTGTACATGTTCCTTAGGTTAACGTTCTCATGATTGGTAAAGATTTGTCTCGTCGGTGAATAGGATATGCGACAGATCTGGAGTGCCGTGTCGCAACACCCATGTGCAGAATCAAACGCGGTTCATGAAATCATGTATTTTCCATGTAGTTTCTGGTGGATGCAGATATGATATGGGTAAAATGTATGTGTATCCAGAATGCGTAATACACTTCGGTGACTCACACTACCGTCCCTGGCAATATTACGAAAGCTGATGTTTGGATTCACAGCAACATCGGCTACAACAGGTGTTGCACCCACCTCATCTATAATTGGTTTGTTCTGCATACATTGTCGCGATGTTACACTTCCGGTGTTCTTTAATTTCACAAAGAGCTTACCAAAAGGTCGTTGCAATGGCTGCGTCCATCCTGATATCTATTTGCGTACATACGATAGGTTTCTGAGGCATTCATTTTGCATTCTCCATTTCTGTATTCTCCGGATCATGTCGGCTTCTTCCCACGTTTGTAAACAACATCGTTTTCATTCTTACCACTACGACTGCCAGCTAGGAATTAGCATGATTTCGTGGCTCGACAATCGAAACTTGCTCTGTCTAGGATTGATCGCCAGACACTTCAGGCGGCATACTGGCGGTCGAGTGGGTCACTTCTCTTTCTGTTTACAACCATTTTCATAGTCATATCTTCGTTACTGTATACAGTAGAAGCATGAGATAAACAGCGTTGTATTTTTCCACGTGCACCCTTTCATGTTACTCATGTTTTTGTTTATCATTCCCTTACAAAAAAGTCCCTTCGTTCCTGGTGTCTTATTTATCGATATATTCCCTACTATACCATACCTCTGTTTGAAGAGCCCCATTTCATATTATTCTTTACTGCAAATTGCATATTGCTAGCGTTTCTCGTTTCTTTGATATTTCAGGTGGAACTTCTACATGCCTTACACTGTAAAGAAATATATGAATTGTAGCAATGAACGATAGCGACAAAATATAAGATGTGATTCCTTACATCAAAATAAAGCAACAATTTTGTTTTCTTTTTTTTTTGAGGGGGGGGGGAGAACGGTGCATAGTTTCGAAGACAAGCTGTCCAAAAGCGTGCAAAAATACACGGCAGCACGCATTATTTCGAAAATGAGAAATCATAGAGCTGGTGAACGTTACAAATTCCTATTTCCTAACGATGAATTGAGTGTTCACTGTTGTCCAGGCTTACTGTTTTGTTTACTTTGGACGTATCTGTAAGTCCAAGCATAACTGGGAATTCTGTTAGGATCATCTCTAGGAATTACGCCTTGTACGAAGGAGATCCTTGGCAGATATATTCCACATTGTTGATATGTACTTGTTTTGATGGTGCATATGTGATTTTCTTTACGTTGATATATAGCACCACTCGAAATAAGGCATGCTGCATTGATTTTATTCCATAGTTTTGGACGGTCCTGTCTGTGAAACTACGTGGTTTTACTCACATGTAAATATGAATTTCTTTTTTGTTATTTGGTTGTGTGGAATCTCTTACAGTTTGTATAGTTCATTAAACTTGTCACTATAGTAGCCAAGATGAGAGAACTAGCGTTAAATTGGAATAATGGTAGTCAGACCCGCAGCCAGCCACAGGAATTTGGGAGACATATACGAGGGCCCACAAATCATTAAAAGTTCTAAATCGCTCTTAATCAGTTATTACTTAGATTTTATATACATGCTAACCTCAATTCACATTACACACCTTCACTGAATCCCCTCTAGTAACGTAATAATAATAATAAATATTCCGGAACGATTTTCATAAGTGTACTTAATTAGTTTTCGTTTGTTTATGAATAATTAATACAACGCATATTTTTACTTTTTTCTTTGCAATTTTCTCATAGTCTTTTTTTTTAATTTTTATTTTTAGGTTGTGTATTTTGTGAATAGTGGTTCAGAAGCAAACGATCTGGCTATGCTTATTGCTAGATTATATACTGGCAACTATGACATAATATCTCTGAGAAACGCTTATCATGGACTTACTTCATCTGTTATGGGGGTAACTGCACTATCCACGTGGAAGTATAATGCACCAACAAACCTTGGCATTCATCATGTAAGTACCACCATGCTCAAAAGAGAAATGAAATGAACTGAAATCTTTAAGTTTTACGTCCCATGGTTACGCCGGCTAGGCTAAAGGGGATGGTGATGATGAGAAATGAGTGAAATGGTGGAATGAAGAAAATGGGAAGAACCCAGGGAAAGTCCACGCACATGGTGTTTAGCCACCACAGGGGTCACTTGGCGCGAACTGCTCAAAAGAGAATTCCATTTCACTTTGTGAAACTACAACAAACTTCCAAATTACGGTATCTCTAGATTGAAACTGGCTGTTGTAACTTCCGCTTGCAATAGGGAGATGTGGTTGCAGTTGGAATCTGGTGTTCGACTCCTTATGAAAGGGAAAAATAACATTTTATTGGTTTTGATTATCTCTTTCAACCTATGGGGATTAAAACTGAATCAGGAAGATGTAGCAGATTTCTACATCTTATGATATTTATAAGGTAGAAATATAAGACCAAAGCTGGGAACTATTCTTCCAAAACTGAATCCACCTATAGGAATCGGTTCTCGGTACTTATTCATCATAAGATTTTTATTTTTAATTTTCTATTTACAGTAATCAGTGTTGAAATGCTAAATCATAGGTTTTCATCATTTCTGGTTTCAATAGACGAGTAGCAATAGAAATTAAACGTATCACTGAGATGAAAATTCGATTTAAAACAGTCATTTTAATTATATTGTCATCTTTGCTCTACATAAGCATGAAGTAGTAGCATATTCTGTAACGTTAATCCTATAAATGTGTACATGTTATGGACAATGGTCTGGTACGGAAGGTATTATTTTCTTTTATGGCAAGACCACCGCATCTATGTTGTTAGGTTTTGTGACCAGACAGATTTCTATTCAGTTAAAAGATAATCAAAAAAGGACGTCGTTCTCAGTGGCGGATCCAGGGAGGGCGATCGCCCCGAAGAGGAAACTTTCTTATTTTATATATAAATAAAACAGAGTTTGGAGCTCTTAAAAGTAGCTCTAAGTAGCAGTATTACAACCCACCGCCCCCCAGAAGTCCATCCTCGATCCGCCCTTCGTTGTAAATGCAAGTATGTTCAATTTAAAAGGAAGAAATATTGTAAAAATATAAGGTAAATGTGAAAATGTTTTCGGAAAATACACAAGTTTAAATTTACTTTATTTAACGTGTCATCATTGAAAAATTATTGGGAGAATTTATTTTAAGTTGTTAAATAATCATAGATTCAGATAAACTTAGGACAAATATGTAACTAACTGTCCAACAAAAAAATAGTTGAAGTTGGAATAAATGTTATAATTCTGACATTTAGCTGTTTCAATAAAGCGATTAAGGATCAAAATTGAACCTACCCTGAGAAAGATTGATCTATTAAAGAAACAAAATTTCTCATTGACAATCACTGCGTAAAGAAGATGCATAGATGTAATAATGGGCGGAGTAAGTTGTGAAGTTGTATTGGTAGATGAAATAGGATTCTATTAGTAGATGGAATAAATGTCCTTTTACTATTTTCTAAACCTTGAATTCATTGACATTAAACATATGACTTTTGTTCCACATTGCATCAAAACTATAAGCTTAAAATATTGTTCTACCATATAAGACTTCAATAGGCAGATAGGGGAATGCAGATGGAACATATTGTAATATAACTAAAGCATTTTGGTGAAGGGCGATTAATATTTTATTGGTTTTAACTTTAATATTTTGTAAACCTTGTTATATTAAATGTAAATAAAATACAATTTTCAGTTTGGTGCTGTAGGTCATTTACACATGCAAAAAAAAATTAAAAAAAAATTATAATAATTAAAACTATATTCAATTAAAACTTTTTTAAAATAAAAAATATAAAAATATATTACATAACAATATATTAAAAAATAATAACATTTTTCACTTCACAATATAAAATAAGTTTAAAAATATAATGGTAAGCGGAAGAAATAACGCTACCAAAATTTTAAAAAAAAGGTAGGTGGACTAAAAAAATAAAAAACTCAAAAAAATTTTAAAGTAACCATTTAACTAAAAGGATTGACATTTCAAAAATGTTTATTCGTTAAAGTTTGGGTGAGTACAATGCTGGTTACTATTTAATATTACACTTTATTATTTAACCTTGTTACAAAATTTATTTAATTCTCATCCTATCTTCAAAATTCATTATAACAATTATTATAAATTTTAACATAAGGCCACAGCACCAAATTTGGGTAATATTTTAATTTAATATTTTTACTTTATTTCTACAATTATAACCATCAATTTTAACTAATTATTTGCTTTACCTAAAATAAAATAATTAAATATGTTGGCATATGTTAATATAGTTGAGAGAAACAGTTCACATCAGAAAACAATTTCTCGCCATCTCTTTGCTGCCTCCGCTGCAAATACTTGTCAACAAATAGGAAAAGGATCTCCTTTTTCCGTTACTGCAAGATTTCCCTTAGTTGTTCATAGCTTAGTTTGGAAATCGAAACTAATTAAGAGTCATTACATTTCTCAGAAGACGTTAGCGCTCAATAACAGGTGGAAACAAATAACTTATTTACTTTCTAGGCAATGAACCCTGATGTGTACCGTGGAGTGTGGGGTGGTTCCCATTGCAGAGACTCTCCTGTGCAGACGGACCGCAAGTGTGACTGTGATCCCAATGAATGCAGGGCCTGCGATCTCTATTATGGACAACTCGAGGAGATATTTAAATACACACTTGCCAGAGGAAAAGTGGCTGCATTTTTCGCCGAGTCGATCCAGGTATTTCAGTATTACATAATAATAATAATAATAATAATAATAGGTCATGTAGCTAGAATGGAAGAAAGTAGAAACGCTTTCAAAGTCTTGACTGGTAGACCCATAGGAAAACGACCATTAGGAAGACCTAGGCGCAGATGGGAGGACAATATTAAGATGGATCTCGCAGAGATAGGAATACAAAGTAGAAACTGGATGCAATTAGCTAAGGATAGAAGTCAGTGGAGAGCTTTTGTGAACGCGGCACTGAACCTCCGGGTTCCATAGGCCATAGAGTTAGTTAGTTAGAGTTAATAATAATAATAATAATAATAATAATAATAATAATAATAATAATAATAATAATAATAATAATATAATTATATGGTATAAAGAAAAACAATTCTCTAAAGGTGTCACATGTACCAAACTATAAATTGCATTTACTTGAAGAAAATTACATCGATGAGTTTAAATCCTCAAGCAGAGTTTTCGACAAAAATCGGCAGACACAATTTTTTATGCCGATAGAAATTATGTTCTTTATTATCAGTGGTAATTAGGAGTTCTTATTCTACACAATGGATTCATAATTTATATAAGTAGTATACCTATTGCAGATATATAAGGAATCACAGTTTTAACTAGTATATGTATTTCACTTTTTTCTATATACTTTGAGTATCATCATTCCCATACTAACTCTTGAGAGAAATATGCTACAGTTTTCTTCGTGTTCTGTACTCTCTTACGAAACTAAATATTTACATAAAAGAATAAAGAAAAAATTATGTACTTTTAATATGCTTTGTGCCCTTAAATGGAGAGTTACATTACTTATGAATCTAGTTTAAAGATAACTACGTAGTTTTGATACCTTAAATTATGTACGTTTTCATTATTGTAATTCACTTGACAATATTATTATTTCGTTTGTCACAGTTACACTGAATATGATTAGTACTCCTTATTTTATTACGACCTTCATACACAATTTGATCATGTTCAACGATTTTATTTATAAACTAGTCTTCGGCTAGCTGGGGACTTCGCCCCCAGACTGTCACATTTGCTCGGCCTACGACCTCGTACCTCTTATCCCATACTTCTACGAAATTTCACATTTCTTTTCCTATTTCAACTATCTAAAAAAAAAAAAAAAAAAGATTTAGTATTTACCACAAAAAAGAACGCCCATTTTAATAACATGGGGATTTCTTCATCCCCCTTTAGACCCTTTAAAAACTAAAAATATTCACTTCTGAGAATTTTCCTGTGAGTTAGTTGTGGAAGGCTATAATCATACCAAATTTCATCATTCCAATCCAGCCGGAAGAGCCTAAACATTTTGGGGCGTAGAAGATGCAACATACAAATAACATGGGAAAGATTTTTCAGTTCCCCATAAAACTACTCTACAGTTGGAGTTTTTTGCTTTTGGAGATTTAATTAGGTAACCGACTTTCAAGTTTCTATTCCAATTTCAAGTACCTAAACTATGAAATTACAGGTCCGAAGAAAGGTCATTTTTATATAACATGGGGAATTTCTTCATCCCCCCCTTCAGACCCTCTAAACATTAAAAAATATTCATTTTTGGCAATTTTCCTGTAGGCTAGTCTCAGAAAGCTACAATCATGCTAAATTTAATCATTGTAGCCCTACAGGAAGTACCCAATAACTCGGGGTGTAAAAGGTGTCCCATATAAATAACATGGGGAAGATTTTTCAATTGCCCATAAATCCACTCTAAAGTTCGAAATTTTAATTTTTGGTGATTTACTTAGTTAACCCTACCAAAAAGTGCAATCATACCGAATTTCAAGTTTTTATTTCAATTCGAAGTACCTAAAACATGAGATTATATGTAAAAAAAGTTCCATTTAAATAACATGGGAAATTTCTTCATCCCCGCTTTAGACCCCTCAAATATTGAAAATATTCACTTTTGGCAATTTTCCTGTAGGTTAGTCCCGTAAAGGTACAATCATGCCAAATTTCAAATTTTCACGTCAACAGAAATTACTCTTTCATTTTATGTCATTTCATATAGTTTTATATATAGTTAGGATAACAAAGATAAAAATTGTTTAAAGCGTTTAAAGTAATGCCGATGTTATGGCGAATTGGAAATTAGATTCATATTCGATTCCCAATGCTTCCCCTTATTCCTATCAAAGGGATGGCAACTTAACCACAATGTTAATACAAGGAAGTCGTAAAGAAGTTATTCTGTTGAGTACATTCGATTCGGAAGTGTGATAATGTTGTTGTGAATAGAAAGCTCACCCATTACGAGATTCCAGTATGAAAGTAAGTCATCACAATTTATTATCAAATACCCCGCTTTTACAGTGTTCTTGTAATTTGCGAGAGGATGCTGTAGAACTTGGTGTTGAAAGTTTTACCTTCGGAAGGAAATTTACGGGTCACATCTCCTTGAATGTTAGAAATTAATGATGAACATGATATTTTTAATGCTGCAGCCGTGCCTTATGTTCTCTAGTCCGGAAGATACTGAGCTCTGAAACTGAAATTATTGTCTTTTTTGTTTCTGGATCATCCTCGTCTCTAGTAATTAGTGTTGAGATGAAGGATAGGTTTTCCATAGCACGTGCAGAGACTACAACCAGCTCTTACACATTTTGGGAGTCAAAAGAAAGCCTGGACACGAATTTCGCAGCAAATTAGTGTAATTGAAATTACGTAATTCCTGTATTGTCTCGTATTCCATGTTCACGAATGTCACAAGAAATTGGATTATTCTGGCACGTTCCATATGCAGAAATTGCTATATACTTTCCACATTTTCAGGTAGAATTCGTGGCTTGTGACACTTTTCTATCGTCACATTGAAACGATATCTTTCTGAAGCTCGTGTGTTTCTTTGAATATATCTTTTGTCACGTACTTTTAGCATAAATCATAAGGAGCTTAAGTGAAGATCTGGATGCAGTATCATTTCAAAAGTTGCCTTTTTAGCTTTTTCGATTATCACGCACAGTTTGAAGTATGTTGTATAGTCTAGTATGTCAACTATGCTACAGTTGCACATGTAAGCTGTCTAAGGCTCATTTGAGCAGAACAGCTCATATTGTGCAGCTTGCAATGTTCACATAGTAACTTGTTAAGTATTGGGTATTAAATATTAAGAAACTGAGTAGCGAAAAAAATGAAATAAAGTGTTCCACTTTAATGTCTCATGTTATGCTCTTTTACGCGAAGGCAGATGATGGTTAAAGCAAGTGAATAATGATGGAATAATTAGTAGAATGATAAAGTGGAAGAAAACGGGAATACCCTGAAAAACCCACGGACACGATTTTTTCCATCACATATTTACTAGGGCGGGGATCAAACCAGGGACACCACACATCAGATGTAAGTGCTCTACGACTGAGCCACCCTGTTCCCTTAAGTTGCGACGGTTACTGCTCCCAAGTTAAGGATACGCGTTCACTTATTGGGATCTCTTGGTGATCTATTCAAATAACTTCAAAAGTTATTGATATACATGAGTATTTAGGAGTTTTTTCTAATAGAAACGAATAATTAATAGAGAACCAACAGCAAATGCATAAATTAATAAATTCAAAAAGATGATGAAAAGTACAGGTCTTTCATCAAAAATTATTTTCAGAAACGTAGACAGGAGACGGAGAAATAGAAAATCGTTTATTTTCTTAGATTCTAGCTATTTGTTTGAGGTTATGCAGAAATAGAAAATATAATGCTCGAATTGAGCACTGTATGAATACTATTTTTTTATTTCCGCTTTACAATTGAAAGTGTTTTCTGATTGATTGCTACCTTTATACAACTATTTTGACCCATTAAAATAATTACAGATAGGACAAGTATAAAATGTATATAAGTTGATGATAACTGAATTATTACATACATGATTCATTATTTTATGGTAGAGTTCATGCACTTCTGTCAATAAAATAGGGATACTTTCGTTTCAAGTAATAGGGACATTTTTCCATTAGAAAATTCTCTGTAGGAACACACATTGTATTCCACAATGTGAAGGCACATCAAATAATGAAACTAATTTTGATGCATAGGAGCTCACAGTCACATTAAATGAGTTGTAATTACTCATTACCATGTCAGTTAGTGGCATTATTCTCACGACATATAAGTATCGTCAATTGATATAACATTTTTAAGACAGAGCAATTCATTTCTTGGCAATTGCTCATTATAAAGTTAAAAATTAGAAAGTTAAACAGAAATTCATAAATTAACACAATGAGACAATTCTGCCTCCCAAAGAAGTTCGTTGGAACGCTAGGACACATTCTCGTAATAAAGAACAATCCTCTAAAATACTTAATATGATCAAACCCTATCCATTAGTCGGAGGTAGTAAGTGATCCTGTTTTGGCATTGAACAATTTATGCTTAATACAGATCAAGTCAAATTGAAACGTAAACGTTAATAAAATCTTAAAATATTGTAATTCTAGGAACAGTTTTTGTAGTATGTACGTACTTATTTCCTTATGCTTTTGAATATTTATGTACCTGTTTTATCGTGAATTTATTCAGAGAATATAAATTTCAGAAAGAAAAACCTTTGTCAGATACAATGAAGCTATGACGTATATATATATATATATATACAGGGTGTCCGAGAATTATCTATACAACTTTACGATGTTATATTGAAAGAAGTTAATGTGATATTTACATGCGGTTTTTTGCATTCAATACAAAAAGTCTTAAAGTTTTTTTTACCTGTTCAGTACACCTCTATGTGAGCACCATGTGTGATACGAAGAACATCCAGACGAAAATCAATTTCAGCCCATGTGCGCTGCAGCAAATCATCAGTTACTGTCTGAAAAGCAGCAAGGATACACTGCTTTAGCTGTTCAAGCTTTGCTACCTTCGTAGCGAAGACGATGTTCTTAAGGTACCCTCACAGGAAGAAGTCCAGCGGTGTCAGATCCGGCGACCGCGGAGGCCATGATATCGGACCGTCGAGACCAATCCACCTATTGGGAAACACCTCATCCAGGTATTCTCGAACTTCTAAAGACCAGTGTGGCGGAGCTCCATCGTGTTGAAACAGAATGTTTGGTTGCAGATCCTCCAACTGAGAAATGACATAAAGCTGGTGCAAATCCAGATAGACCTAACCTGTGATTGAATTTTCAGCGAAAAAGAAGGGTCCAATAATGCGATTATGCATTAACCCACACCAGACATTTACCTTAGGGCTATCGCGCTCCATCTCACGTGTTACATGAGGGTTCTCGGATCCCCATATGCGAACATTGTGCCTGTTCAACTTCCCAGACACATGGAATGTTACCTCGTCACTGAAACAAATTTTTTGCAGGAACTGGTTATCGTGCTCAATGCGGTTCAGCATGTAACAAGCAAAGTCAGTACGTCTGGGTTTGTCGGTTGGCAATAAGGCCTGAAGGAGTTGCACCTTGTAGGTGTGCAGCTTCAGCCGTTTATGAAGAACATCATGAACCGTAGCCTGAGCATATTCAATTCTCTCGCCGCTTTGCGAACAGATTTTGCTGGACTACGCACAAAGGCCTGTTTCACTCTTTCCACATCTTCCTGACTGGTACTTGATCTTCCAGCTCCTTTCTGGTGCAGAACACTTCCCATTTCCATGAATTGTTTATACCAAGCTTTAATTGTAGCTCTGGTTGGAGGATCACGTGCATACTTGGTCCTTACATTCCGCTGCGCCTGAGTCTCCGACTTCGTTTCTATGTACCAGGCAACACACTGTGCTTTTTCTTGTGGTGTCCACATCTTCATTTATTGTTTGCTAACATGTAAAAGACAAAAGAAGAACCTGTAAGACTTTCTGCATTGAATGCACAAAACCGCCTGTGAAAGAAAAAAAACTTTAAGACTTTCTGCATTGAATGCAACAAACCGCATGTAAATATCACCTTAACTTCTTTAAATGTAACGTCGTAAAGTTGTATAGATAATTCTCGGTCACGGTATATATATATATATATATATATATATATATGTGTGTGTGTGTGTGTGTGTGTATTATACTTTAATTATTTAGAAATATATTGTGTCTTAGTTACAACTCTATTATTGTTATTATGAACAAAAGCTAATGTAATATTCTATCCTTAGGGAATTGGTGGAACAGTTCAGTTTCCTAAAGGTTATTTAAAAAAGGCCTATGAACTCGTAAGAAAAAATGGTGGTGTTTGTATAGCAGATGAGGTAAGCAATATTTATTATATAACCATTTTAAATTAAGCTACTGTTAGAATGGCTCAATATGATGAAGATTATCTTCCAATATAGTGTTGAATACAGTAGGAGATCCTGCCATGACCGTATGTTACTCTTGCCAAAGCTAGCCTGCACTTAGGAACGTAAAGGTTGAGTCATAGTTTTTATACAAAATCTAGAAATAGCAACATAAGGGACTGTAATCAAATATAGTGTTAATGCAAGCAAGTATTTTATTTGATATATGAAATGCATTGGATTCATACTGGACAATTGTTTTAACATCACTTTATTAGTATAAAAATACGTATTACATTTTATATTTAAGTTGTACTGTACTAACATGATGAACAACAGTCCAACATATTCACTAATGTGGGGACGAGCTAGAAGATAAGTTGCAGCCATTCCAATAGCAGACACCAAGATATGCGATGAATTACCTATACTGCTGTATTCTAGCGTACAAAGAAATTGCAGATCAGCAGTAATACATACATATGTGAGAAATGTTGAAGTGGATGACTACAACAGTAACAATGTATGTTACATCTTCATCGCTTTTGGTAGCATTAGTTAAAAGCCCATAGAAGAGCATGCTTCAGTTTTTGTTGGAAGTGTCGAGAAATTTGAAGCTTAAAATATATAAAACGATAATCATGCCTGTTGTTCTGTACGGTTGCGAAACATATTCGCTTACTCTGAGGGAACAACGTAGAGTGAAAGTATTTGAGAATAAGATCCTGGGACGAATATTCGGACCCAAGAGGAACGGGAATGGGAAATGGCGGAAACTTCAGAACGAGAAACTACATTTACCGAATATTGTTAGTGTCATCAAGTCTAGGAGACTCAGATGGGCAGGTCATGTAGCCAGGATGGAAGAAAGTAGGAATGCTTTCAAAGTCTTAACCCATTAGTGCCCAGAATTCCCCAGTGGTATTTTGAAAAGTTTCTTTTCGCCTATTTGGTCTTAATAGTACTCTAAAATATAAATTAGAATATTTTTGAAAAATATTTATTTTTTCTTGTTTTTTAGGCCGGCAACTTAAGTTGCCAAATGGCACATACATGTTCAAAAAAGGGAAAATTTTGGAAAGTTACAATTTTGAAGGACAAAATACACTGCGAAAACATAACTCTTAAAATCAACTTAATCCTTCCTTTATAGACCTTCAATCCTTCCTTCTGGAGTCTTTGAAATCAATCCAGTTGAGTCTTTCTCCTCAAAACACATTGTAGCCAAAAACAATGCTAACCTTACGTCAATATATCATACAAAGAAAATGCAACGATGCTATAACGAAACAGACTCCAAAGTAACTTCCTGGTTAAAACCTGCAACGTCAATCCATGAATTTCTGCGCTATAACGAAAAATTGCCGTGGCAACTTAAGTTGCCAAGGGGCAGTAATGGGTTAACAGGGAGACCAATCGGAAAACGACTATTAGGAAGACCTAGTCCCAGATGGGAGGACAATATTAAGATGGATCTTACAGAAATAGGAATACAAAATAGCAACTGGATCGATTTAGCTAAGGGTAGAAGTTAGTGGAGAGGTTTTGTTAACGCGGCATTGAATCTCCGGGTTCCATAGACCATAGAGTTAGTTAGTGTCACTAATTAAGGATCCATTGTCTGTAAGTTATCTAAACAGAAATGATATTCTATAAACCTGAAATTCTCCGTTATCTAAGCGTGTATGAACCTCAAACGCATGTTTAGTTTTACCAGTGAGCCTGCATCAAATGTGCACAATCCTACGCGGAGATGAAGCACTGTTTTCTGTTAACAATGAAGTGAATTGCGCAACCTGTTTAAGTATGTCAACACTAATGGGGCTGCGCGAAAAGTTGTTGCGAGGTACGAAGGTTGTAGTCTGCGTAGCCTTATGCACACACATGTTACTGACTTTGTGCTTATGGATGGTACTTTGAATAATGACACCTCCACCGCTATTTTTTTCCTTGTGAAATTATTGATTTCTGCCGACTTTTTCAAATTATATACTGTCTTCCCAATGCTTGTATCTGCCTGGATTAGTAATTTTCTGGATGCTAGATTGTGAGGAGAGGCATAATTAAATTTCACTCTGGCTCCCTTACCTACTTCCATATATTTGTTCTTAGGATGATATTTGAAGAACAAAATATATGGAACTTTGGTACGTAATGAACTGTATTCTCAGAGCCATGTCATTGCTGCAGGAGACATTTCACGGCTCAGTTGCCATGTGACAGAAACTGGAAGGAAGGTATGGGATAGGCTGGTTGTATATTATTAATGTATGCACACGATATCGAGACAATGTGAGACGATGACACACATCAACACATTAAGCATAATTTGTAAAGAACTTTTATGACTAGTGTTGTATGGCTTTTCTTATGATGACTACTATTTAATTTATTAAATAGAAAAATCATTTGAAAATAGCAGCACATATTACTCAAAGTGTATTTCGGCTAAAATTTATATATTATTAGCATATTATAAACGTATTCTGATTTTAATAAAATAACGTTTGCTATAATATGATAGATCCAAGATTGCAGCTGAGATGAATTACATTTGGGGTCAATGATGTATCGCTTCATCTGCTTATACTCTCCTGCCAGCACTGCACAATGAAGGATAACATATATTACATTTGTTGCTTAATAATCGTGGAGTATAATATATGAAATGATTTTGAAACTAAAAGATACGAATAGAATAAAACAATTTCAACTAGTGAGTTCATAAGTAAATGTCCTATGAGTTTTATACATCATATCTCAAACTTGCAAGAAAATTACGTTAAAAACCGTAAGCTGGATTTAATACAGTGGATAAAGTTGTTTTTCTGCTACTGAGGCGCAGTATGAATTGGTTCCATTATAATTACATGTAAACACATTCTCCTATCTCCAATTTTTTATATTTTATAACGATGATTTTTATATTAAGAGATAATTGTGAAAATAATTGGAAAACTCATGTACTCCTACACTCATCATTTGTGAGTTGGAAACACTAAACATGCATGCGCTGTAACTGTCTTGTGTTAATCGATAATGAGTAGCACTTTGCGATACGGTGTAGAGCGGAGTCACGTTTGCGAACTACAAAAGTTCTTGGTTCAAAAATAGAGATATGTGTCTTGATTTATAATATAGGTAAAGTGAGGGTGGCGGCTACTTACAGGAAATTTAACCAAGACTGCTGTGTGTTAGCCGTGTCAAGTGCAATAGTGTAGAATAGAATATAATGACGGAATGAATAACTCGTTGAATAACATCAGCAAGGATAAAAAAAAAAAAAACCTAGAGGATAGACGCTCCCAAACGTTGAGCAGGATTATTACAAGGAATTAAGAACTAATGTGATAACTAACCAAACAACTCAATCAGTTTTTGAAACAATTTACAATCATAACCAAATGATTTTTCCATAATCTCAACACCCGTGGTCTTATTTCGATTTCGAAATCATCACAAACAATATGGTGGTAAAGAGAAGAAAGGTGGGAAGAATATGTTCCGTCGACTATTAGAAGAGAATAATGTTTTAACAAGACATGTTTCAACTTGTTTTGAACAACAAAACGGAGGGTCTCAGACGCCCATATGAAAGAAACCAAAACGAAACTTTTAATTTATCGTTTTACTTGCTGTGCCTGACGATATTGAAGCAAAAGACTAACTCGAATGAGAATGTAGGAGGAAATCTAGCACACCATGATCTGTATCGCAGGTATACAGCTAAATAATCTGCTGCTGAGACATGAACCTCTTCACAAGAATGGTATAGTTTAGACTGCTATTTCATAGCGTTAAATGTTGGGGAGGTCTGATTTGGTGTATTGTACAATTGATAAGATTACATTCTTCTACTACTAGTAGTGCTATTCAGCATGTTCGCACCGGTTCGCCATAACATTTTGTTAAAATATTTCGAGTTCGCAGACACGTTTGTTGTACCCAGACATAAACACTCACATGTATATATAACGCATGACCCAACCAAGAGTGAAAGAAAGGAGCCAAATAAAGGTCATCTTCACTCAATGCCTTGCTGACTCCCTACTTTCTTGACCGATGAGTATCAGGGTCAATATGGGTATGTAGAGAACCGGTAGGTGTGTAGGACACGAACACGTTAGTTTCAATGTCACAAAGTGAGATGTGTTGGAACAGGAGTCGAAAAACCGATCGATGGTGCCGACAGTGTAGTAGTAACTTCTCGAGTCACCGTGCGCCACTAGAGACGCTTCCAGTGGAGATCGTTTCGTCTATCCTCATCTTCTGATTTCGCTGCGTAATTCTATGTCGCAGACTACCTATGAAACAACAGAGATGCAGCAGAGTTCTCACAAGAAGTGACAAGAACCGAACCAGTTGCACGGATTGTTTACTTGGTGTGGAGTGGATTTCCGGTGACCGACGAGCTCGCCGGGAAATGTGGGTATAGGGAGAACGGACAGACAGGTTTATTTCCGAATATGGAAACCCGATGTCGCACTTGAATTTGCTCCAGCGCCAGAGCTCAAAACGTCCAGACACTGCTGATCGCTCTCTGCTATTTCGAGTCAAGTGTCAGCTGAGCTTGGTTTGGTTTCAGCTGAAACCCATTGTTGGACTTGGTTGTGATACTCAGCAGGCTCGTAATTAGTAGTGTGTTATGAGAGAGGAGGCAGAAATCAATTTGCTCCCTGACACACATACACACAAACCAAGCTCACCTGAGGCATGGGTCGAAATAGCCGGGAGCGATCAGCATTGTCAGGTTGTTTTGGGCCGTGGCACAGGAACAACTTCAAATGCAACATCAGGGTTTGCATATTCGGAAACTAGCGTGTCTGTACGTTCCTTCCGTATTAACATTGGCCGAGGGACCCGTTGGTCACCGGAAATACGCGCCCCCACATGTGTAACAATCCGTGCTTTTGGGCCGGTTCTCTTTATTTTTTATGAGGATCCAGCTGGATCCCTGTAGTTTGATGGGTGATGTGTGGCATAGAATTACGCAGCAGAGTCACGAGATGAGGATGGATCCATATATTTCCGCCGAAAGCCTCTCCAGTGACGCGCGGTGACTCGAAAAGTGACTATAACATTGTCAGACCGTCGATCGGTTTTTCGACTGCTGTTCGAGTACACTTCACTTTGCGACATCAAGACCAACTTATTCGCGACCTACAGACCTAACGGTTTTCTACATACCCATATCGACCCTTGTACTCACCGGTCAAGAAAGAGTTACTGGAGATGCCCCATGTAAAAACACCTTTGTACTTCTCCCGCTCGCTTGTATTGTGAAATCAAGCAACTTTGAATTATTTCAATTCAATGGGCAGATAGAAATTTGAATGGGGGAGAGCCAAGATATTTATCTTAAGCTACTGATAAAGAAGTTTTCCAGTCACTTCAATAAAATGTTTCCAGGTGTTAATTGTTAATTCTTTTGAGTGATCCATATTTGTATTGGTGAGAATAAACGCTTGAAATTTTCAGAGAGCGAAAGACTGATTTTGGTAAAGCTTTGACTAACACTTACTAACAAAATACACTATTGTATTTTCTGTCATATGTTTTCCCCTACTAAAGTAAGCTTTGAACGTGACGGTATAAAATACAATAGAAAGAGTTCTTCGTTCGAACTCAAGTTGTTAAAATTTGCGTTGCGTTCTATCTATCGGGTATTCTAAAAACAACAGATCGTTATTCTTAGGTCAAAATTAAGCAAAAATGCTTTATAATGGCATACACTCCAGGGCTTCCATCAGCCGCTATAGAAATTAATAATTTCACTATGTGGCAACGTCGCAGATTATCTTGGAACGATTAGCATTTCTCTGCGAATCCATCAAGCAGCTATGATTGTAAGTGGTGCTAGTGCCAACTTTAACTTTCATGTGGAAAAATCAATGTAATTATTTGAAAGATTGGTAGATCTTCTCTGGAATTGTTTATCTGCGACGTTGCCATGTAGTGTTATTCGCGTCTCCAAACGAGGACTTGAGGAGTTATATATAGTTTTTCTTATATATATATATATATATATATATATATATATATATATATATATATATATATATATATATATATATATAATAGAGAACAGGTTGTTAAAAATTAGAATAGCACCAATGCCTACTACTACTATAAAATCACACTTTAAGTGATTAGCTAAACGCTTTACGCTATACGCTAAAATATTTCCATGGGCTGAATTTCTTTCTGACGTATCACATTTACTCAGTTCCGAAACTACCGGTACCCGTTTTCATGAAAGTCGGATTGATCACGTACATGGTGGGTCATTTATCTTCATACGACCTTGCAACTTCGAAATTAATAAATATACACAACTAAATGTTACACCATGCAAATATTGACATAACAATGTTGCTTGTCGTAGTCTGCGATATCATCTTGTTAACACTGTTACCAACTCAAGCTAGTTATATATTTTTTTCAAATTACAGTGCACCAGTTTATTATACGTTAGAAACCATATATTTTATTTTATTTATTATTTAGTGTACCAAACTAATGTCGCTTCAGCATCAGAAAAAAAATCATTGCTAGCTTCTGTCTTCGACAAGCATTGTTCGTTGAATGTTTTATCGGAATGAGCTTTAAGATGGAAATAATAGTTGTTCCTGAGACGATTCAAACTGTACATTTAACATACTCAGCTTCTAAAACTATAAACTGATTTAAGATATAACAATAGACTTTATATTTTTCTTTTTACGGAAGTAACAGGGCCTCAATATTCATATTTCCATTGTTGAGAACGGATTGTTTCATTGTTGATAATTTATTATTATATTCAGTGGCGTATTTACGATTTTGTTTCGGGGAGGACTTTGCTAACTTTCGGGAGGGGGATTTGCCTCAAAATGTGAAAATTCTGCAAGATATTTCATATACTTTACTATAGTAAGTAAGATTTCGGGGGGGCTTAAGCCCGGAACCCCCCTAAATACGCCACTGATTATAGGGTCTACTATTACATACAATATTTTAATTGTGTTAAATAGAAAGGAAATTTTATCGATTGTAGTTTATAGATGAATGTGTAAAACGAAATATTCCAAACATGCAAAAGAGAAAAATGAAATTTTTAAGTTTTACGTCCCACGGATATGCCGGTTAGGCTAAAGGAGACAGTGATGATGAGAAATGAATGAAATGGTGGAATGAAGAAAGTGGAAGGAAACGGTAGAACCCGAGAAAACCCACGAGCACGGTGTTTGTCCACCACAAAATGCACAGGGCGCGAGCTGGGATCGAACCAGGGACCCCAATCACCGGAGGTGAAGCTCTACCACTAAACCACCGCACCCCCTTTAAAATGCAAAAGAGATTGTTAGAATTATACAACAATTTATTTCTCGATAGAGCTACAGGGTACAAGTAAACAGGGTTGTATTAAATTTAAAATCTAAGATTTTAAGCATTTTCCACTATTATGAACAAAAGTGGTCTTAATAAGCTGAGTATGCAGTGTGGGCTTTACAGGTTTTAGTTTCACATTGAGCAGATACTACGGGAAAATAATTACTATACGAAAAGTTCTGTACAAAATACGCCTTTTATTGAGAAAAGTTTTATCTGTAGCTAATACGAGGGTCACTACGAAAGTTTTGAGATGTGAAATAACTTACATACTTAACATCAATTTAACACTTACATTTTCTAAAAGTATTCACCATTACACTGTACACTCTTTTGCATCCTCGAAAACCACTTTTGGAAGCAGTGTTGTCAGTCTTTTTCTTCAAGTGTTGAAAGTTCATTCTCGTAAGCCACTACAGCTTCTTCAGGGCTGCAAAATCTCTTCCCACGCATGCGATCTTTGATCCTGGGGAACAGAAAAAAATCACACGGGGCCAGGTCAGGGCTATACGGCGGATGAGTCATAAGTTTGACCTCCGTAGATTCTAAAAACTGAATTGTGATTTTGGCCGTGTGTGCGGAAGCGTTGTCATGATGAAGCAGGATCCCACGCAATCCAGTTCTTGGACGCCGTTCCCGAAGCTTCTGGAACACTTTTGTTAGGCAAACAGTGGTGTCAAACTCAGCAGTAACAGTCCTTTGTTCTTCAAGTGGAACAGTTGCAACATCGCCAGATTTGGAAAAGAAAGTTGCGACCATCTTCTTTCCCACACTTCGCGGTCGCTTCACTTTCGTGGGTGGATTGTCTTCTGGAAAGTTCCAAACTGTAGACTGGCGTTTATTTTCAGGGTCAAATTGATAGATCCAAGTCTCATCAGCAGTAACAATATTAGAGACGCGTCGATAATTGCCTCCATCAAATCTTGCAAGCATTTCTTCACACCATTCCACACGCATGCGCTTCTGCTGTTCAGTTAAAGTGTGAGGCACCCAAAGAGATGAAACCTTCCTGAGCCTAAGATGATCATGAAGAATTTTTGTTACTGCTGGTGATCCAATGTTCACTGTAGATTCAATGTCCTTGAAAGTTGTTCTAGGATTTTCTCGAATCATTTGTTCTACAGTGGCAATGTTTTCATCTGACAAAGCTGTTGCTGGACGTCCAGCTCTCTCTTCATTTTTAAGCGATGTCCGGCCTCTTGTGAATTCACCAACCCACCGAAAAATTGTAGCACGGAAAGGAGTAAGGTCCCCAAATGCTCCCTGCAAACGGTCAAGGCTTTGTGTCTCGTTCAAACCACTTTTGAAATCGTAAAGGATGATTGCCCGAAAATGTTCCCTTTCGAGCTCCATTCTAGACAGACGAATACTGCTCACATCAACAAATAAGTGAAGGCGATACGGCTACGCCGATAAGCGAGAAGAGTTGAAACTTGCTTCGCTTCTTCGCTCTGGATACCACTATCGAACGCAATTGTTGAAATTCAAATACTGTACCACAACAATGCGTATCTCAAAACTTTCGTAGTGACCCTCGTATCGCACACACAAAAGACCAAACTGTTGCTTTTCTTGAGTTATTAGTGCTGAGACGTTCAAAGATGAAAATACGGTTTTTATATACCTGTATAGTGATAGAACATGCAGTGATAGATAATTCTTCATACCAAAGGTTCAGACAGGTTTTGGAAGAACCGGAGAACATTATTGGGGCTTCCAAATGCATGGAGTTATTCCAGACATTGTTACTATGGCTAAAGGGATTGGTAATGGATTTCCATTGGCTGCTGTTGTTACTACTCCAACAATTGCCAACATCCTTACAACTTCTTCGCACTTTAATACTTTCGGTGGAAATCCTTTGGCAACAGCTGCTGGCCTTGCTGTCTTAAAGGTGAGTTTTCGTTTCATTTTGTCTAATGGAAACGTCATTTTGTCTTTAGCAAATAATTAGAAGTGTCTACGAATATGAAAAAAACATTGTCAAGTTAGAGGTTAACATCGTATAGTGTCTCTTTTACAAGTTGATTTAGTGTTTCTAATGGGAATTAGCTTGAATATCCAGCAACTAAAAACAAAAATTCGAATGAAACAATCCACAAGAAATTTATCAACGGCTGACATTCAGACTAGCATTTGCACATTTTGTATACGTACAAAGATACAAAGATAGAAATCTAGCTAGAAACTTGTCTGAACTTAATTTTAACACATTTGCAGATGGGAAACATTCTAGAGACTGAAGAGTATAACAGAGGATAATCATTTTATGATTTAAACTTCTTTTAAATGTAGAAATGAGCTCTAGTATCTACGAATACATTAATCGATTACTAAGGGCAAAAACATTTTAGATAGTGTTCCTCAGAAATATTATTTGAATACACAGGGTCTCAATCAATCATTCAGTGATGGACTGCCCAGAACAAGGAGGTTTGCTCTTCATTTCATTGTGGAGAAATATCATTACATTTAACAGGCTGCTAAAAGCACCACGCTTACCATTGACATAACTAATCAGTTCTATTGAATACATTAGCTCCCGACTGAAACAAAACTAAAGCAAAATGTAATCCTTCGGGTAATATTCTACTTGGTTTTACTGGAAGGTTAGGAATGAGGTGTACAACAAGTGTATACAATCTACTCAACGTCGAGTACACGCGAATTTGCAAAACATCGCAGCCGTAACATTGAAGCCAGAATCTTGCCTTACAAACTCTCGCCTGGCCATAACCTCGCCGCCTACAACTTCGCTGGTAGAAATCTCATCTAAACAAAATCGTACCAGCTTAAAAGAAATCTTGCCTAAAATCTTGCCTAAGAATGAAATCTTGCCTAAAAGAAAACCTCCCCGAAACTTAACCTCACCGTAACGTTTTCCTCAGTGCAGATTGCTCAATAGGTCGCTCGTATAATTATTCAATAGTAAGATACTGGTTATTGGAATCTAATTCCCAACGTATGCTTGTAAAATTATAGTTATAAATAAACGAGCACGGAAAGAAGTTTCCTGTGACTTTAATAATTTCACAAGCAGTAAAAAGAGAGCTCTGCAAGCTATTTCTCGGCATAGATATTTCACCACCTACGCAAACATCCCTTCGCAGTTCGCCCTTATCGAAAAAAAAGAAAAAGAAAGAACTAAAGTCAGTATTAAGCATTTATTTTTATCATAATTGCTTTGAAGTTATAAATATTTCTACGCATATAATATTTAAATCAAACATTTATGGAGCGAAATTCAGTAAATAAATTTTCTTCTATGTAACTTTGAAGTATTGCTGTTCAAACTGAACGACAGATTAATCGTTACTAAAGTAACTATGAGTTTCTATTCAACTAATAAAAAAAACTACATGCAGCGACAAATACATCGGATCCTATCATGTTACATTAAGAAATGTTACACTATAGACGAAAGAGAGGCAATACGAATTCCCTCATGAAATTAAAACAGTAACATTCTATCAAGATAATAATCTATGTTTGTTGAATAACTCTCAGATAATTTCCCTGTTTCTCGTAATCTCATGAATTTTTAATATTTTTTGTGTATATTATTTATGTTAGATGTGCTTGTTTGAATGTATTCTTCAATATCGCAAATCGCTTCTTTTCTTCTTTTAATAGTCTCATCATCATCTACAGTGTTCAAACTCACAGGTTCGAATCTCACTACCACAACTACTTGCTGAGGTCAGGGGAAGTAAGAGTGAATTTGATCTGCGGGATTTTTAACGACCAGCTTTCGACCACGATGTTTGGCCCGATCATCCTCAGCAGTGTTCGTAGTTTGAGTGAAATTTCCCTAATCTAGGGAAATTTCATAGGTAAATTTAATAAAAAGAGAAAAAGGAAATTTTTCGATAAAGCGTGAAAAATCCAGGGAAATTCTTCAGCTGGCTGATTGACTAATATCAATGCTTAAATTTTTCTTTGTTCTTCAGAAATAAACTAAGACAATAGGAATAGTTTGTATGTGCTGAAAGTAGCATAATTTACACCCATTGTTGGCTGGATGCGGTGCACATTGGCTCAGTGGTAGAGCGCTTACTTCTGGTGCGTGCCTTCTCAGCCAAGAAAGCTTCTGGTAAACAACATGTGGATTTTCTCGAGATGCTCCCGTTTCCTCCCATTTTCTCATTCTTCCATTATCATTCACATGCTTTCACCACTGTCTCCCTTAGCCTAAATACATATTTCATTTTGTTGACTAGGTATATTTGTGTGTATACTTCTGTAGAAAAAGTGAATGAGACTTAAATTTAAAAAAATAGAAGCAAAAAGCAAATGAATAAAACAGATGTGGCTGGTAGTTTATTTAATATAACTAAATTAACATTATCACATATCTTCTGTGTCTGTTATAGGAATTGGGCACTCATCGAACTAGGGAAAATTTCATAGGAAAAGGGAAAATTTTGTCAGTCTAGGGAAATTTTCTGAAAGAAATCAACGAACGAACACTGATTCTCAGTCGACTTTGAAACGATAGAATTTACGCTAACTTAGAATCTTGTACTGGGGTGACAAACTTGAAGAGTGCGAGTTCGATTCCATGGCTGGGTAACCATACTTGTAACGACCTTATGATCTCGTGGCTGGAAAGCCAACTCTATAACGCACAAGTTTGCACCCATTATTTGCACTTTCATTCGTAGCTAACATTATGTTAAAAAAGGGAAGAAGGAAAAAAAGAAAAATAAAAAAAGGAAAAAAATCAAGTGGGTCGCCAATACTACTTCCTTCCTTGTGCTACGATTTCAGGCCAGTAAGCACAACGCTATTTTTATTCCAGACTCTTGCACACTAATGGTATTATCGGTGCCATGAAGGGAAAGAAAAAAAAATCATTTCAAAACAACACCGCATACCTTGCATATTATATTTTATTTAACTCTCTTGCAAACAGCATATAATAATGAGAATTTTATCAATGTTAGCGATCATGAACAGCTAGACTCAATTGCCAGGGAAAAAATCAACGTATTTCAGTTTCTTGAAAGTTCCACAAAACTTCTCACACTAACGCAACTAAATAACTAGTGACAACAGCCTTTAGACATTATCCTTAATAGCAATTGAGGAGTTGTTTACATTCCTCGACCAAGTATTTAAGACAGAATCTTTAATAAGCTACATCATAGCGAGTGAAGGGAGATTACAAGATACATTACTGTTTACAGAACATCTCATCACAGAGGTAGTAAGCGCACGGCTGCGTCGATTAACCTTCCTCCCCAAAAGCATAACGTTTCCACTACTTTCCGCAACCAACTGTTAAGAGGGCGCTTTCCCTCGACATAGCTTACAACTGAACAGCGGCGGTAATAATAATAACAATAATAATAATAATAAATAATAATAATAATAATAATAATAATAATACAGTAGAAACATTTGTAGGAAGTACTAAACCAGCCAGCAATCTGGGCTCTACCCCTGACACCATCACATCTAGGCGTGAATACAATCACAATACCCACCGTCTTCGGCGCGTCTAATATGACTATTGGAGTAACTTCGTAATTAAAGATAAGACATGAAAACAACTTGAGGATTTACGTAAATCTTTTCCTTGCATGGCGACTTAATACTTAGACTTTGAACTATATGCCAGAGTAACCAATACGGAGTGCCCACTACTGGGACGAACATGAGCTAGCTGTCGCTAATTAAGCTTTAACTTTACCAAACATAATAGCTACAAAATAAACAATACGAAGTGCCCACAACTGGGACGAACATGAGCTAGATGTAAGCGATTGATACATTATATATCTGCGCAACTCAAGAGAATAATTTCACTTAACGCAAGAGAGAAATGGTGTTGATATCGGACTACCCCGTCAGCGTATGAATTGTCTTACCGGATAGAGACTCACTTCTGTCTACTCAGACATGTTACGGACAAAACTTACATTACACAACATTATGGACATTGTAAAATTAAACTGTATATTAAGTAAATTCACTGAGTAGCAAAATGATTAACGAGTAATATATTGTCCTTTACTTAATAGGGTGACTCGGAACAACAGAATAAACACACGATATTGATAATATTGCACCAACTATTATGAACAGAGACAAACAATGGAATGAATTTTATGAGTTATGGACAAGGTTCCTTTACAGTTCCCGGGATGATGTTTCTTCCTCTACAAATTGAGTTAGAAATAATAAAGACAGAGTTACCTGAAAGCGGTGACCAAAGCTCACCCAACCGCTACTTCCAACACACCCACTGGTAAACCATACCAGCACCACAGTCCAGTCCCCGGTGCATAACTTCGGGCAGCGACCAGTCTCCGACGACCTCTCAGGTAGCTTAACATGTGGTAATTACAACTTCTAGCCACAGGAACAGGTTAACCAAATGGCGACCTTCTTCTTAATCAGCAACAACTAGAGACACATCCTCAACTTCCACCAGGTAGACATTAACGAACTTCATGAGTCATTGAAGCGTCTTTTACCCACAACGACGACCACAGACGACAATCCAAAAGGCGACAGGCCTAGGTCCCACTAAAGCAGGATGGAACCAGTCGGCAAAATAAAGGACCAAGTACCCAATCAGGAGAGAGAAGACGAGGAATCGCTAGGGAGAATAACCACTTTGACGACGTCACAGACACTTTATCTGGAGAAAATGCAGCAGGCCGAGCTAGAACTTAATCGAAGAGGTGGCTCCTGGTATAACTGCCATATTTCTACCTATGACATGACGAACTATTGGAGAGCAGCAAGCAAGTCTCAATAGTAGCGAGAGTAGACACGAACAGAATTGCAGATGAATTATTATTATAGTTTATCACACGCTACACCGATTTTCTCAATATTGCTCCACTACGGCATCTTCTACCGAGAGGGTTTTGATAAATAACATGTCACTTCACCGCATAAATATAAAGTAACTTCGTATTTAAAAGACAGGACGGTGCACTATCCCTTCTTCCTTGACGTCGTGATTTTTGTTCAGTGAGCTAAGACAAAGGAGAACGCGCTCGTAGATCCCGCTTTTTTTCTGATTGGCCGTTCCTTACTACGCAACAGAGCGTAAAACTAAAACAACAATTTTAACATTGACACATATATAACTAAATGAAAATAAAAATTACGTAAATTAATATTCATATATGTACGTCCATAACAAATTACTCAGTTTAAACAAAATACAAATTCCAATTTATTTCAAACAGCCAGCGTCATCTACCGAGATTGAGAGATATCCACTCGATGCAGGCCATAGACGTACAAAGAAAGTAGCATACGTTGACTACACATACCAGCCGAATTGTCGACCATCTTGAATCCTTCATGAGGGTCGAGAATTGAGAGAATATATAAAAAATGGAATAACACTAACTAAGAGCTGATTAAATATTTCTATAAAGTAATGTCTTTGAGAAAATGTAACGCTCAAAGAGGAACGTTACAACTTTGAGTTGTATCTAACTCACGCATATTCTTAAACGAAGAGACTCCGCCCTAAATGTAACTGACATGGCCTTCAACGTGTAAAACTCGGACACTTCAATATGCTTAGAAGACACTTTAAGAATTGTTTAATATAACTAAGAACCTATCGAAGCGTCACCTACATAGAACATGTTGCCATCAAAATCGCAGTTAGTATTCTCATATATTATTCATTCTTCTGGTTGATCTAAAAAGGATACCAAGATAAGTAATTATACGTTTCTGTATAGCTGTACCACACTTCATTGCAATACGTTTTATTTAATGGTAATTGTTTGCATTCTCAGATTTATTTCTATCTTCAAAGTTTTGTTCAGTTGGGTGTGTATTTAAAGTACATTAGTAAAAAGCTTACACTAACATTTATATTTTGAATTATATTTGAATCGTTATTAATATTTGTAGGTTATAGATGAAGAGGGAATCCAGAAGATAGCTTCAGATGTCGGAACATATTTGCTTCGAAGGTTGTCTGAACTACGAGACGAATTTGAGATTGTTGGTGACGTTCGAGGAAAAGGCTTGATGATTGGTGTTGAAATGGTGAGGGACAAGGAAAGCAAAACGCCATTACCTATAACAGAAGTTAATGATATTTGGGAAGACTGTAAAGATATGGGTCTACTTCTAGGGAAAGGAGGTTTATATTCACATGTAAGTTTTATTTTTCCATTATATATTGGATTAGATAATGATTAATAGAACTGTACTAGAGTTAAGTCAGACTCCAAAGAATCCGTCTACTTTTAAGATGGAAATACACTTGATATCGCTAAAATACAATTAGCTTCTAGTACTTACGCTAAATTTGTTAGATTTAACTTGCGAAATAGGGGGAAGATGGATAGCTTATGCAACAATGTTAAAGAAATCGGCTATTTCAGAAAATACATACCTTGTGTTATAGATAAACATTACATGTACAAAGTGGCATTTGGCATATTTCACAAATCAACCAAGAAATAGCGATTAATTAATTAATTAATTTATTTATTTATTTGCCATCAACACAACAGGCATAAGCCCAATTATAGTGTTGGTGTATTACATAATACATTTACAATAGTTTTCTTAAACATAGAGTTCATATTGCAGATGTCAATTTCTTTGTGTTTGATACATATTTTGTTATAAGTAGAACACATTCTCCAAATTGGTGATTTCAATAATACGTTGGTCCTTGCTTTTTTGCAATAAAACATACCAGAATTATTAGCACGAGTTTTAAGTGTCGGGACATGAAAATTTAATGTTGATATGAGATCCGTACAATTAAATTCGTTTTGTACTATTTTATGGAGAAAAATCAAATCTGTCACATTTCGCCTTTGCTCAAGTGTAGGGATACAGAAGTTGTCTATTAATGTTTGATAATTTTCATAATATGGATAGATTCCAGTTGTCTTGTACATCAAGTATTTGATAAATTTAGATTGGACCTTTTCCACTTGGTGTCTGTATTGCTGTTGTGATGGGTTCCAAATCACAGCAGCATATTCCAGTTTTGATCGGACATAGGCATAATACATTTTTGTTAGTGTAGTACTATTGTTAAATTCCTTTCCAGTTCTAATTATGAACCCTAACATCTTGAGAGATTCGTTAACTATGTTCTCTATATGGTTATTAAATGTCAGTTTCGTATCAAATATAACTCCAAGATCTTTGACTGAATTTAATCTATTTAGCAAGATCTGATTTATTGAGTAATCAAACTCTATTTGACTTTTGTTTCTGGTAAACGATAAAATGTTACATTTGTTTATGTTTACATTAAGTTTGTTAAGAGAACACCAATTAGCAATATTTTCCATGTCACGTTGTAAATCGAGACAGTCATGGATGGTCTTTATCCTACCGTATATTTTGAGGTCATCAGCAAAAAGCAATTTGTTACTTAATAATATATGATCAGGGAGATCGTTAATGAATAAAAGGAACAATAACGGACCTAGATTAGAGCCCTGGGGAATTCCAGAATGTGCAATATAATCAGATGATTTATATTCCTTGGAGATAACAGTTTTTTTTACGATTATTTAAATATGATGAAAAGAACTTGATCAAGGGAGAAGAGAAATTATATTCGCCTAGCTTATGTAATAGTACCTTGTGATTGACTCTGTCAAATGCTTTTTCAAAATCTATATATATTACATCAACCTGACACCCTACATCTAACGAATTTGCTATAAAGTCTGTGATAAGTGCAAGGTTTGTTGTTGTTGATTTGTGTGGGATAAAGCCATGTTGATAAGGTGAGATTACGGGTTGGATGTGGTCAATTATCCGTCGGTATAAGATTTGTTCAAATACCTTTGCAAAAATAGGTAAAATTGATATAGGCCGGTAGTTATTTATTTCGTGTTTATCATTGGTTTTTGGTATTGGGCAAACTATAGATGATTTCCATTTATCCGGAAAAACGCGTTTTTAAAGCGAGATTGAATGCAATCCTTAGCGGATATGTAAACGCATCTATACAACCCTTTATGATATATGGAGGTATTCCATCAGGGCCATCAGCAGTTCTGGGCTTTAATTTTTTGATTGCCATTAGTACTTCAGATTGAGTGATTTCCTCAATGGTAAGTGACTCTAGTTTGTTACTTATATAAGTTAATAAATTGTTCGTAGGAATGTCAGTGAAACCTGTATCTGGCACATATACTGACGAGAAATACTGTGCAAACGCATTGGCTATTTCATCATTATGATAAAGTTCGCGTCCCTCATAATTTAATTTCCCCCCAAGAAGATGCTTAGTCTTATTTTTTATAAAGTTCCACAATTCATTAGCATTCTTATTAATGTTATTTTCAGAATCTTGTATGAACGCTCTGTATGCCAGCTTAATTTCTTTCTTTATTTCCCTACGCAATTCATTGAATTTATTGAGATAATTTACTTCTTTATTACATTTGTATTTTTTATGATACCTTGCTTTAGTTTTGATTTTTTTGATAATTTCATGTGTAAACCAGCACGGATAAGCTGTTCTTGAGTTGTTTTTAAGTGGCACGCACTTGTCAAATACACTATAAATAATATAATAGAGATTATCAACTAGGTCATTGGCGTTTTCATATTTCTTTAGGCAGTTCCAGTCAATAGATGAGAATTCAAGGTACAACTCTAAGAAATTAGCTTTCCTAAAATTATATCCTGATATATTAGTTTTCTTTTTAATCTTCGCGCTCTCCTGCTGCAACAAGGATGGATGGTGTACATCTTCTGGAATTAGTGGACAATATTCCCTACTGACTTCTATATTCGTTATATTAGACAGAACCAGATCTAATGTACGATTATTTTCGTTCGTCACATTGGGTGATATCAATAAAACGGAGAAGTTACTCATTACGCCCAATTTTGAAGCAGTTACTCGCATTGGTATCAATAAAAAGAGAACTGAGCACTAGTCGTCTCGGCTGACCTCGGAGAAGCCCCGCCCTTTTGAAGTAACCACACCTCTATTCTCGAGCCGAGTAACTACTCCGCGTTTGATATCAATAAAAATCAAAGACTCCTCTGTGATGCTAGTAACTTCTCCAAATTTGTGGAGCAAGCTAAATAGGTGACTCCGTGCGAAATATGGCAGAGTATATGATTGTTTTACTACGTAGAAAAACTTATAAACTGCATAGAAATGTTGGAAAAGGAGATTACAAAAAGCATTACAAGTTTATGAAAGAAAATGTAGTGATTAGCACAACATATTTTAAGGAGAATCAACCGAAATTCGGGGTGATGGACTACGTAATGATGAAAAGATGCGGGTTTTCTTCAAGGGCGCCGATCCTGTGGGGGCCCGGGCTCCCCAAAGCTCATGTGGGCCCCCTATTGTATTTATGAATATACAATATTTGGCATAATTAGAGTGCAATTTGTCTTAAAATCCTGATATATATACCTTCTGCATCTGAATGCCCTCCCCCCCCCAAAAAAATTACAGAGAAATCGGTGCCCTTGGTTTTCTTGCGTTACATGAGTGATCCGGGATTCCAGGTCGGAATGTCAGGGGATTCTGGTGTGGTTCAAAGTACTGTCTATGACTACCTGAAAATGGATTGTTTCCGGAAGTGTGCGTAATATACAAACAGCAAAGGCAGAGTGGCAAGAACAATATACATTTCCGGGTGCTATCGGAGCACTTGACTATACACAAGTGGCATTAAAGAAACCTAGTATTTTGGAGAGTAATACGTTAATAGGAAAAGCTATTTCGTGGCTAAGCAGTTAGCGTACATGCCTTTGGCATAGGAGACCCGCGTTCGATTCCCAGCAGGAGCTCATGTGGTTTGGATTCCACGTTAATCAGTGGGTTCTGTCTCATATAGGCACGCTACTGAAAAGGACGTTAAACTAATAATCAACTCAACTCAACGTTGATAGAAAGGGTGTATACATGAGAATGTATTTTGTTTATGTCAAGGCGAAAGGGGACACGTATGGTGTGGAAAAGGCAACCAGATGGACGTGATTTATGACGTGGGTGGCTGGACTTTTTTAAAAAGAAAACAAAGGAGCCAAGTGTCTGATTTCGTTCTTAAAGCCAAACAATCTACAAAGACCTTGGACAACACGTGATATGTGCTTGTCGTGTTAATCTTGATATTGCTGGATTCCAATCAACATCCATCAGCTCAAATAGGTTCATTCCCATGGTTTCAGTATTACTTTCTTCTTTCCCGTTTTTTTTTTTTTAAATTTTTTTTATTTTTGTTTTATTCTCGCTCGAATATTAAAGATTCTCTTTTGAATTTGTCTCAGTCGTAGATGTATTTGATATTTCGGTGCATTTCACTGTAATTACCTTCAAAGTTTCGGCTTTCCTTCGTTTACTTTCTGGTAGCTGTGACTTTGAAAGTACCACTGGAAACTCTTTTATAATATCCACAAATGCACTTTGATTGAAGCTATCGTTGCTACTTGCCCGTTTCATGGCTTTTAAGATGCTACGCCATAAGTTAAAAACAACGAAATGACTGCGCGATGAATGGGAGAAATGAGTAATCACTTCTTTTATTGATACGACTCAGTGCTACGTGCAGAGGAAGCGCGAGTAAACGTTCATAAATCTGGAGCAGACTAGACCTGAGTAGTGGCTTGTTTTATTGATACGAAATTGAGGGAGGAGATTACTCCAGGTGTAGTTACTCCGATTCTCGAGCAGGACTTCTCAGGAGTAGTTACTTATTTTTATTGATATCACCCATTATTTAATGATTGCAAATTATAATAGGACATAAATTCAAATAAATTCTTACATTTAGAAGAGCTTGTTTCAAAATTAAATTCCGTACCGTTTATTTCCGATAAATTGAAATCACCAATCAGGAGAAGAGGACAACCTTGAGGACAATTAATTTCAAGTCGAGTAAATAAATCATTATACAATTCAATATTAGATCCCGGTGAGAGATACACAACACAAATATATATATTGTTTTCCCCTCACTGTTTATTTTGGCAATCAAGCAGTCATAATTATCATCACACCTGTCCAATAAGAACATGCAATGTTTACTTAGGGCTGCAATAAGAACACCCCCACCCCTTGTTTTACAGGTTTTGACAGAGTTTCTGTCTTGCCTCAACACAGTATATCTGTTATCAAATAACTCAGCATCACAATGAGATTTGTTAATCCATGTCTCAGTGATTGCAATTAGATCGTAATTGTTAGTTAATACACCACAAAAGAAATCACATGTTCGACCACGTAAGCTACGAGCATTTTGATAGAATATTTTTAGAGAGTCTTTATCTATACTTACACTTTCTTGGTCTTCTACCGGAGCCTTGTCACAGTTATTTCATTGTTTCCGTACGAGATATTCCGTACGGGAAGGGGGAGGAGTTTTGAGAGGGGGATAGTCCTTCTGTTCATAGAGTTCTTGTGTACTCGCTTGACGGGTGGATGACCTTAGAGCTGGAGGGGGTGGAAATGCGTTTTCGCTCTCTGCCGTTGCATTCGAGATGGAGGTTGAACATTTCTTTTCCTCTTTTTGTCCATTATTTAGGTCTGCCTTCGCCGCGGGGATTGAGGGTTCTGGTGGTGTTTCTCTTCTCTCTCTGGGGACCGCTGCCTCTCGCGTGTTTGGTTCAAGCTCGTACAGACTATAACGCTTGCCATCGATGTAGAGATAGCGATATTGAAGATAGGCGAAGCTGCCGTTCCTTCTTGCCTTAATCATGTGCTCATTTAGTTTTTTGCGCTCCTCGCGAACTCTGTAAGAAAAGTCTTGTTCAATATATATATTTGTGCCTCGAAGTTTGTTCCTGTTTCTTAGGACAGTCCCTTTCTTTTTGTCCGAGAAGAATTTGCAGACAATTGGGCACGCATTGCCATTTCTCTTCCTTCCGGTACGGTGCACATGTTGTAAGTCATCATCACTTAATGAGATTTTTAATCGATCATTTATTGTGTCCCTGACTTTTTTCTCAGTTTCCTCCCAAGTTTCACCATCTTTTTCCGGAATGTCAAAAAGTACTAAGTTCTGTCATCGCGATCGACCCTCAAGATCATCAAGTTTATCTTCTAGGTACCTTGCGTGATCTTGAAGATACCTTAGTTCTCGGTTCACAACTTCGAGATCACTTTCAACACTACTCACTCTGTTCACTAGTGAGTTCATTGTAGCACTAATTTGCTTCACTTCTTTCACCAGTACCTCATTAGAGGTGACGAGGTTGTTCAAATAATTTACACATAGAGCACATGAATTCGTTTCGATTAAAATATAAGTAAACTTCTTAGCTGTAAAATCCATTAGTGAGCAACAGGGACAAATTCACAATTAACAGCACACGCCTTAACCTATTGACATATTCTGGTGATGATTTCTTGCATGAGATAGGAAACCAAAGCTCATTAACCTATTATTTAACTTGCAATTATCATAGAGAGACATTAGAGTAGTAGTCCCCCGCGTTGGCCCGAATGACTCATCCTCACTCTCTTTTACGACCGGGATTTTTGAACTTCGTTCCCTTTTACGGCTAAGATGAATGCTTTGGTACCTCGATTCTGATTGGCTGAGAGAGGTCACGTGACGTTAGGCCCCGCCCACGCGGGAAACTCAAATTTCCAGGTCACGTGGTATGACGTCATGAGTCACCCTGCGGGGAAATCCCTCATTCTCTTTTATGACTAGGATTTTTGAAAATTGTTCCCTTTTACGGGTAAGATGTGTGTTTTGATTGGTTGACAGCTGTCACATGATCTTAGACCCAGGGATATTTGAAAATTCGTTCCCTTTTACGGGTAAGATGAGTGTTTATGATTGGCTGATAGAGGTTACATGATCTTAGACCCGCTACACGGTGAACAGGTCACATGGTATGACGTCATGTTTTACCCTTGCGAGGAAATCCATCACTAATTCGTTTCCTTTTACGGGTAAGATAAGTGCTTTGGTACCTTGATTCTGATTGGATGATAGAGATCATGTGATTTTAGGTCCTAGGATTTTTGAAATTAGGGTGTCCTTTCTGATGTATACTTTGGTACCTCGATTCTGATTGGCCGACAGAGGTCACATGATTTTAGAACCGCCACACGATGAACAGATTACATGGGAAAACCCCTTACTTATTTGTTTTATTTTATGTGTAAGATGCGTGTTTTGGTACCTCAATTTTGATTGGTGGATAGAAGTCACATGATCTTACCCCCCCCCCCAGTTCATGAGGGAAATACAGAGCGATATGACAGCGATCCATCCTAGACCGGGATTTTTTTTTTAATGGTTATGCGTAAAGTTCCCATGAAGGGTTCAACCTCCTCCTTAAATAACCCTTTTTTGGTATCATGATATTGTACTGAAGTTTACATTAAATATTATCGTTCTCTTTGACAGATAAGATGATTACCAGCTTTTTTACCTTGATGGAGATTCTGTCCTTGAATTAGTAGTCTATGTCTCTGGAAGTAACAATGGTGAAAGAGAGGTGTCGCTTGTAGATTTCTTATAACACATTGTTGTGAGTTTAAGCGATTTTTTAAACGCTCAGTAAGCGCTTCATTAATGGAAACAGTGTTGCCAGATTTTTTTTTACCTAAACTGCTCCGATTCTTTTCGAAACGGTTCCGCAGAGTACAAGAAATTTTAAACTAAAAATTTTTTCGAACTAAAAAAATTTCAAAACTAAAAAAATTTTAAACAAAAATTTTCAAACAAAAAAAATTTTCGAACTAAAAATTTTGAAACAAAAATTTCAAAAAAATTCGAACTAAAAAATTTAAACTAAAAACTTTCGAACTAAATTTTCAAATCAAAAAATTTTCGAACAAAAAATTTTCGAACCCAAAAAAAATTCGAACTAAAAAAATTAAAAATTTTTCGAAAAATATTTTAAACTAAAAACTTTCGAACTAAATTTTCAAATCAAAATTTTTCGAACTAAAAATTTAAACAAAAAATTTCGAACCAATTTTTAAAAACAAGTTTCGTACTAAAGTTGTAAACCACATTTGAACATTTTCAAATCCAAATTTTTTTCGAACTAAATTAAAAACCAAATTTTGGACACTAAAAAATTCTTTAATTATTTTTTCGAACAAAATCATGTAAACCAAATCTTGGATATATTTTCCACCTTAAATTTTCAAGATTACCATTTATTTGAAAACAAGTGTTCAGGGTTTCAAGAAATAATAAAACATATTTTTTTTCAACTTGTTGTATTTTAACGAAAGGTATGTGCTCTTCTCATACAAGTTTATTAACATAATAAATACAGGATCTAGTTTAATGAATATGTTGGACGTGTCATCATCTTCGAATGTTGTAGACGTATCCTGTAAAGAAAAAGAAGAAACGACGGATTACTTTAAGAATTTCTTTTTTCTGAAACAATAAAAATGAGTCAATATTGATAAGAGAGAAATAAAACTTACTCGTAAATGATGGATCTGTTTAGGCTCATCTTCCTCCTCGGGTACGAGATAACACCATTTCATCCACTGATGGATGTTTACGAACTTTTTCTGGGTACTGCATTTTTCTTGGTGTTGCTGCTTTATGGTCAAGGTTCCTCCTTCGGTACGAGATGACTGCATTTCTTCCACTGATGGTGATGTTGATGATTTATGAACTCTTGTGGGTACTTCATTTTCTTCTTGGTGTTGCTGCTTTGTGGTTAAGGAAGGGAAAGAAGAAAAGGAAAAGGAAAAAAGAAATGGCGGCCTTATTGGGTATTTACAGTTTTTCTTCTTCATCTTCTTTTTCCAGTTCCATCTTCTGTTTTTTAACGTACCCGTACGGAACCGTATCATAAGAATTGAATTCTTTAAATCGACGTTTTGTGTACTGGATACTGTACATTTTTTCTTCTTTGCGTGTGACGATGGTATGGTCTTTGGTCCTGCATATTTTATGGGGGATAGTGATGGTGACTTGTCCACGGCATTGATTTGTAATCATTTCTTTTAGCGTATTGAAATTTAATTGCTGTCCTGCATTGTAATTTAATGTAAATCCTCTAATTTTGCATATGTAACTGGTGACGTTGGTATCCGGATTGTATATTTCTAGGCTGTAATTTTTTGGTCCTCCACTGACAAATGTCTTGATGTATGCTCGTGGTCCGTAAGACTCCATCTCATTCGATAAGCATCCCAAGTACGTTGAAGGTTCAATGGTTGGCTTCCCGGGCTTCTCCGTAAATATTACAGAATCCGTGTCGAAATATAAAACACGTTCCTGCAACATTTCCAGGTACTTGTACAGTTCCAGACGTGCCTGACATGTTGTAAATGCACCTAACACGACATTGGTGTTTCGGTTTTGAACAGGCACATGTTCATTGTACTCCCAGAACGCATACAACATCGTATCATTGATGGGTACAATTTGATGGAGTTTAATGTCGGGGGAAGTGAGTTTTTCATAAAATTCTTCCGGCCGATCAATAATTGTGGTCTGGCTAAAGTTTGATCTTTGGCAAAGCTTTCCCCAAAGAGCATTAACACAAAGCTTAGATAAACTTCTTCGTGCAGGATTATTTTCAATTTTGGACGGATCCAATGCAATACCTTCACGCTCCAGGACGGTTTGTATGAATTTTGATTTGTCTTCTTCGCTGACACAGGAACTAGGCCAGCCAGACGCTTCCATTTTCGATTTCAAAAATGTATTGATATATTCCGTGAACAAGCCACCTGTTTTCGTGATGGGATCATATTGTTCAATGTCATAATCCCAAATTTCAAAAATTTCCACTGGTTGATATCCTAATTCTAATGCTTTCTGGATTTCATATGATACCCATGTTCCAGTGAGGCACCGCTCCTGGTCGTTGTGTGTACACGTTGCTGTAGGGTCTGGGTTCATTTCTTCGGCACACGCAGCACACAGTGGAAACAGTAGTTTCTTGTTACATCGGTAAGGCAGGAGACCATGATAAAGATGGCGACTTGGTAATATCGTCATTTTGATTAGACCATTGACTTTATTTATTGGTGGTATATTTTCATCACCCTGTAGATAAATTCGTGGATGGCCTACAGGGTATTTAGCACACTTATTGATGTAAGGATAAAGCGAGACAATATCGTAATATTTTATTACTTCCCCTGCTTTTTCATCGACTTGGTGGTACAATTTCACGCAATTGGTCCTTCCTCCAAAAAAGCTATCTCTTGGATTTAATGGTCTGCGGTTCATGTACGGGTGATTCTTCAGATACGTCGCCATTGCAGGATTTTGTTTTAAGAACTGATTAAATTCGCACTCCCACATTTCATGTACAATGTACCCCAATTCACGCAGTCTTGCATTTTTGCGTTGCGTTCGTTCATAACGGAATTCCATAGTGTCTTCTGGATTGCCATAGATGGGCTGATTACGGCCTGTAGTAAAACATACTTTACACCCGTGGTAAAAACAGCCGGCATGCTCGTAGACGTGCTCCTCTAACGTCTCAGGATCTTGGTAGTAACCATCAACATGGAATCCCGCAATAAACACTTCTTTTTGTCGGGCCGCATGTAAGATTTGTTTTTCTTCGGTTTTTTCAATGTAGGCCAGCCATTGCATTGCAGCGATCGATTGGGTACTTCTCCATCGATAGCCATGTGCCGGTAGAATTCCTATGGTATTAGGTTTAAGGAAATTCCGGCGGAATACTAGATTGGAGGCACTTGCAATCGTGATTGTCTCCAAGAAGGGATTCACTTTGGTTTCTGTTTCAAATGACGTCATAAACGAAACGCATGCTTGTCGCAGTACATTGACATCTTGAATACAATACTTGAGAATTTCTTTCTGGAAATCAAACGTATCATTACGATGATCGTTGTACCACTGCATGAACTTGTTTCTGTCTTCGACGGCCATTTCATCTGCACCATAATACTTCGTTTCTGGAAGTGGTCCAATATACGATTGATTCTCCTTGGTATTGAAGAAATGCGGGAAGTAGGCTTTGGTTGCGGGTAAATTGAACGCTTTTGACAATTTACTTAATGCCATAGGTAGGAAGTTCAACGAGTCAATGAACGTCAGATTATTCAACGTTAAACTCAGTATCTTGGTCCCATTTAATATGACGTCAGGTCTCCATTGGCATTGTTCTACCATAGCCTTTAGAATAAAATGTCCATCGTAGCCCTTAGCGTTGTGCGCGACACAGAAAATCCTATTTATATTGGGACGACGTTCCCGCAAGTACTGGAGAAAATTATAAACTGGATCCTCTCCTTGGAAAATATGCTGGCGCTGACCACACGTACTGCAAGACTGCTGGATATTATTGTTTTCAACACATGCGTAACATACTTGTTGTGCAACCAATAAATTTGGAATGTGTACATACGTATTATCGCCAATATTCGTGTCCTGCATAGATTCTATATCATAGAATATCAATAAGGCTTTCTTTGCGTGCATGAGTGAAGGAACACCTGGTTTCAAGCATTGGCGATCGGGAAGCATAAAACATTGATGCGATCCTGGAACAATCTTCTTACATACATTGCAAAAGATCTCATTACAATCATGAAGTCGTTGTCCTGTATGCACAAAGGAATATACTCTGTAGCATCTAGTACATTGCTTCACCATTTTGCATACAGGTTCCCCTTGATGATATACAATATTACGATGATTATTAAAACATTGTTCCCCATAAAATTGCCGATTGCAGTCGTTGCACAATATTGGCGTTTGGTTCTTGTCGCATAGTGGTCTCTGTAGACATTTGGAGCATGTTACAGGACAATTTTTTACATGTTCATTGCGTTTACTATATTTTTTATGGCACGCTTCACAGTAGAACTTGGTTGCAAAACAAGCAGTTAAAGATTGAATGATATCAAAATGGTCAGCCAAACAAATCAAATTTATGGGAGTGCGATTTTCGTCGTTGGGCCCCTCGTACATGATGTCACGGCCTGTGAAACTAGTATACACTGTAATTTTATATTCTTTGAGGTATGTCTGGAATTGTCGAATTTCATTTACACTGGCACCATGATCCAAATTCACTCCTGCATTTGCACATAGCGCATCGACTTCTTGGTCCACAACATATTTCGATTGGCGTTGATACTGCTTATAACGTTGCATATCTACATTCTTGTATGCCTTCAGTCCAATAGCAATAACAAGGGCGTACGCCAAGCACCTTGAATCTTGATTTTGTACACGTACAATCCCTCGCTTGCAACGTAACAATTCTTCATTTTGAAGTATTCCTTGCCGCAAACCGCCGCCGTAGCCACGTGGAATATCCACACGATGGAAATGAACGGTGAATGGTTCGTGCAGGAGAAATGCATTGTTACTTTGTAACACTCTTTCGAATGAGGCCCACATCGTTTCCAGTGTCAGGTTTCGTGCTTGGCGAAAACTCACCCAAAATGGTTTATTCGTGTTACGTGGCGATATTACTGATAAACCAACCATCGTCTCATCGTCGACATTGGCTAACAAATGGTCTAGCATTGCTTGGAAACTGTTATGTACATACTGTATGATATCGGTTCCTACGGGCGGTGCGTTGAATTGAATTTCGAGCATTCTGCCTTCAATGTTAAATCGTCTATAATGACGAGTGATTTCATTGCGAACAGTAAAACCCGATTCGGCCATGTTAATGAAAGGAGAAAACAAACAAACAGGTACAATTACGGTAAAACAAATATGTAATGGGAAAAAGGAATTGAGCAGCGTGAATTTACTACAAAAGAAAAGAAGAAAGAAAAATCTTAATCACCTGATAAACAGGAAATCATAACATTCATGATAAATTCTTAACTAAGCAATTCATGTAAAGGTCCTGAGTTTGATTCCCTGGCGGTGGCGTTCAGAATCTCATTATGAAAGCACGTGTACTAGAAATCAAAGTTAAAATAAATAAATAATTATGTTACTGAAATGAGTGTTTTATTGCTGTCAAACTCGAGAGCACTACATCAGCATGTAACTGACCTACCATTCTATAGTGATAAAAAGAATGCATGAAATGAATGAATGTTTCATCAGTACTGAGATGTTAGAAAGCACGCGTAAGCATTTTTTTTCCCCACTCACAACGACCTTTAAATGATGCGTTTGCAAGTTGAAGAGATTCATCAAGCATTAACGATACACATACGTAATTGTCGAAACAAAATCTGTATAGCGTATTTTTTTTTATTGTGACTAAGCGGTTAGCGTACATGGTTCGGACGTGGAAGGTCCTGGTTCAAGCCTCGGTGGGTTTGCTTTCCACGTCGGGGCATGTCAAGCCTTTTCTGAAATTTAATATTCTCACGCGTTATTATACATTCTTTTCAAAACTAAGCTAAATGGTTGACGTGCACACCTCATAATACATAAACGTACATAAATCGTCTATAATGACGAGTGATTTCATTGCGAACAGTAAAACCCGATTGGACCATGATTAAAAAATGAAAACAACAAACAGGTACGGTAAAACAAATATGTAATGGGAAAAAAGGAATTGAGCAGTGTGAATTTGAGTTGATTTTTTGATTTTTTAGTTTAGCGTCCCTTTCAGCAGCGAGGCTATATGAGACGTGGACCTACTGATTAACGTGGAATCCGAACCACATGAGCTCCCGCCGGGAATCGAACCCTGGTCTCCCACGCCAAAGGTACGTATGCTAACCGCTTAGTTCGGGAAATCATAACATTCATGATAAATAATTAACTAAGCAATTCATGTAAAGGTCCTGAGTTTGATTCCCCTGGCGGTGACGTTCAGAATCTCATTATGAAAGCACATGTACTAGAAATCAAAGTTTTTTAAAAATAATTATGTTACTGAAATGAGTATTTTATTGCTGTCAAACTCGAAACCATTACATCAGCATGTAACTGACCTACCATTCTATAGTGATAAAAAGAATGCATGAATGAATGAATGTTTCAACAGTACTGAGATGTTAGAAAGTACGCGTAAGCATTTTTTCTAATCACAACGACCTTTAAATGATGCGTTTGCAAGTTGAAGAGATTCACCAACCGTTAACGTAACACATACGTAATTGTCAAAACAAAATCTGTATAGCGTAAATCTTTTTAACCACATATTCATGCACTCGTGGCTAAGTGGTTAGCGTACATGCTTCTAACGTGGAAGTCCCTGGTTCAATCCTCGGTGGGTTTGCTTTCCCACATCGGATCGCTGTCAAGCCTTTTCTGAAATTTAATATTCTCATGCGATATCATACATTCTTTTCAAAACTAAGCTAAATGGTTGACGTACACGCCTCTGGCCTTGGTTCAATCCCAGGTGATTGCTCGAATATCACGTTAAGCTGAATGGACGCTAATGATTTCAAAGGGTATCGAACCATATTATTCTCAGGCATAGTTTCTGAAATTTTGTAATGTATTCTTTTCAAAACTAAGCGCACACATCTTTGGCCATGGCTCAATTCCCGGCGGGTGCTCGCTGAAGGGGCGCTAAACCATATCATTTATCGTGCTTACTTCTAATGTGTGGGGTTCCTGATTCGTACTCCCACTTTCCCATTCCACTAATTTCTTCATAGTCTAAATATTTCGTACTAAAAGTAAAACACTGTATGAGTGATCCACCCCCACAAATATAAAATAAAAATGATTTTCGAATCTTGTGTGAAAAATAAAATCGCACTGAACTTACCTCAAATTCAATGAACAAAAAGTCGGTGCAGTAAAGCTTAAATGAAGACACTTCTAAAAAAGCAGATCTTCTTCACTTCACAGTTGAGAGCGATGTAGGATTTGAAAAATGAAATTTAGATTTTTATTTAGGTCGTTGTGAAAACGATGTCATCATCAACCAATCAGAAACGAGGAAATTTATAAAATGACATCACAACGAACCAATCAAAACGCTGGCTGCTTTTGTCATGAATCACGAACGAAAACGATGTGTAACAATCGATCGTGACGTCATTCAAGTTTCTCAATAGTTACAACATCTAGTATCACAGTTCTGATCCCAAATGCTTTCTGTCAGGATCATGTCACTACTTGTCGTAACTGTGACGACATTTCATTTTCCTCATATTCCATACGAGAATGTCAATGTTTGCTTTCTTTCCATGAATCATGCTGACACGTTCGTAGTAAAACAAAAGTAATGCGATCCGCTGACGTTTGCATTTTCAATCATATGTGCTTCTATGTCTACACACAATGAAGTCTATCAGCATTTTATTTTAATCCACGTTACACTGTCAGATTTATTTTCTTAAAGTATATGTGTATCCTTTTCAAGAACCATGGTTCGAAACCCACCAAGCACGATTAAAAAACCGAATTCATTCATAGCTAAGCGGTTAGCATACACATCTTTGGTTTGAAAGACCTGAGTTCGATTCCTGGAGAAACATTTCTTAGGATTTTTCTAGAACTTGTTTCAATTTCTAGTTCGAAAATTTTAAAAGTTTAGTTCGATAAAAAGTTTGATTTGAGAAGTGTTACACTGTCAGATTTATTTTCTTAAAGTATATGTGTATCCTTTTCAAGGACCATGGTTCGAAACCCACCAAGATCGATTAAAACCGAATTCATTTAAGCGGTTAGCATACACATCTTTGGTTTGAAAGACCTGAGTTCGATTCCTGGAGAAACATTTCTTAGGATTTTTCTAAAACTTGGTTTCAATTTCTAGTTCGAAAATTTTAAAAGTTTAGTTCGATAAAAAGTTTGATTTGAGAAGCGTTACACTGTCAGATTTATTTTCTTAAAGTATATATGTATCCTTTTCAAGGACCATGGTTCGAAACCCACCAAGATCGATTAAAACCGAATTCATTTAAGCGGTTAGCATACACATCTTTGGTTTGAAAGACCTGAGATCGATTCCTGAAAAAAACATTTCTTAGGATTTTTTCTTAAATTTGGTTTAAATTTCTAGTTCGAAAATTTTAAAAGTTTAGTTCGATAAAAAGTTTGATTTGAAAATTTTTAGATGTGATTTACATCTTTAGTTCGAAACTTTTGTTTTTAAAAATGTTTTAGTTCGACAAAATTTTGTTTCAATTTTTTTTAGTTCGAAATTTTTTTGGGGTTCGAAAATTTTTTGTTTGAAACTTTTTTGTTTCAAAATTTTTAGTTCGAAAATTTTTTGTTTGAAAATTTTTGTTTAAATTTTTTTTTAGTTTTGAAATTTTTTTAGTTCGAAAAATTTTTTAGTTTAAAATTTCTTGTACTCTGCGGAACCGTTTCGAAAAGAATCGGAGCAGTTTAGGTAAGAAAAATCTGGCAACACTGTTTCCATTAATGAAGCGCTTACTGAGCAATAAATCGCTTAAACTCACAACAATGTGTTATAAGAAATCTACAAGCGACACCCCTCTTTCACCATTGTTACTTCCAGAGACATAGGCAACTAATTCAAGGACATGATCTCCATCAAGGTAAGAATCATCTTATCTGTCAAAAAGAACGATAATATTTAATGTAAACTTCAGTACAATATCATGATACCAAAAAGGGTTATTTAAGGAGGAGGTTGAACCCTCCATGGGAACTTTAAGGATAACCATAAAAAAGGGACAAAATTCTAAAATCCAGGATCGCCGTCATATCGCTCTGTATTTCCCTCATGGACTGGTGGGGGGTCTAAGATCATGTGACCTCTGTCGGCAAATCAGAATCGAGGTACCAAAACACTCATCTTACTCGTAAAAAGGGAACGAATTTCAAAAGTCACAGGGCTTAAGATCACGTGACCTCTATCAACCAATCAGCATTGGGGTACCAAAAGGATTCATCTTACCCGTAAAAGGGAACGAATTTCAAATATCGCAGGGTCTAAGATCATGTGACATTTGTCAACCAATCATAAACACTCATCTTACCCGTAAAAGGGAACAAATTAGTGAGGGATTTCCCCGCAGGGTGACTCATGACATCATACCACGTGACCTGGAAATTTGAGTTTCCCGCGTGGGCGGGGCCTAACGTCACGTGACCTCTCTCAGCCAATCAGAATCGAGGTACCAAAGCATTCATCTTAGCCGTAAAAGGGAACGAAGTTCAAAAATCCCGGTCGTAAAAGAGAGTGAGGATGAGTCATTCGGGCCAACGCGGGGGACTACTACTATTAGCTTCAATGAGACAACCAACCTAAAAGTATTCAGGATTAAATTAGAGTGTATTCACTGTGTTCTGATACATGTAATGGCATTGTGTGCAAATAGTCTGTTACATAGGGCGTTTTTGCACTATCTTGCTCCACTACTATTTGCAAGTACAATTAACACTCCTCAAATGAATATACCGTTGCACTCTTAAATGTACAAACGCACCTACGTATCGCTGCATGATTTTTAAAAGTTACACAATTTTCAATGCCTTGTGTCAAAGTGTGACTGGTTCCTCCTAATTTCTCATACGTTGTGCTATATAAAAGCACATTTATCAAGTGGCTAATTAACAACCTGTGCCTTCACAGAATATTTGCAATTTAATTTGTGTGTCTATTAAACTTAAAGAGTTGTGTTATTTATGTCTTAAATACTTGATAATATAGTTTCAAAGTTTGGTAGACGGTGATACTGCTAGCAGATATATATCTAGCACCGCATTTAACGTAAATGTAACTTTAAAGGAAATATATTGTATATCTGATAATAAACTTTCTGATAATTGATGTTTAATAGTTGGTGGTTAAACCATTAGTGCCTCGTATATACTCCTAACTGTAGTATACTCTTAGAAGCAACAACCACACAAACGAAAGTTGGAAGGTTATTGATTATATTTAATATCAACAGTTATCATAAACTTAAACGAATGTATCCTGTATAAATTTCGCTACACCTCATAAAATATTGCCTTGGTTGCAGTGCTCAATACGCGAGTTCCACTTGAATCACTACTCTACCTTTTCAGCAAAAGCGTGTACAAGTAGTTATATACAATGATCTATTGTCTTTGTTGCTAGATATATAACGGAAGTAAAACTTCTACCAGAAGAAGAATATGCATCATATATTTCGGGGTACCATACAACATACATGACTTGCACTGTGTTACTTTTAAGATGTATCTAAGAAAATATATCAAATTGTTTTTCCGGACATTCAATATAACTTCATAAAATAAGAGCCATAGGAAGTAGGTAGCAACTTTGAACACTACAAGGGAAATGATATGAGGGAGGAAGAAAATTTATATTATTTACAGGTGCTTTTGGTAATCAATCGACTGCAGCATTAGCCTTGGATGTGTAGAAATCAATTGAAATCTTAAACTTAGTATTCATACAGAGGTTGTTCAGCCTACGTTTGACCGATTTCGTTCCTTCCTCCTACCGGGCAGAATGGACTCATCCGACCATACTCGTAGCGTCCTGCAGTGTTGTGCAGTGGCTTCCTGGGAACGGAGTTGTTTTTCCGCGCGGACGACAATAACGCACAAAATAGGACCATTGTTATGAGTGTTGTGTTAAATTTGTTTCCAAGTTTGTGGGTTTCCGCTCTGTGACCAAAATGCCGCCCAAACTAAGCCGGTTTTGGGATGGCTATGTTGCGGCTCTTTATGACGCCCACTTTAGTGTTTCTCTCATTAGAAAACAGTGCAAGGAGAATGTTTGCAACATCAGTTTAAGTGGAATAAAAAATGTTATTAAAAACAAAGCTTCACAATTTGGATCACCAACAAAGTTGCCTAGGAAGCGGGAATGCACCACGGCCACCTCCATCATGCAGAGGAAACTTCGCAAAATGGCAATGCAAGAAAATCCGCCAACACAAAGGTGTATGACTAATCGTCTTGACGTGTCTTTGGGGACTGTGAACGGGACGTTACACCATCAACTCAAGCTGGAAAAAGTCATGAAATCTCGCGACCATCTTCTCACGGATGCCTACCAAAAGGAACGAAAGTGTAACGCCCGGAAGCTGTACGAACAACATTTAGCAAAACAAAGGTGGATGTATGTCTTAACGCTCGATGAAGCATGGATTTACCTTTCCGACTGCGGCAAAGAGAGAGCCGCATCATGTACCGAGAGAAAGGCGCCAAGAACTTCATAAGGTGGGCCCATGTCTGTAAAGAATCTTTCCCAAAAGGGTTCCTGGTCGTTACTGCCTACTGTTACCGAGGTAAACTGAAGATTCGTCGGGTGCCGAAGAACTGCAAAATAGATTCGCCGTATTTTCAGGAGCACATCATGCTGCCGATCTACGAGCATGAGATTCCAACAATGTACGGAAATGACGCCAATCTGGTGGGCATTCACATGGACAAGGCCTCATCACATACCACACGATCGTCCCTCGCATTCTACAGGGAGATGGAGGAGGCAAGTGGTATACAGGTGATACCTTTCAATGAGGTACCTGTTATATCTCCGAATGCAAGTTCTATGGACTATTGTGGATTTGGATTGCTGAAGCGGGCTTTGGGAAAACGGCGTGTGACAACTGTGGAAGGACTTTGGAAAGCTGTGTAAAGGGAATGGGACAAGATTTCCCTCCCAGTTCTTCAGAGAAGCCTATTACAGTGGAAATTACGCTGTCGCGCTATTGTTAGGAACGAAGAAAAACACGTCGAGCACATACGTACCTGGTACCATGGATTCTTCTAAATTTTTCGGTAAGTCGAAATTGGCCAAATGCAGATTGAATAACCTCTGTAGTTATACAATTTGGACTAAAGGAGATGGAAAATTAATGAAAGTAATTATGAAGAAAATGCTGAGGTAATAAGGTGAAAGTAAGCGGCAAAATCCTGAGAAAAGTCACGAACAGAATATAGTCCATGTTGGTAACACATGATGATACTTCTCTTACGTGTGTAGAATGACTTGTTCCCCGACAGAAAAAAAGCACCGCACTCCACTGAGTATAGAATACTCTTATAATGTAAATTATGATGTCGTGCGATTTTTCATTCCACTGTTTTTAAGTAAACCAAATATCATTGCAGGTGGCGCCATTATGATTGTTGAGGTGAATATTGTGTGAAATTCGTTCGTATAAATCCGGAATGGTCTCCTAGAAACTAATAATTTAAAAATACATTTTGGCCACATTGAAACAATTACAGATTTCATTTTATACGCTTATTCACCATAAATTTTACAAGAACTGTAATACACTTACTCATTTTCAATACTAGTACTGTTGACATATGATACGCTACCCAATTGAAACATCAGCACGAGACTTTTTTGACTCTCTGTAGAAATAATATTAAACAGAGATTTCCATAAAGTTTCAGTGTTTTCCATTAAAATGCCTTTGCACATGCAGGCCGGTAGCCAGCCCAAAAATTTAGGGGGGGGGGCGGTAGAAGTTGGGGGGCCGATTCAACCATTCTATAGTTCATCACTATATTAGAGTTCATTTGCAAGCCTACCGTGAAAATTTTAGGGGTGGTGGTAAAATTTTAGGGGGTTGGCCTACCCTAGAGCCCCCTTGGATACGGGCCTGTGCACATGTAGAAGTTACAGGTGGAGGCAATTCTCTGTTGCACTTATATTTACATATGCATTACTATAAACTGAAAATATCGTTGCTGTTACAACTACCTTTTCATTTCACAGGTTTTCCGACTTAAGCCACCCATGTGTGTTACAAAAGAAGATGCTGATTTTACTGTTGCAGTAATAAGAAAAGCACTACAAAATTTTACACAAGGAACGAAATGATCTGAATAAAGATGCTCTTCCATCTGTTTTTATTGAACATTATATCCATAAACATTGAGAATAAAGCAATTATAAATGTTAAGGTGTTTTATTAACAAGCCGTATTCAATAAAAATAAAATTTTATTATTTATTTTAACAAATATTTTGCATTTTAATATTTTCTGTTTTTACCATGATAAATAAAATATTGTTAGGTACGAAGAAATGAAATCTGTAAGTTTTACGTCCCACGGTTATGCCGGTTAGGCTAAAGGAGACGGTGATAATGAGAGATGAGTGAAATGGTGGAATGAAGAAAGTGGGAGGAAACGGGAGTACCCCGAGAAAACCCACGAGCACGGTGTTTGTCCACCACAAAGTTCACTTGGCGGGGGCTGGGACCGAACACCGTGCTCGTGGGTTTTCTCGGGGTTCTCCCGTTTCCTCCCACTTTCTTCATTCCACTATTTCACTCATCTTTCATCATCACCGTCTCCTTTAGCCTAACCGGCATAACCGTGGGACGTAAAACTTAAAGATTTCATTTTTTCGTTCCCTTTTATGATCAGTTTTTCAACCCCTATTTGAACATAGCAGAAATTACATAAGATTCATTCCCTTTTATGAGCGTTTTTTTGGGGTGTATTCGTTCTCACTTTTTCAACCCCATAGCAGAGACTACATAACATAGCAGGGATGTATTCATTCCCTTTTTCAATTCCTATTTTAACATAGCAGATCGATAACACATCTTCCAGCGGTCTATTTAACATAGCACATATTACATAAGACTATGTAACATAACAGAGCTAATACAAGAGTATGGTTTATTTTCCAACCCCTATTTTAACATAGCAGAAATTACATAAGATTCATTCCCTTTTATCAGCATTTTTTTTTCGAAATAGCCGACAATGAATACCTATGTAACATAGCAAAGGAGTGTGTGAACACACAACTATTTTACATAAGCAGGGGTGTACTCGTTTTTTCCACCCCTAAGTGAACATAGCAGAAAATACATAAGACTACGTTTCCATCCCTATTTAAACATAGCAGAACTAATAAAAGAGTATGACTTATTTTACCATAACATAAGCAGGGGTGGACTCGTTCCGTTTTATGATCACTTTTTCAACCGGTCTACAGGGGGTGTATTCAATTTTTCCACGCCTAATTGAACATAGCAGAGATTATTTTCTTTTACGGGGAGACAATATTTATTAGCTTTTTATCAACTGTTTAAAGATTGCAAAGGAATGCAGACTTCCGTGGTTTGTTATCAGTTATATAATAACTTCCGCCATATGTGGACAATTCTCATTAAGTCATTCATCCGGATGTGCTAATGAGTACAGCGTGGTGTATTTTTTGTTTTTATTTTCGATGAAAAAGTGCTGACATAATTTGATCGCTCGCCGTAGACGCAAGGTTGCAAGTTGTTTTCTATTTTCATTCAAAGGGAAACCCCGACGGTGACATCATTCCTATTGCGCAATATTAAGCAATGCAATCACAAAGGTTTGTGTTGATCGCTCGTGATCTGTCTTGTCATTCAAATCCCGACCGTGACTCGGTGACATCATCCCTATTGCGCAATGCAATTACAAAGGTATAAAAGAATGACCGAGAAGTTCTTTTTTAATCAGTTGCTTGTTGGTGTTTAAAGAGTAAACTTCTTATTGGTGAAGGTCTGATTTTTTTTGTGTGTATCAGTGTGCTTTCCTTAGTTGTCTATAGGTAAGACATCTTATAACGATAATATCATATTATAAAAACTCACTTCTGAACGTATTATAGTAGCGTTCTGCTATATCAGTTCTCTATAAGGATAATATCATATTATAAAAACTCACTTCTGAACGTATTATAGTCATGGCAACGAAAAAGGTTAAACCGAATACTATCAATTTACCAACTGATACTCTATTTAATAATAATTTTTAAAAATCATTTTAAAATGTGAGAGTGTTTTAAATGAGGATAGTGGTTGCTTTTTAAATAATAAAAGAAAAGACTGTTTAGATATATTAAAACAGGAACAAGATAATACATCTTTTAAAGTAAATTTTTCTTTGGCTACAACTTTTGTAAAACCAGTAGATTTAGAAACATGTAGATTCTTTGTAAGTAGTGGTAACGAAATTATTTTACCGAGTACAGATGTGAATGCTATAATTGAAAAACTATTTAACAAAATTTTAGTTGAACAAGAAAACAGAGCAATTAAGAAATCAGGGTGGTCTCTAGGCTCTCAACCTAACCATCTCTCAGAAATTAAAATCAGTAAATATGATCCATTGACCGCATCATCTTATATAAAATTGCCTCAATGGATTTCTAAAAAATGTGTTATAAATATTCAAAATAACGATAATAGATGCTTTATGTATTGCATTCTAGCTGCACTGCATCCTGTAAACAATAATCCACATCGTGTAAGTAATTACATACAATATATTAATACTTTATTACCGTTATTTGAAAAAACGAATATAAAATTCCCCTTTGAAGCAGCACACATAAGCAAATTTAAAAATATGTATAATTCCGTATTTACTAAGGAACAAATTTCTATTAATATATATGGCATTGATTATGATAATGAAACAATTTTTCCTTTACGTATAAGTGAAAACACATCCGCAGGTAAACATTGATTTATTGTATTGTGAAGAAAATTTCAATAGTCATTATTGTTTTATAAAAATCTCAATGTCTTATTGAAAAGTCATATAAAATTGCCTCAAAGGATTTTATCTAAAATGTGTTATAAATATTGAACAAATTTCTATTAATATATATGGCATTTATTATGATAATGAAACAATTTTTCCGTTACGTATAAGCGAAAACACATCTGTAGGTAAACATATTGATTTATTGTATTTAAACTCTCATTATTGTTTAATTTCAAATTTTAATGGTTTAGTTAGACATCAATTAGGTACTCATCAAGCATTTATTTGTAGACGATGTTTTGTATCTTTTTATAACAAATCAAAATTAGATGAACATGAGAAATTATGTAAAGAACACACTCCAACCAAAATTAACATGCCGAAACAAGGAGATGTTTTAAAATTTCGTAAACTAAATTTATTATTAGAAAATGATGTCATAATTGTTTCGAAAGTTTATTAAAACCTATAAATAAACAAATTGGATCCAATACAAAACAAATTCAGGAACATATACTATGCAGTATTAGTTATATTGTGTGTTGGAGTAACAAATATATAAAATCAGACCTAGTTATTTATCGTGGTGAAAATGTATCGATTAATTTTATGTCTGCTACGGAGAAGGAATTAAAAAAATAATAAATATATTAGATCATCAAAAACCAATAATATCATTAAATAGTTCTCAGTTACAGGAGTATAATTATTCACTGAATGCTCTGTTTGTGATAGTGAATATATGAGTAACAATAGAAAAGTTAAACATCATAATCATTTAACTGGAAAATATATTGCCACGGTATGCAATAATTGTAATTTGCAAATTAAACGTCAGAGTAATTTTATCCCTGTATTCTTTCATAATTTATCTGCCTATGATGCACATTTATTCGTGAAAGAACTAGGTTGCACACCTGGCAATATATCTGTAATTGCTGAAAGCACTGAGAAATACATCACATTCTCCAAACATTTTAATTTTAACGGTAGACCTATTAAGTTACGTTTTGTGGACTTATATAAATTTCTTCCGTACAGTCTCGAAAATTTTGTGTCAAAATTAAAACCTGAGCAATTCGTATATACAAAGCAAAATATTTCCGACGATAAGTTTCCTTTAATTCTCCGTAAGGGAATTTATCCTTATGAACAGATAAGAAATTTAGATACATTTAAAGAAACTGAATTACCTGGGAAAGAGGCGTTTAATAGCAAATTGAACGGAACACAAATTTCCGAGACCGACTATCAATATGCACAACAGATTTGGCATGCGTTTAATTGTCAAAAGTTAGGAGACTACCATGATCTGTATTTAAAATGTGATGTACTTCTCACAGCAGATGTATTGGAAAATTTTCGAAAGACGCGTTTAAATGCTTTTAGTATTGACCCAATTAATTGTTTTACTGTATCTGGTTTGGCATGGCAAGCCATGTTATATAAAGCAAAAGTTGAACTTGAACTTTTATCAGATATCAATATGTATATGTTTGTAGAAAAATCGATTCGTGGAGGCATCACACAAGCTGTATTAAGGTATGCCAAAGCTAATAATCCTTACGTATATGATTTTGATGCGGAAAAAGAAAAATCCTATTTACTGTATATTGACATGAACAATCTGTACGGACTATCATTTATTGATTATTTACCATATGGTGGTTTTCGGTGGGAGGACAATATTGACGATTGGCAAGACAAGAATAAAATTATCAATTGGTCCATTGATAGTGAATGTTTTTTTTCTAGAAGTGGACTTAAAGTATCCAAATTATTTACACGAATACCATTCTGATTTTCCGTGTGCTCCCACTAACGAAATTCCACCGATTGGTAAATGCTTAAAATTACTATTAACACTTAAATCGAAATCGAATTATATCTTGCATTATAGAGTATTACAATTTTTTCTAAAACAAGGTTTAATATTGGTAAAAGTACAAAAAAAATTATGGTTTCGTCAATCTAAATGGCTTGCATCTTATATAGAATAAAATACTAAACGTCGTGCAAATTCTACAATTGAATTTGAAAAATTTTTCTATAAGTTATTAAATAATTCTGTATACGGAAAGACAATGGAGAATGTACGAAAACGCATTGATATAAAATTAATTAATAATGAAAAAAGTGTAAAAAATTAGTAGCGCAAGATCAGTTTCAAAATTGGGTAAAATTAGGAGACAATCTTGCATTATTCCATATGCTAAAAAATCTGTAACTCTATATAAACCGATCTATGTAGGAGCTACAGTTTTAGAATTATCAAAATTAGCAATGTATGAATTCCATTATAATGTAATGAAACCTCGATATGGAGATAAGATTAGTATTACTTACATGGATACTGACTCTTTCATTTACTACATTAAAACCGACGATATTTATAAAGATATAAAAGACATGAATGAGTATTTTGATACTTCTAATTATCTGGAAAATCATACTTTATATAGCACAAGAAAGCACGTTTTGGGTAAAATGAAAGATGAAATGAAAGGTAAGCCAGTCAGTGAAGTAATTTATTTACGTGCTAAAAATTATGCCATAAAAGTAGATAAACAGGATGAACATAAAACGTGTAAAGGGATCAAGAAAAATGTTGTCAAAAATCAAATTACTTTTGAAAATTACAAATCTTGCTTATTCTATAAACAAATTATACAAAAACACAATACGCTCTTCAATCGAAACAGCATAATATCACGACGAATAAAGTGAAAAAAGTAGCGTTAGACCCTCATGATGATAAACGTTATATATTAGTGGTCTCCGACAGACTACAATGAAATGGAGAACTTCATTGCTCTTATCGGCTATATGGGAGTGGTGAATCTTCCATCGCTAGCAGACTATTGGAAAACATCCCAGCTCTACACTTTAAGTTTCCCTAGAAGCCTCATGAGTAGAAATAGATTCGAACTCTTATTGAAATTTTGGCATTTTGCTGATAATACAAATGCAGAAGAGGATAACAGAATACATAAAATTGAGAACATATCAGACAAATTTATTAGGAACTTCAAAAAGCATATACTTCTGGATAAAATATATGTATCGACGAAAGCACACCTTTCCGAGGAAGATTGAACGTTTGACAGTATATGCCTCCAAAAGCCCATAAATATGGAATTAAAGTTTCAAGCTATGTAATGATAAAGACTACATATGGAACTTTTCTGTCTACACAGAACAATTCAAAAATGTAGAGAAGTCTGTAGCAGAAAAAATGTCATGCATCTTATTGAAGGTCTCTTAAACCAAGAATGGTGCCTCTTCACTGATAATTACTACACAAGCACGTCATTAGCATACCGACTACTTCAGAATAACACACACGTGGTTGGAATGTTCAGAAGTAACAGGAAATACATCCCTCAAGCTATTGTGAACCAGATTTGAAGAAAGAGGACTTGACCAGAAAAGAAACGAACGAAGGTGTTACAATCAGCAAGTGCAAAGACAAGAAGGAAGTGTTGATACTTTCAACAAAGCACTCTACAACATCTGTCTCCGTCCAAACAAATAGGAAAGAGTAGTACTCGCAGCAATTGATCTAACTTTTGATTATCCAATTTGGGGCCCCCATGGTCCATAGCGAATGAATCAGGGATGCTTTGACCCGGGATTGCGTCACCTATTGAAATTTTGCTTATGCTTATTCAGGGGCCAGGTACGCTGGTGCGAATGAGTCAGAGGTATCTTGGCCATGGTCATAGTTAAAAACCGTTCATTTGTTAATCGAATATTTAAAACCCGTTTATTTGTTAATCGAGTAGTTAAAAACCGTTTATTTTTAAACGAATAGTTAAAAACCGGATACGGTTTGACGGTTAACCGTGAAGCAATTCCCTCTTTGCACTCATTAAAAAAATTGGCTAAATTATTTTGAGATGATAATTTTAACTAATCCGTCAATGTTATTTAAGATATAAATTACACGAACTAACACCAAGACCAAGAAGGTAACCTTAAAGTATCGTGGTTCTCTTTTATCAAAAAGCTTAAGAGGAGAGCATTAAGGTACGCATACCCTCATTATACGTAAATAAAGTGACTGTAAACTCTACTTTGAAGAGCTCACACAACGTCTGTGTAGAGCATAAATCCAAAACAGCACAAAAATTTGTTAATATCAGTCACATAAGCCATAATCGAAAATCAAACTCATTACCTTTGGAAACTAAATCTAGCCTGTGCATGCCTATAACGTAACAAAGAGAATACATGAGGTTAGAATCCTTCCCAAATTATATCTTTAGCAATTTTAGGTGATCAAATACTAAAATTAGTTCTGGAGACCATGACTCTGATTCTGCCAAATTAAGACACCAATCATGAAATTTTAGTGTTCGTTCATGCACTCATGCCCTATAAAAGCCTTTACTCATGACGTCATTATTATTTATCCACAAACGGAAAACGAAAGATAGTAACTAGGTTCAGCTCATCACTTCCCCCTTTTATCTTCTCTAGGAATAAATGTATTCTTTCAAAGTAAACCATTACACATATATGTTCTTGTTTTGTCATAAGAAATAACTCCTCAATATTATCTCGTTACATAAGTATTGTTAATCGTTATTACAATGAACCAATCAGATCAATAAACCATTACACATTATTTGACAATTAAATACCGTACTTGTTCGAACAAACAATGCCAACGTTACTGTGACAACGAATACGTAAGCATATGTAACACGATATAGTTGACGTTTCCTTTTCAACATGATTATAAGCCAATGCAGAAAGAAGCTTTTTAAATCTTTCCAACAGTTTTACGAGGGCTAGTCAAGAAAGACTTGGACTGATTTTTTTTCTAGGTAATTTATTATTACTCAGCAACAGGCACATGATCCTTTTCATAGTAGTCTCCGCCCATTTGAATGTACTTTTTCATTCGAGTCTTCCAGTCCTCAAACACGTGTCGCAGGCCATTCTTTGAGAGGTCCTTCAAAACCGCCTCCGATGCCTTCAGAACCTCGGACTTATCGGAGAAGCGGCGTCCACGCAGTCTGGATTTTAGGGCAGGGAATAGAAAAAAGTCGCACGGTGCGGTAGGCGTCTCCACCATCTTCAAACCTTTGCAACAGCTCCCTGCAAGTCTCCACTCGAACGGCCTTCTGCTCTGGTGTCAAGAGGCGCGGAATCCATCGCGCACACACTCGGCTCATGTGGAAGTAGTCATGCAAAATTTTGAAGGCACTGCCATGAGATAAGCGTAGTGCGGCTGCCAGATCGTCGATAGTGATTCGGCGATCTTCTCTAACAATGACTGCTGCCGTGTTAATGTTCACCTCAGTAACAGCTGACGCTGATACACCTGGTCCACCAGCTTTCGTGATTGTCATTCGGCCCTCTTTAAACTCTTTGAACCACCAGAACACGGTACTTCGTGGCAGAGCGTCATCTTTGTAGGCTGCTCTCAACATTCCTAGAGTTTCTGTTGCACTTTTCCCCAGGCGATAGCAGAACCGTATAGCTGCAAATTGTTCATCTCGTAATGACTCCATTTCTTCTACAGGCGACTTCTAGAGGCGGCGCAGAACATCACCTGCAATAAAAAGTCGTGGTTACCAAACATGAAATGATTACTTAACAACATTTTATATATGTGCACAGCAAGACCCACCCTACTTGTATGCCAAACTATGAAGCTCCAGCGTTAACAGAACTGCCGGGAAAAAAATCAGTCCAAGTCTTTCTTGACTTGCCCTCGTATTTAATCCACAAACGAATACAATATAAATTATTATTGTTAACCAAGTCCGGGATCTCCCCTTTTCCTCGTTTATGCGTCTCAAATAAGTCTATGGTTTCCTGGACACACTTTTTGACAATTGAATATCGTGGTTCAAGTCCGTAAATGAAAACTATACCTTAACCAAAAATCAAGTATTCCTCCCAAAGTTTTCGAGTTAAGTTGATTTTGAGTTTAACGTCCCGTTCAACAGCGAGGATAACACCTACTAATTACCGTGAAATCCAAACCGCATGAGCTCCTTCCGGGAATCGAACCCTGTTCCCCACGTTATAGGCGCATACGCTAACCGGTTAGCCACGGAGGAACTCCAAAGTTTTGGAGTTTCATATTAATACTAATTCTAATTTATACTATTACTGGGGTCTACTAATTCATAATGTAATAGATCATCAAAAAAGAGATCAAACCTTGTTTTAGTAATTTTATACCCATAAAACGGGACGAAACAAGCCATCATAACCTCGAAGCAAAAATCCCAGTTCAGTAACGTCATACGAACACATTAGCTCGAACCAAATACCTCTAATTCATTCGCACCAGTAGAGAGCGCGGTGGCTCAGTGGTAGAGGTTCACCTCTGCTGAATCGGGTCCCTGGTTCAAACCCCGCGAAAGTATTTTGTGATGGGCAACATTATGCTCGGGATACTCCAATTTTCTCCCACACTTTCATTCATTTCTCATCGTCACCATCTCCTTTAGCCTAACCGGCATAACCGTGGGACGTAAAGCTAAAGATTTCATTTGCACCAGTGTTAGTCCATCTCATCAAAGGGATAACAAACTCCAAATTTTATGCCATAAAAGGGAAAGAAAAATAAAAAGCATTCGTAAACCTGTACTATTTCATAACGTAATAAAATCATAAAGATCATATTTTTAGTAATTTTATACCCATGAAAAAAAACAAATCATCATAACATCTGATCCAAAACTCCCAAATCAATGACGTCATAGCATGACCAAGATATCTCTGACTCATTCGCACCAGCGTGCATGGCTCCCGAATAAACATAAGCAAAATTTCAATAGGTGACGCAATCCCGGGCCAAAGCATCCCTGATTCATTCGCTATGGACCATGGGCCCCAAATTGGATAATCAAAAGTTAGATCAGGTGCTGCGAGTACTACTGAGAGGAGAAGAGAAAGCGACACCTCAATGTATTGTCGACTGCAATGTAGGGAAGTCTTCAATCGATCTAAGTGATCAAATGGCTTCCTACGATAGTGCTCTGCGCCGCTGTAACAAGTGGTACAGAAAAACTTATTATAGATCTGCTGTGGGGAACAAATTTGGTAAACGCGCACTTTCTCTATAACAAGAATATCATTGAGAAATCTCTTAGTATAAAATATTTTAGGGAGGAAATTATCTTGTCGTTGGCAACCGCAAGCAACCAATCCCGACGGCAAGAAAGAAGAACTCTCACCATTTGGTTGACAGAAAGTATGGGGAAAAATGCAAAAAGAGGCGATGTGTTTTGTGTTTAAAAAGTATGGAAGAAGTGGTCAACTAATAAATGGCAAACTGAAGCGTGCACCTCATGTTGTGACCTATTATGACACCCGCCCTGAGTCCATATATGTGTAGAGACTTCTTTAATGAGATTCATTAGAATTGTGATATTTCCTTCTATTACCGGGAATTAGATATTAGAAGGAAATCATATTAGATATTAGTGATCATATCAGATGTTAGATATGAGAAGGAAATCACTAATTCATATTTCTTTCTAATTACAATTCAGGAAAGCTTTAATTGATATTTGTCAGATTTATGTGCGTTTTCTCCATGTGTTACAATGTAGGAAATAATGTTTTATGTACTGTAGTGCAAAAATACATCATATTTTATACATCGTTCAAGCAAAATGTAAAAAGAAAAAGCATACCCATATATCTATAAGTTAGTTTTGCTTGCTGTTTTTTTTTGTTTCTAAATGATACATATAGATATTGTACCAACAAGCAGGTTTCAAAATAAAAGAAAATTATGAACTGGATTCAAAACTTCATCCCTCTTCCCCAGGAAACAAATTCCCTAAACTGACAGCAAAATAAAAACATCAGGTCGCATGTGATACCTCTCCTAAGGGCAAAGTAGGATTTTTAATATTTAAGAACACACATGACCGAGAAGGAAACCTAGTGTGTGTATACTGAAGTATACACGTGGCAGTGGACGAGTTAAACCACCGCTGCACTGTCAGTGTACTCACGAAATCTGAGTTTTAGGTCGATAAGGGTAAAGGAGACGATGATGAGAAATGATTGAATGAAGAAAGAGGGAGGAAACGGGTAAACCTCAAGGAAACCCACGCACACGGAGTTTGTCCACCAAGAAGTTTACTTGGGGGAGCTGTGATCGATCCCGGTATAAGGAGCCTTGTTCATTCAAAGCTTCACTGTTGTGTTCAGTTTGTTTCTTTGTTTTCTGCTGTATTTTTAGCCAGAACTGAAATAACATTGTTTCTTCATCACGTACATTTGATTCGCCCTGCGATTCTCTCACCATTTCAAATTTGTTTCCAATCCTTGTTCATACTTCATCACTTCAAGGGTATTTCTATATTACGCAACTGTTGGCTCACAACCTGATGGGGTTCCACTCGTAGATTGAGGTGGTGGGATTTCATACACATTTACCGTGTGACTGGATTTTGAACCTTTGGTGGGACAATGCATTTTGTGTAATCAGCGGCATTTGGGTAAAAGGGAAAGAATCCACACTTTCGAAAGGATTTCAAAGCTGGCACGATTTTTTATAATTTTAGCTAGTAGTGGACAAAAATCTAACTTGGTCAGGACCTTATACGAATTTTCGGCTTGCCATTCGTGGACAGCTTTCCGCCAAGCACCCTTTAAACTTCGAAATACACCTACATCTGCCGGTTGTAATATGTGGGTCGCGTTGGGGTACAAGGCATACAGAATAATGCCATTTTCAGTGCACAAGTTACTAGTGTTCAAGTTTAAATGAGTTCTATGTCCGTCAACGAGGAAAAGCACGGTAAACTTTGTGTTTCTTCTTTTCAACCAATTGAGCAAAACGTTAGCAATGTATTCATAGAATGTTTCAGATTTCATCCACCCACTATCAGATAATCCTAATCCCCATTCTTTTGGTAAAGTATTTACCAAATCTTTGGTTGGATTCACATAGGGCAAATGCTTCCTGCAGCATTTAATCCAGCTAGAACTGTGATTGTATCCTTTTCTGTTCCAGGAGCCACTTCATATAAGTTTTTTCCAACCTTTGGGTCCCAAAATTACTCCAGTTCGAGGACACAGTCGAAAGTTTGTCTCATCAGCATTTAGAATTATTTCTGGATCTTCCACCAAATCACGACAATTAACAATAGTTAGGTACTCATTCAGTTCCTGAAACCAAGATCTGATTACAGTGTCTGTAACACACGCACGTGCTTTAGATACTGTTTCCGTTGTACCCTCAATCACTTCTGGTCCCTTCTCAAAAATGAATGATACCAGGCAGGACCAGGTCTTCCATTCCTGAACGGCGTCGTTCTGTTATTATGCTGATTAATGAGTTGAACGGTATTTAATAAATCGTCCTTCTTCCTTGGAAAGCCCAATATCGCCACGGATATTAACCACTCAGGAAGGTTATTCTCCTTTTCTTTGGACAAGACTGTTTTGGGTCCCATTTGTCGACCTTCTGGACGTCGGCCACTTAGCTTATCGAGTAGCGTTGTTTTCGGTACACCGTCTGATGCTGAAGCTTTACACACACACTCATGTTCCTTGATCGTACAGCGTGCAGAGCGTTTTGCAATGCTTCCTCACTATATTTGAACAGTTGTTGTTTTTGAATGGAGCCATCACGTAAGCCTCTTGTAGGTTCAGTTATCTGTAATGAAAAAAGAAAGAAAAACATAAGTGGGCCCACGTCATCTTACATAAGAATATAGATACACTAATTCCGTCGGTTTTCATGAATTACACTTGCAAAGGAAGAAAGACTGGATATGACTTCAGCTTCTTGGCAAAAAATAAACAAATTAATAAATTAATCGAACAAGTAGCTTCATAGTGTGAATGAATCTCTTTCTCCCTCTTAGCAAGTCAAGTAATGGATCACTATTCTGCATGGAGAGAACACTCAACATTCTTCAGCACCTAATTCAAAGGCATGATGAAATCCAAGTCTGAATAGAATATCCAAAACTACAATATCAAATATTGGCACGCAATAGGTATTTACCGACATCCAATACTAATCGTAATCTCTCTCTCTCTCTCTCCCTTTGTTTCTAGTTCAATTTCCTTCCTGTGCCTTTTCAAAGTTCTTTAAATTCATTTTATTTCATTTTCTTACCACAAATATTACTCTTCTCTAAAGTCGACCACTTTGTTTCCAGTACTCGACCTCCCCGGTCGCCTACTGCTTCCGTTGCTTTAAGTTGATTCTTTTGTGATCTAAAGAGCACATATTAACTTCAAACCTTTCAAGTCATATACTTTGTTCATTAATTTCTTACGAATTTTCAAAATTGTATTAGTCGACCACCCTGGTCGACTATATAAATTGACCGTTTGAAAGAATGCACTAGTCGACCTCCCCCATTCATTGTCCCAAAAGAAACATTTTTTTTATATTCAAGTATTAAACTAAAGAATTAACCCAACACAAGCTATTTGGATATTAAGACCTGAATTAGTAACGACCATGATTGTATAAGCACATTTTTCCTACCTGTTGGCAGTATTCCAAAAAAATATGATTCTTCTGTTTTTCTTCCGTCTCCTGCAACAGCCCTAAACACTTTGGCGCGATTCAGGCTAACCGTATCAAACAAAACAATACAAGTTTGCAGTGATACCAGACAATGTTAAAAGTTTTCACTAAGACATTCACCGGAATTCACAATGCAATATATTGTCTTAACAATGTATTTTTTTTCCAAGTGGTCGACTACTAACCTAGGTCGACTATAGCCAATTCCATCCTACACACTTTATGGAGGTCCCATGTTCACTTTATTCCTACACACGTTCACGATGTATCTCAGCTGGAAAAACAAAGTAACATTTTGGATATACCCACACCAAAAACTGGCCTTCGAATAGCGATGGGTAAGTTCCCGGGAAGATATTTTTTCGGGAATATTCCCTGGGAATTTTCCGGGAATGTACGTACAATCACAAAGAAAATTTGCATTCTATTCCTATATTATGATTTCAGAGATAAATACGTTTTTATGCATCAGTATGTTATTACTGTTGTCCCCAGAGGAGTCTTTAAAATGTATATTCTGAACGATGTTATGGTATTCTATTATATTTAGAGAGTACGCGTAAGTGGATATTTATTTACAATATGTCTTATGAAAGTAAATGTTTCAAAAACGGTATAGTAAGTCCACATAGGCTTACTTAAGGGTTAAGTATCCTATGAATGTTCTACACAAAGTGCACTCTTACCTCGTAGATTTTAGTGATCATCTACCACAAGTTGGTTCGTTTTATGGACAAGTTCTTGTCATACGTTCATACTTTCTGAGCCCTCCTGAAAACAATCTCCAAGTAGTAATGGAGTTTCTCATATACCTCATGCTTGGCTAAAAAAAAATACAAAGTTCAAACCTAACGTCAAAGTGTACGAAATATGTCAACATTAGGTAGAACCGTCTGTTCGAGTAATGGCGTCCTTTTTATATGCACTTACTTATTTAAACAATCCTATAGCACTTTACGTGCAGGTTTACTATACCGATCTATACCATAGTATAAGTAGTAAAAGGAGTAAGAGTAGGAACGGGCTAGGGGTGATTCCACGAAAAAGGGAAATTTTCACTTGGAAAATTTTTGTTCCGTTGATGGTCGCCTATTTCGAAAAAAAATTCAGATGCACTTACTACTACTAAGTACATGTTAATTAGGTGTTCAGCAGAGCTGAATCGTTAATGGTGTAGTAAATAAAAAATAAACTTTTCAGTACCCACGGAGTTGAGACCATAGGTCACGGAGTTGAGATTAGTTAACACGGAGTTGAAAATTGCTGTGGAGTTGAGAAACGTGATACATCTGGGTGATAAGTTTTAGTTTATAAGTGATTAAGCTTATAATTTACATAAAAATTGAAATAATTTGTGTTAGAATTATTCTCCTTATATTGAATAAAATTCTAGCAAACTAGATGACACGTAATTTGTTATACAAAAATACTCCAGAAAATACTGCAAAATATATCTAATGAAGGTTCCAAAGTGACGTACAATAAGAAAAAAAGAAATATACATACACTTATCAAATATTGAAAAAAATATTGCGCTTTCAATATGTTGACTATCGTATGGAGAGGACAGACGTTTTACATAAGCTTACGAAACAAATGAAGTAGTCACTAAACCTATCTATTGTCTACTTCATTTGTTTTCTGAGCTTATGTAAACCGTCTGTCTTCTCTGAGTGATCAAGTCAACACGTCGAAAGTGCAATACTTTTTCAACATTTGGTAAGTCTATTTGTATATTTGGTATATATACAAGGTGTTTCAAAACAATACACACATCGTTTGAGAGCTGATTCCTGACACCAAGGTAAGACGAAAAGTATAGACAAGTTGGGTGCACAAATGCTACCTTTCGGAGTTATAGGCTGCCGAAAAAAAAACTTTAAAGGTCCATAGCTCCAAAACTATGAGACCTGCCGTAGTTGGGTCACGACTTCACTTAGGAACTAATATGTGCACTATCCAAAAATATGTTTCAGAATCCTGAGATACTCACGAAGCAATTTTTATAAAGGGAGTTTGGCTACGGGCATATAATCTGAAGTACTCACCAACTACTTCTATAAAAGTTGTTGTGGAAGTACCGCAGGATTCTGAAACATGGATATTTGGATAGCCCACATACTAGTTCCTAAGTGGTCTTACCCGACCACGGTAGGTCCCATAGTTTTATGCTATGGACTTTTAAAGTTCATTTTTTCGTTTTCGGCAGCCTATAACTCCGAAAGGAAGCATTTGCGCACCCAGATTGATTTATACTTTTTGTCTTATCTTGGTGTTAGGAATCACCTCCCAAACGTTGTCGGTGTTGTTCTGAAACACCCTGTATAATGAACACTAAATGACAGTGTAAGGCACTCATGATTTCTCAGTTTTCTTTGGATAATTCGATGTTCTTTGTTAAGTAGCCCACATTTTCCACTCCTATGAAGGAAATGTCTTGAGGAAACGAAGGGCTGTTCTAATCTACACAGAATGTCAACTGCCAAAGCTTTTTGAACGTCAGGTTTAGTGGGCCAGGAGAAATTCCTCCCGATCCGCGTCATAAAATTGACTGTCCATACATTGCCCTCAGACTCTTCGACAATCCCTGAAAAGAAAACAATTAGCTGAGCATAAGATAAGATTAGTAACTCCTTGTAATAAGAAGTTTTGGCCAAATAATAATAGAAGCGAGAGCTTTTAGTGTTTTTAAAAGTTAAAAAATAATTTGAATTTTACGGGGGTACCACTCATCAAAGTATATAACTGCAACTCAGTCTTCAGTGTTTGGTGGATTGTCATCTGTTAAACCAACTTCCCAAGAAATGTTTACATCTGAAGAAATTGTTGCCACTGATGGTGGAGAATAGTAGTTAAGTTGCCCGAGATGGAAATGAATGCAGATATCTCCTGCTAGATACGTAATACACGAAAGAGAACGGAAATTAATTACTTGTGGTGTTGTGCTACATCATGTTACTTGATGTACTTTTGATGTTTCCAAAAACGTTTCATGGTGAGAGGAAGCTGCTGTTTGACAGATGAAATTTCTTCCTTTGAAATAGTGTATATCTTGACATCTCTGCAATGTTTTCTCATTTGTTCAATTAATGTCCACATCATATCCTTGAGCAATAAGAACTTCTGCGGTTCTTTCAAGAGTGGCCCCGACCCCATCGGGAGCACGTTTCCCATGTCCAGTTTCGGAATAGTTTCATGTAATATTCTTGCATTTTATAATTGATCTTGACAGGTAAGTAGCAAATTTTTCAGCAACTTATGCGGATTTTTTCCTTTCGTAATGTTCTCTTGATGATGGTCGCCACCTTTTTATCTTTATTCTTTGCTCTCTTTCGGATAATCACAATATGCATTTATTTTTCCTTCTTCCTTTCTCTTTATCCACCTTTCTTGTTCTCTCCTCCTGAACTCTTCATACTTAATAGGATCATTCCTGATTACCAACCGACGTTTCTTTTCGGCTTGCCTATTTCTTTCTAGCTTTTCCTTTTCACTTAATCGTTTTCTCGGCATTTTAATCTGATATGAAAAATAAACTTGTAACAAATGTTACTTCTTATAGACTATTACACAAGAAACATTTAGAAATATAAGAAATTCATTGATATTGAAAGATTTTGATGAACAGTTTTTTTCGTTAAACGCCTACGTACCAAATTGTACGTACCGAATTTATTTTTTCGGAATTTTTAATAAACGTCTATTGAGACTCATATGTGACAAATAATGAGTTGGAAAAAGTTACAAATTAGTTAAGAAGAAATAATCCAATATCAATCAGTCAAGAGAGGAAATAAACCAATATCAATTAATATACGCACCTGCTTTCCATGAACAAAAATATTTTTCTTATTGCTTCTTTAAAAGCTTTTTGTTGGTGCGCATAATACTTATAGATTGAGACATCAATAGGTTAAAAGCAGACACCATCCATCTCGACTTGATTGAAGTTTTACCTCCGGCTACCTGACAGCCCCAAATCTGAACTTCCGCGAAACACTCCTTAAATGGGCTAGAACCCACCAGCCGGCTTTTGAGTGTGAATGACACGTGGTCAGCGTGTCGGTTTCTACGGCCGTTGTGATGGTCTGCGCGATCATGTTTCAGTACATCTCTACTCAAATGAGTTTTTCAATTGCCTCACTGTGCGAAGTAAACACCATTAATTTTTGAGCTTCCACCGGGAAACAAAACCAGAACCACACATGAAAGGCGAGTGTACTAGTCACTAGACCATAAACGAGCTTTATTTCTATCAATATGTTGAAAGAACAAATATTGGGAAGAGCATAAGCATAACAACACTATAGGATTATCAACTCCGTGAACTTGTCTCAACACTGTGGATTCCTTAGTTTACAGATGGACATGGAGTTGAGAAAATCGAATATAATTTATCTTTACCGGCCCACTTTTTAACCAGTACATGTGAGTAATTGTGCATGAATTTTCTACGTTAAGGCGTAGGTTTCTCAAGGGAAAGTAGGTATATACCATACAAATACATTCAGTAATAAATACCATGGTGTTGAGTATCAATTAATATACGCATCTCCTTTCCACACACAAAAATATTTTTCCTATAGCATTTAACACATGCACACAACTTTTTCTGTTCTTCAGTCAAACATGTCTGCCTTGTCTTCTTGTGGATATTGCCAATGTGGACGACCATGCTATCTGTTGAGAGCAATGACAATTTTTTCTCATGCCATGGAGTTGAGACGAAATAGAGGTGACAGAAACGAAGCATAGTCAAGCTTTCGAAAATAATAGTTATAAAGGTTTACTTTCCATAAAACCGAAACATTGAAATGTTCTCTTCTATTTAATTACCATTAAATGATGTTTGATTTGCGACTTAATGTTGTAATTTATTGATTAAAATCAGTCAACTGTAGTCTGTGACAGCCCACGGTGTTGAGAAATCTGGGTAATAATTAATTTTTTACGTATGTTTCGTGTTATATTTGCAAACTGTTATACATGGCATACCTACTTTGTGACTGTTACTACCAAACAAAATAAAAATGAGATGATTCGTTCCAGTAGTAGTTTGAAGAAATGACCGTGACAGAAAATTTCCCTTTTTCGTGGAATCACCCCTAGAAGCCTTGCAGGGGTTCTTTCGGTTCTGTTCTCGTAACAAAATGGGCAAGTTAAAGACTTCTCCAAATTTTTTCGTACATTTTACAATCTGTGGATTCGTATAGTAAAACTGCACCGCACTTTAATTTTACGGCCAATGTTCCGTTAAGGGGGTCAAGTGTCTTTGATACCAATTCTTTCTATTGATTTTCGTTTGATTGCATAATATAACGTTATATTAGGTTCTATTAGGTTAGGTTAGGTCACGTTAGGTTAGGTTAGGATAGGTTAAGAGGTCCAGTGTAGTTTTGGACCCCTTAACGGAACATGGACCAACTTTACACTAGTAATGCTACACTTCCGAACTTAAAATCAACTGTGTTATTTGCATTCATTTGCAGAATTCGATCCTCAGAAATATGTCTATCCATTCAGTGTTCAACATTAGCTGTAAATTTGGAAAATGAGGTGTACCTAAACCAAATCTCTAAGTTTTGCAAGATGTGATGTGCCTAAAGTTGACCAGCACCTTCTACAATACAGATCCACTATCATTACAAATAGCTAACATCTCGTAGACTATGTCACTACAAACGGGCAAATTGTTCTAACTCGTTTGTGTTTACAATTTAGTGGTTTGTTTTAGGGAAACAGTTGTAGGGGTCCGCGTATATCTCGCCGAGTCAGCAAAAATATTTCTGACGTCATAGGTCAAAGGTCAGTGACCTTGGCCCGGGGACAATGACCTAGGGGTACCTAGGACAACCCCCTCTAAATTTTGGCAGGGGTACCTTGGCCCACCCCCTAAATTTTGGCAGAAGTACCTAGGACCACCCCCCTTAAATTTTGGAAATTGCCAAATCTAAAAATTTGGTGTGGTAGCCTAGGACAATAGTATGTACCTCTATCAGTATTGGGGGTCTATGTCGTTCCCTTTCATGGGTGAAAAATTGCCAAAAATTCAAATTTCGGGGTTTTTTGACCTAATTTATCCCCTTTGATGAGGTGTTATTATCCTATATGGTTATATGGGCGTATACAGGGGTCCATTACCTTTCATAAGACATGGGTATATTAATGCACACTTGAAAAATTTGGGAGAAGTACCTTGGCCCACCACTTAAATTTTGGAAATTGCCTACTTTAAACATTGGGTATTATAGCACAAGACCCTAATATGTATTATGATAAATTTGGGTGGTCCACGTCGTTCTCTTTTAGGGGTACAAAATTGTCAAAATATAAACGTAAGCAATATGTTGTACCACGTGTTTGGTCTTTTGGCCCAAATTATCCTCTTGAATTAGGTCCTATTACCTTATATGGTTATACGGTTATGTAGAGGGGTCTATTCCCTATCATAAGACATAAGTACATTGATGCACCCCTTAAAAATTTGGGAAGGGTACCTTGGCCCACCCCTTAAATTTTAGAAATTGCCCAATTTAAACATTTGGTGTTATAGTACTGGACCCTAACATGTATTATGATAAATTTGGGTGGTCCACCTCGTTCCGTTTTAGGGGTAGAAAATAGCCAAATTATAGTACAACCACGTGTTTGTTCTTTTGGCCCATTTTATTTCCTTGGATGAGGTCCTATTACCTTATATGGTTATATGGTTATGTATAAGGGTCTATTCCTTATCATAAGAAATAGTTACATTTGTGCACCCCTTTAAAATTTGGGAGGGGTACCTTGGCCCACCCCTTAAATTATAGAAATTGACCATTTTACACATTTGGTACAATAGTATAGGACCCTAATATATATTACTATAAATTTGGGTGGTCCACCTCGTTCCCTTTCATGGGTACGAAATTGCCAAATTTTAGTACAACCACGTGTTTTGTTTTGAGCTAATTTATTCCCTTGGATGAGGTCCTATTACCTTATATGGTTATATGGTCATGTATATTGGTCCATTTCCTATTATAAGACATCGGTATGTTGATGCAACCCTTTAAATTTTTCGAAGGGCAATCTTTTAAATTTTTGAAATTTTCCAGTTTAAGCATTCGGCATTATAGCACAGGACCTCAACATGTATCATGATAAATTTAGGTGGTCCACCTTGTTCCCTTTCATGGGTAAAAAAATTGCCAAAATATAAACATAAACAATATGTTGTACCACGTGTTTGTTTTTTGGCCCAATTTATTCCCTTTGACGCGGTCTTACTACCGTTATGGTTATATGGTCATGTATATAGGTTCGTTTCCTATAATAAGACATGGGTACATTGATGCACCCTTTAAAAATTGGGAGGAGGTATCTTGGCTCATCCACTCGGTTTTAGAAATTGTTTAATATAAGCATTTGGTATCATAGTACAGGTCTTCAATATGTATCACTATAAATTTGGATGGTCCACCTCGTTCCCTTTCATGAGTAAAGAACTACCAAAATCAAATTTCGGAGGTTATTGAACCCTCTGATAAGTATTTAACACGATATATGGTTTATTACCTTCATATGTTTATGTTCCCTTTTAAATTTGGGAATTATCAAATAACAAAATTCGGTTGTTTAAACGTTTTCTAGGACACATTGTAGATGTTGGTGTTCCTCTTATGGCCAAATATTCAAAATTTAAAGGTTATTGACCGGCTTTATTATTGAATAACTACAGGATTTATTACTTTTTTATAAGAGACAGGTGTATTTGTGTACCAATCTTAAATTTTGGGAGGGGTACAATTCTTATTGTCGTATCAATAATTGGTAATTGTTCTTAAAATTGGATAGTATCTCATTCATTGGGTAAATCATTGTCAAATATGAGTATGATTACGTGATCAGTTATTGACCTATGATGGGATTAGGAGTCCAGGACATTGGTACATTTAACCATTGTAGGATAATTTGAGAATGCGTCATTGGTTTTGATTATTCCAGCCTATGGACCAAATATAAACGTAAGTAACGCGATGTACCACGTGATTGACCTTGATGAGGTAGTGTACAGGGATTCATTTCCTTTGTTGTGGGACTTCTTAAGTTTGAGTACACACACTTGCAGAAAACAGTTGGTTCTACTCAGGTAAACAATTGACGGACATTATTGCCCTTATTGAACATATAATGATATGATTAATTCTAAGACAGGTATATCGAGAGAAATATTCCTTAAATTTGGGAATTGTGATAAACAGAACTTTAACATAAGGCGCGAAATTTGAAACAATACTTTGAACTTTAGTCACAGCTGATAGTCTAAGATCATTTTGGTGATTGATTGGACCTTGAGCTTTAGAAATCTGATAGCTAACCTTATTGAATCTTATGGCTCATAGTCTTAAGGGAATACACGCTACAACACTGAAATTTAGTCACAAGGTGATGTAATCTGACACTGGCAAAGTTATTGTTGATGCAATTTGATTGGCTGATCACTATCTTTCGCGCAATCTGATTGGTTGGTGATTTTCGAATATTTGCTGCATTCAGTTTTTTGTTTAACATTTAAAAGGTATTTGAAATTTTTGTTTAAAACTTTGGTTTGACATCTTTTCGTTTGATATTTTTAGTTTGAAAATTACTTTTTGAAATTTTTTTGTTTGAAACTTTGGTTTGACATTTTTTTGTTTGATATTTTTAGTTTAAAATTTTTGTTTGAAAAGTTTTTTGAATGTTTTTCAAAATTTTTTCGTTTGAAATTTTTAGTTTGAAAATTTTTGTTTCAAAATTTTTTTGTTTGAAACTTTTTGTTTGTAAATTTTTGTTTCAAAATTTTGAAATTTTTTCGTTTGAAATTTTTGTTTAAAATTTTTCTTCTCAAAACTGAAAAATTTTTGTTGAAATTTTAGTTTAAAAAATGTTCGAATTTTTTTCTGTTTAAAATTTTTGTTTGAACTTTATTGTTTCGAAATTTTTGTTTGAAATTTTTGTTTCAAAGTTTGGTTTGACATTTTTAAAAGTTGTGCACTCGTTAGTAAAGAACCGGAACTGTTTAGAACAAAAACCTCTGGCAACATTGTTTATCATGGTGCAATAGTATACGTCAGAACATGGGGTTGTACTTGAAATGAAAAACACAAATTATTGAAATGGATCATTTTATTACAATGCACTGGTTAATCACATACATCCATACCAGATAAAGGATCTGGATATTGTCGATACAATGTATTTTGAACTTCTTGCACTAGTTTATCTTTAGCGTATAATTTTAATTCCAGTTTAAGTCTTTTAAGGTCTATTGCAATATCAATTGGTGGAATCTCAATGTCCATTTGATCACAAATAAACTGTTTATCAATACAGGTATGCACCCACGAACGATGTTGACAACCATCACAACATCTAGATACATGCTGTACAATATGCATGACACATTTTTCAAAATAGTACTTTTTCAGGAATATACTTGTTTTGTTGCACACTTCCACTGCATGTTTCACACACTGGAATACGTTGATTAATTTGTTCCATCCTGTTTCCGTTAGATACACCATGGTGCGAGGGACATGAAATGTACTCTTTTTACGTAACAGCACCATCTTTTCTTCGAGGACTGTACGCAGCACCACTTCATGAATTGAGCCTAATGATTTGACTATGGTCACATTTAGCTCATCATGAAAATAATCATTCATTTGATCGATTCGTGAACATAATACTTGCCATTCTTCACAGGTCAGTTGTACACCAAATTGTTCTGCTTTGCCCAATCGAATCACTGGTTCGAATGTTCTAGCACTGATACCAATCATCACATGTTTTGTTTGAAATATATTTATTGGATAATAGCTTGCGAAGAGGAATTCTTTATCGTTAGAGGTACACATCTTTCCTCCTGAAAAGCACTTGCTCAAATGATTACATGGGCTGACACTGTATTTGCTGATTTATAGAACTACGGCTGACGTCATTGGAAAGGAATGTGCTGACGTTTGAATTCATGATTTCATCACAGTTGCTGACGTCATGCTGACGAACCAAATTCATCGATCGCATTCTGTATACAGCTACGTCTGATGTCAAAGGAATGTACTGACGTTTGAATTCATGATTTCATCACAATTACTGACGAATCCGGCTGTGTACTAAATTCAAATTGATGACTTCGACCCAAGAATCCTTTGTAACATAAAGATACAGATCCAGTATTTAAGAAACGTAACAGTTCTTCTTGTTTTGATGCTTCCATGGGTAAATATCTTGCTGGTAAAATTATATTCTTATCATTTTCAAGCTTCACTACGATTCTTAATCCAAACTTTGTAGGGATTTTTTGGCTAGCTAAGATTCTATAAGGTACATTCTGTTGTAAATCAGTAATCTTGGTAAATGATTTCATCATATCACGGATGTTTAGAAAGTGCAGACAAGTAGCCATGATGACGTTATCATAAATACTAACTCGAACAATACTTATATATGATGCAAAACTGATGACGTTGCATTATCATGTTCTGACGTATGTACTATTGCACCATGATAAACAATGTTGCCAGAAGTTTTTGTTTTAAACAGTTCCGGTTCTTTACTAACGAGTGCACAAACTTTTAAAAATGTCAAACCAAACTTTGAAACAAAAATTTCAAACAAAAATTTCGAAACAAAAATTTTCAAACAAAAAATTTCAAACCAAATTTTCTTCTAAGCAGTTCCGGTTCTTCATTAATGAGTGCACAAACTTAAAAATTTGAAACCAAAATATTCCAACCAAAAATTTCGAAACAAAAATGTTCAAACAAAAATTTTAAACAGAAAAAAATTCGAACATTTTTTAAACTAAAATTTCAACAAAAAATTTTCAGTTTTGTGACGAAAAATTTTAAACAAAAAATTTCAAACGAAAAAATTTCAAAATTTTGAAACAAAAAAATTTACAAACAAAAAGTTTCAAACAAAAAAAAAATTCAAACAAAATTTCAAAAAAAAATAAAAAAAATTCGAAACAAAAATTTTCAAACAAAATTACAAACGAAAAAATTTTGAAAAAACATTCAAAAACCTTTTCAAACAAAAATTTTTAAACTAAAAATATCAAACGAAAAAATGTCAAACCAAAGTTCAAACAAAAAAATTTCAAAGAAAAATTTTCAAACTAAAAATATCAAACGAAAAGATGTCAAACCAAAGTTTTAAACAAAAATTTCAAATACCTTTTAAATGTTAAACAAAACAAAACTGAATGCAGCAAAGATTTGAAAATCACCAACCAATCAGATTGCGCGAAAGATAGTGATCAGCCAATCAGATTGCACGAAAGATAGTGATCAACCAATCAAATTGCATCAACAATAGCTTTGCCAGTGTCAGATTATATCACCTTGTGACTAAATTTCAGTGTTGTAGCGTGTATTCCCTTAAGACTATGAGCCATAAGATTCAATAAGGTTAGCTATCAGATTTCTAAAGCTCAAGGTCCAATCAATCACCAAAATGATCTTAGACTATGAGCTGTGACTAAAGTTCAAAGTATTGTTTCAAATTTCGCGCCTTATGTTAAAGTTCTGTTTATCACAATTCCCAAATTTAAGGAATACTTCTCTCGATATACCTAAGTCTTAGAATTAATCATATCATTATATGTTCAATAAGGGCAATAATGTCCGTCAATTGTTTACCTGAGTAGAACCAACTGTTTTCTGCAAGTGTGTGTACTCAAACTTAAGAAGTCCCACAACAAAGGAAATGAATCCCTGTACACTACCTCATCAAGGTCAATCACGTGGTACATCGTGTTGCTTACGTTTATATTTGGTCCATAGGGTGGAATAATCAAAACCAATGACGCATTCTCAAATGATCCTACAATAGTTAAATGTATCAATGTCCTGGACTCCTAATCCCATCATAAGTCAATGACTGATCACGTGATCATACTCATATTTGACAATGATTTACCCAATGAATGAGATACTATCCAATTTTAAGAACAATTACCAATTGGTGATACGACAATAAGAATTGTACCCCTCCTAAATTTAAGATTGGTACACAAATACACCTGTGTCTTATAAAAAAGTAATAAATCCTGTAGTTATTCAATAATAAAGCCGGTCAATAACCTTTAAATTTTGAATATTTCGCCATAAGAAGAACACCAACATCTACAATGGGTCCTAGAAAACGTTTACCGAATTTTGTTATTTGATAATTCCCAAATTTAAAAGAGAACATAAACATATAAAGGTAATAAACCATATAACGTGCTAAATACTTATCAAAGGGTCAATAACCTCCGAAATTTGATTTTTGGTAGTTCTTTATCCATGAAAGGGAACGAGGTGGACCATCCAAATTTATAGTGATACATATTGAAGACCTGTACTATGATACCAAATGCTTATATTAAACAATTTCTAACACCGAGTGGATGAGCCAAGATACCTCCTCCCAATTTTTAAAGGGTGCATCAATGTACCCATGTCTTATTATAGGAAATGAACCTGTATACATGACCATATAACCATATACGGTAATAAGACCGCGTCAAAGGGAATAAATTGGGCCAAAAAACAAACACGTGGTACAACATATTGCTTATGTTTTTTATTTTGGCAATTTTTTTTTACCCATGAAAGGGAACAAGGTGGACCACCCAAATTTATCATGATACATGTTGAGGTCCTGTACTATAATGCCGAATGCTTAAACTGGAAAATTTCAAAAATTTAAAAGATTGGCCTTCCAAAAATTTAAAGGGGTGCATCAATATACCCATGTCTTATAATAGGAAATGGACCAATAGACATGGCCATATAACCATATAAGGTAATAGGACCTCATCCAAGGGAATAAATAAGGTCAAAACGAAACACGTGGTTGTACTAAAATTTGGCAATTTGGAACCCTAAAATGGAACAAGGTGGACCACGCAAATTTATAGTGATCTATATTAGGGTCCTATACAATAATACCAAATATATAAAATGGGGAATTTCCAAAATTAAAGGGGTGGGCCAAGGTACCCCTCCCGGGGTGCATCAATATACCCATGTCTTATAATAGGAAATGGACACCTATACATGACTATATAACCATATAAGGTAATAGGACCTCATCCAAGGGAATAAATTAGCTCAAAACGAAACACGTGGTTGTACTAAAATTTGACAATTTCGTACCCATGAAAGGGAACGAGGTGGACCACCCAAATTTATCATGATACATGTTGAGGTCCTGTACTATAATGCCGAATGCTTAAACTGGAAAATTTCAAAAATTAAAAAGATTGCCCTTCGAAAAATTTAAAGGGGTGCATCAACATACCGATGTCTTATAATAGGAAATGGACCAATATACATGACCATATAACCATATAAGGTAATAGGACCTCATCCAAGGGAATAAATTAGCTCAAAACGAAACACGTGGTTGTACTAAAATTTGGCAATTTCGTACCCATGAAAGGGAACGAGGTGGACCACCCAAATTTATCATGATACATGTTGAGATCCTGTACTATAATGCCGAATGCTTAAACTGGAAAATTTCAAAAATTTAAAAGATTGCCCCTCCCAAATTTTAAAGAGGTGTACAAATGTACCTATGCCTTATGATAAGGAATAGACCCCTATACATAACCATATAACCATATAAGGTAATAGGACCTCATCCAAGGAAATAAAATGGGCCAAAAGAACAAACACGTGGTTGTACTAAAATTTGGCAATTTTGTACCCCTAAAACGGAACGAGGTGGACCACCCAAATTTATCATAATACATGTTAGCGTCCACTACTATAACACCAAATGTTTGAATTGGACAATTTCTAAAATTTAAGGGGTGGGTCAAGGTATCCCTCCCAATTTTTTAAAGGGGTGCACAAATATACCCATATCTTATGAAAGGGAATGAACCCCTGTATACGCCCATATAACCATATAGGATAATAACACCTCATCAAAGGGGATAAATTAGGTCAAAAACCCCCGAAATTTGAATTTTTGGCAATTTTTTAACCATGAAAGGGAACGAGATAGACCCCCAATACTGATAGAGGTAAATACTATTGTCCTAGGCTACCATACCAAATTTTTAGATTTGGCAATTTCCATAATTTAAGGGGGGTGGGCCAAGGTACCCCTGCCAAAATTTAGCGGGTGGGCCAAGGTACCCCTGCCAAAATTTAGAGGGGGTGGTCCTAGGTACCCCTAGGTCATTGACCCCGGGCCAAGGTCATTGACCTATGACGTCACAAAAATTTTTGCTGACTCGGCTTGATATACGCGGACCCCTACTACTGAAACCTATATATATATATATATATATATATATATATATATATATATATATATATATATATATATATATATATATATATATATATACAAGTGGTGCCCCCCTCATATCCTTGACGCACACCCCTCATTTGTCTATCCGTAGGTTTTCTTCCATGAAAAAAATATTTTCGGTTAATTTTTTACACCCCATCAAACATATTTATATAGATTTTTACTCCCCCAAATATTTCAATGACGCAGTTGCGTCTAGTGATGGGTAAATTCCCGGGAAGATATATTTGCGGAATATTTTCGGGAAGATTCCCAAAATGGGAATTTTTCCGGGAATTTACGTGCAATTACAAAGAAAATTGCATTCTATTACTATATTATGATTTCAAAGGTAATTCGTTGTATAATCACAGTATATTTACTACTGTTGTCTCCAGAGGGTTGTCTAAAATGTATATGTTGAACGGTATTTGTTATTTGAATATATTTAGAGAGTACGCATAAATGTAAATATATTTACAATATGCTTTATGCAAGTAAATACATTGGAAAAACATTTGGTATGGACAACATTTGATATAAAATCATACTTTTAAAGCGCTAAACAGTTTAAATTTATTTGTAAGTGGATTCTGTAAAAACTTGACTCTGCTATTGATATTATAAAGGTATTAATTTTTTAAATGCCATAAACAAATTAGCTGGGTAACTGCCAGAATGCATACGTAGTGTGTCGAAAAATTCGTAAGGTTGTCAGTGTATGTTTGACATACATACAAAATGTTGAATTGAGGTACACTGTACTTTCTTAGTGTGTTCTTACTGTGTTATTAAATCTCTAATTTAAGATGATGAGCCATTTCGAACAATATACACGCTGTTACAAATATTCGCCAACAATGCTTGGTACATGAATATATACGCAAAAAGAAGCACACAAATTCTAATTAACACAGGTCCGGAAACATCGGTACTAATGAAACATCCTGAAAAGGAATCATTATTTTGATATGCAAACATTACAGTTTAAAAGTATAAATATTTGCAAGTACATAGATGTCTTTATTCAATATCTGATTCTTCCTCAGAGAGCGATAAGTGCAGGTCAAAATCTGATTCTTCGTATGGGATATCTGAGTCTAGATCACTTTCACTGGTGCCCAATTCGATAGATTCTTCATTATTTTTCGTAGATGTACTTTGAATCATTTCCACCTCTTCATGTGATTTCTTTACATGTTCCTTTTTGGACGTATCTGATTTATTAAGCAGTTTCCAGTTATATGCCAAGTAAGTAATTTTGCCTGCTCGTTCAGTGGTTAAACGGTTTCTTTTCTTAGAGTGAATCCAGGCAAACGTGCTGAAAGTTCTTTCTGTTGCTGGAGACGTGCAAGGAGCGGAAAGAATGCGCACAGCCACTTTTGATAATTCTGAAGTACCGTATAACCCTTCCCACCATAACAGCGGACTTATTGTTTCAGCTGTTGTCCACAAAAACATTTTATTAAACAATCCTTGTTTTAATCTGAAACGTGCTACATCCTCCATGACTGAAATTGTATCTAATTTCATGTTTGAAGCAACATGATGGATAAATTCTATGCCATCGATCGTTTCTCTTGGAGATACATTCTGCCCTTGTGATGACGGATCCAGGAGTGAAGCTGCGAGATGTATTGGCTTCAAAGCATGTTCCTTTCTCAGTTTCGTTTTGTTAAGTACTTCAGCCTGCTCAATGGTCGACAACGATGACGAAAGTGCCTCGGAGATCTTGCTTTCAATCTCGTAGAATCCAGTGTAGACAGAATGTATACATGAATCATTCGATTCTAATTTAAAGATCCAGGTCACAATAGGTTTCAAAATTGTAATTAAACTTTCGATCTTACTCCAAAATGATGTATCATCGAGTAGCATTGCTCTCATTTCCTTAGGTAAGACTTCGGTTGCTTGTTCTTCAACAGCCAACGTTTGTACGCTCCATTTACAAGTAATCATGCATTCAAGACATGAAAGACAACTGCCCCAACGACTTTTACTTGGTAGTTTCAGAGAAACATTACACTTTTTGTCGTTGTTTATCTTAACAAATGTTGCGTTAAGAAGATGCACAGAACGTATTTTCTTTACAATTTTTGTTACATTTTCCATTAGTTGCGCTGCTGTATGAGATTTCAGAACATCACTACAGAGTAAATGCAAGGTGTGAGCAAAGCACCCTAGCGGAACAATATGTGGGTAACTTGTTTGTACCAATTTCAGTGCTTTGTGCATATTTGAAGCATTATCAGCGATTATTATTAAAAATTTTGAGGGTTCATGCTTTTGAAGAACCGATATTATCTTTTCTTTTAAGAACTCAGATGTCTGCGTATGGTCTTCAGTGTTCCTAAAGTCCACAAAAACAGGTTCGGGTTTCGTGACAATAAAATTAACAATACCTTCGTTTCGCACATTGCTCCATCCATCCAACTGCAGATTTAAGTTTCTTGCTTCTTCAAGTTGCAGATGTAATTGTGACTGTATGTCTTCATATTCACCATCAAGGTAAGTATTAGCCAATGCTCTTCTTGTTGGTAGTTTATACGATGGTCTCATTTTCTTGAAGAAATCGATCCATAATGGATGTTCAACTATGGAGAGCGGTGCTCCACTAATATATATCGCTTTAGCCAGCATCTTGTTCAAATTTTCCTACAAAGGAAGAAATGCGGTTAAGTCATTTTGTAAGAGAGCGAGCTGAATATATCGTGAATATACTTATCATATTTTTTTTTTTTTTTACAATAACGTTTTTCGTACCACGAATCAACAAAACAGCTAAATTTAACCTAAAAAAAAATCATGGCAAATAATTTTTGAAGTATTCCTTGTCAAAATACTTCTGAGAAACTGTTTACTACAAACTACGATGGAATATGACTTATTTATGAAATCCCGAAAACTGAGATAATTAACTCACGTTTTATTGATTCGACTATTCATGAAGCGGTTAATTGATTGCAAAAAATAGTTTTCTTTACGTCCGTGAACTTGGCACCCCACTTTGAGCACTAACGATAAAATTAGTGTCAATCGTTAGTGCTTCTTAGTGCACCAACCCCTAACGTTAGTGCTTAATTAGTGTAGGAGCTACAAGCAAAAAACCTTTGGGGGGGGGCCAAGTTCACGCTGCCCCCCCACTTCAATCACTAACGAAATAACTAGTGCCATTCGTTAGTGCATCGTTAGTGCTTCCTAGTGCACCAACCCGTGACGTTAGTACTTTCATTGGGTCAAATTACCGCCAAATTCAAAAGCACTATTGACCTCTGCTAGTGCAATCGTTAGTGCATCGTTAGTGCTTCTTACTGCAAAAACCGCTAACGTTAGTGCTTCATTAGTGTAAGAGTTATAAATAAAAAAACTTTGGGGGAGGCAAGTTCACGCTGCCACCACTTCAAGCACTAACGATAAACTTAGTACCATTCGTTAGTGCTTTCAGAAAATACAAATAATTTCGTTAGTGCTTCATTATTAGTGTAGATATAGCCAATTGTAAGTCAGGAAACTCCCATAAGAAATGCATGGGGAATTTTTCATTGCGTTAAATTACCTAAAAATTCAAAAGCACTATTGACCTCTGCTAGTGCAATCGTTAGTGCATCGTTAGTACTTCTTAGTGCAGCAACCATAACGTTAGTGCTTCATTAGTGTAGGAACTACAAGAGAAAAACCCTTTGGGTCTAGCGTGAACTTGGCCCCCCCACTTTGAGCACTAACGAAAAGATTAGTGCCATTCGTTAGTATATCGTTAGTGCTTGCAGAACATACTAATAGTTTCGTTAGTGTTTCACTATTAGTGTAGATATAGCCAATTGTAAATCACGAAACTGCCATAAGAAATGCATGGGGAAATGCAGGTACTAAGTTTATCGTTAATGCTTGAAGTGGGGGGGGGCAGCGTGAAATTGGCCCCCCCAAAAGCTTTTTATTTATAACTCTTACATTAATGAAGCGCTAACGTTAGCGGTTTTTGCAGTAAGAAGCACTAACGATTGCACTAGCAGAGGTCAATAGTGCTTTTCAATTTGGCGGTAATTTGACCCAATGAAAAATTCTCCATGCATTTCTTATGGGAGTTTCGTGACTTATAATTGGCTATATCTACAATAATAGTGAAGCACTAACGAAACTTTAAGTATTTTCTAGGAGCACTAACGAACGACACTATTCATTTCCTTATTGCTTGAAGTGGGGGGGGGCAGCGTATACCATTGTTTTGGCTCTAGAGCCTACACTAATGAAGCACTAACGTCACTGGTTGGTGCACTTGAAGCACTAACGAATGGCACTAGTTATTTTGTTAGTGCTTGAAGTGGGGGGCAGCGTGAACTTGGCCCCCCAAAGGTTTTTTGCTTGTAGCTCCTACACTAATTAAGCACTAACGTTAGGGGTTGGTGCACTAAGAAGCACTAACGATGCACTAACGATTGACACTAATTTTATCGTTAGTGCTCAAAGTGGGGGGGCCAAGTCCACGGACGTGTTTCCTTTTATATTTTTCCTTTTCGTTCTATGCACACGAATGTCGAGTCAGGAAAATGTAAATTTCTACCATTTTGGGTTTCATTAGAAAGTTGAGGATAGGAATGAAATATGTTATTGGCATACTTAGTCGATTGTAGAAAAGTGATTATCACTTCCTGTTGTATGACGGTCACAGCTAAAACCGGAAATGGGTGCAGATTAGGAATACGGGGTCACTTTTTATTTATATTTACAGGTACAAGCGTTAATTCAGATAGAACGAATAATGTTTAGCAAAACTTATTTATAGAGGCAGAGTCATCTGCGAACATAGATATAGCCTTAAGAATTAGCTTCACTGCTATGGAAATCAACAAAAGGGACGCCATTCTGGTGTTAAAAACTCATCTACAAGGTAAGTGAATTTTGCTGTAGCTGGAGGAGCGACTCTGAACTTAACCCGTTATCTAAATCAGTGGCGGATCCAGGATATGATCAAGGGAGGGGCTAAACCATAGTTTGCCGTTTTATCCAGTGTAAAGCAGGATTGAAGCCCATTTTATCCAGTGTAAACCTGAGCGTCAAGGGGGGGGCTATAGCCCATATAGCCCTCCCCTTGGATCCACCACCGATCTAAATCATTGTGTGGATAATTTGTCTATTCCCCTGTCTTGAATATTTTCAACTCATAACACACAATCATGTCAGAACTCAGGAATCCTGACCGAGAGTGAGGATATCATATAGGCCTATGCGGCTATCGCCTACAGAAGATAACGTTGCCTGAGAGAAGATACTTACGTTTTCGTTTGAATCCATAGCGTCGATAAAGGATTCTAGAGAACGTATTTTGGAAGCCTTTTCTCTCTTCTCCTCCAAGATTACTAGAGAACAGGTTGCCTCGAAACACTTCGGTTTTCGTTCGGAGGGAGTCGGTGAAGATCGTAAATACGTCACATGGATACCCAACGCTTTGAAGACACATGAGGGGTGCGAAAGAATGTTAATTGTTTGACAAGCTTGTGTGACAAGTGTTTTGCAAATCTTTTTTGTGTGTGTGTGTTCGAAAGGAAATTTTATTTGATTCTATATCGAAAGCTAACAGATTTTTTTCAGCTGTTCGTGTTAGTGAAAACTTGGGCCATTTTCTTGGTTATTTCATTTTTACAGTGTAGTGTTTTTAGTTGTGTTATATTTATTTATTAATATTATAGTTTTTCCTGGAATGAATCTGTTATATTCATATTTGGAATTTAGTGCATCGAATGTAAAGTGATTTTTAAATATATACTTCTGTGGTGATGTGAAAATTTAGTTTTTAGTTAGTTGCATTCTATAGTACTTGCAAAAGTTTTTAATATGCCGGGCACAAGGTGTACTGTCGCAGTATGCAACAATAGTTTAGTGAAAACGAAAAAAGATGATCTTAAAAAACATGTCAAATATTTTAGATTCCCCGTAGATGCAGAACTACGAAAACAGTGGGTTCAACGTTGTAGGCGTGATGGCAAGTGGAATCCAGATTCGTGTAGAGTGTGTTCGGAGCATTTTGTTTCCAGTGACTTCGAAAGAGATCTAAAGAACGAATTATTAGGGCTGCCTCTCGTCATGAAACTAAAAAAAGACGCCGTACCTTCAGTTAATTTGGGGTTAGTTAAAGATGTATATAAAGAAAAACAATTTGAAGACCGCGCGAAAAGAAAAGCAATAAGAGACAATAAAAAAGTTGTAGCAACTTTACTGCAGTCCAGGGAAGAAATAGACTCTCTAGATGCTTCTATGGTTAATACAGAAGAAACTACAGTAGATGATTCCTGTATTTTCCTTCAAAAACAAATAGATGAATTAAAACATCAACTTTTACAGGAGAAAATGAATAACAAAATATTAAAAAGTAAACTTGAAACAACAGAAAGGAAATTAACTCTTAAAAGAACAGCACTTTCAGATTTGCGAAAAGAACTACTTCAATATAGAAGTAAAAATAATTCTCTTCGCGTGGTTCACGACAAGCTTGTATCGGGACTGAGAGGGGTTTTTACTGATAACCAAATTAAGATGCTAACAAATAAACAAAAGCGTATTAGGTGGACTGATGAAGACATTTCTGTAGCCTTTACGCTAAGGTACCTAGGCAAAAAAACGTACGTATACCTTAGACAAAAACTACACTATCCACTACCTGGACTGTCAACTTTACAGAAATGGGCTTCAAAAATCGATATGAGAAGCGAGAATGGTATATTGGAACATATTCTATGTATGATGAAAGTAGCTGGATTAAGTTATAAAGATACTGAAAAACTTACAGTTCTACAGTTTGACGAGATGAAAGTTAAAAGCGCTTATGAGTACGACCAGTTGAAAGATGAAATTATAGGTCCTTATTCAAGAATGCAAACTGTAATGGCCAGAGGTTTGTTCAAAAATTGGAAACTATTAGTCTATGTGAAATTTGATCAAAATATGTCTAAAAGTATTCTCGACAATTTAATTCTTCGGCTGTCAGATATAGGCTACAGAGTCATAGCATGTGTGTGCGATATGGGTGGAGCTAATCAAGGTTTATGGAAGGAATACGGGATAAGCATTGAACGAACTTGGGCTTATAATACAAAAACACAGGAAAAAATATACTTTTTCGCAGATGCACCGCACCTATTAAAATTAATTCGAAATTGGTTTCTGGATACAGGTTTCATCTTTCCTGATGGCAGTTATGTGACCAAAGACCCAGTAAATGCGCTTATCCAGTGTGATAGTCATGAAATTAAAACTTGTTATAAATTAACTGAAAATCACATAAATTGTCAAGGTACGGAAAGGATGAATGTAAGAAGAGCCGCAGAATTGATGTCGCACACTGTTGCAGCAGCTCTTCATCACTTTAAACCTGGAGATGATCCTCAGTTGGCTGAGAACACTGCAAATTTTATTGGAACCGTTAATGATTGGTTTGATATTATGAACACATATGTTCCATCAGCTTCAGATCTGCCAACTGAAAAGGGATACGGAATCCGGCTAGAAGAACAAAATGCTGCATTAGATAAAATGTATAATACAATTAGTAGTATGTTGTGTCGAGGCAAAAAGAGCATGCAAGTGTTTCAAACAGCCATTCTTGTGTCCATTATATCCCTGAAACATCTTCTCTCATGTGTTCGGAGCATGGGAATGAAGTATGTTCTAACACATCGTTTAAATCAGGACTCTCTGGAAAACATGTTTTCGCAGAATCGTTCCCATGGAGGACTCTATGATCATCCTACAGCTTTAAATGCATTAAATAGAATGAGAATGATTATTTTAGGCAAAAATCCTGGCGTACTGGAAACTAACAAGAACACAAATACTGTCGAAAATGAAGAATTTATTTCAAGCAAATTTCTTTAAAAATGTGGCGTTGTATATACTGATGAAATGCTGAAGACAATGACCAAAGACGAAGATGTTCTTAAGTTAAGTGAAATGTGCGATATTGAGACAAAATCAGCAATGGAAGAAGATGGACTGGAGTATATAGCAGGTTGGCTTGCAAAAAAATACAAAAAAACACACCCTCATTTAAGTCAACAATACAATAAAAATGTTCCCGTTCATCACTCTTCACCATCATGGATTCAAAGCTTGTCTCATGGCCATCTCACACAGCCCACTGAAGAATGGCTTTCGTGTGTAAAAGATATGGAAAAACAGTTTTCATTGTACCATGGAAAAACAGTGCGTAAGGGAAAAGATAGCATGAATTGTCTGAAGGGAATTATTTGTGGGAGTAGTGCTAACGTGGATTCTGCAATAGTGACTACATTTGTGCGAATGAGAACATTTGCCAGAATTAAGTTTTTGAATAGTTTGGCAAGACAGAAAAATGTTAAGGTTTTTGTAAAAAGAGACGGAAGCTCCCAGGACAAACGGAAGAAAAAGATCAGGAAACTTGTCCAATGAGGTAAGATTTCTAACAATATATTATCGTAGAACACAATTATTATAAATTAATTTTTCGATCATTATTCTCTGTAGTAAATCACATACACTTAAGTTTGATTCTGCATGCAAGCAACAAAAAAGTATTTTAATATATAACGTTAATTCAGTATAGGATTTCTCACGCGGAGACCCTCTTCCTTATTCTTAAGCGTTAAAAGAGCAGACGACAATTTTTTTGCGCGCTTCATGGGTCCACGGGTGACGTCATTCCGAAACAGCCTATGACAGTGCAGCATGGATAAGAGGCAACCTGTTCACTCTAGTAACCTTGCTTCTCCTCTACTGGCAATGATAAGGAAGATGAAGGTCTAATGGAAAGTGAATGACGTACACCTGTTACAGGACTTTCAGGGAAAATATCACTTTCCTCTATTCCAATACTCGTTCCTGCTCCTCTAATAGTACCAGTAATTATTTCTCCAGAATGTCCACACGAAATAGCTTTCCTCATTTTCGATGGGCATCTTAAACATTTTGAGACATGTCTTATTTTATCAGCATTTGCGCATACATATTTATGTCCACAATATTTGCAAGATACTGACTTATCTTTAGAATTTTGCACGTAATATTGCCACACACGACCTTTCTTACTACCCATTTCTCGGAATTTCGTGCGTTAATATACATGTAAGAGAAGCCTGAGTACCTATTCAGAAACTGCAAGTCAGAGATAGCAGACAGACAATGTTTACTACTAACGGTGGTTCGGGGTGTATTGATAGTACTTCACCACTATCTCTACAGAATTTCTAGTTTGTTTTACAAACTGGTTCCTGTTCAATTGTAAATTACTATTTTGCTACTTTCTAGTGCTAATGGAAATAAAAAATAAAAAAAAAACTATCATTAATTATATAAGGTAGTCAACTAATTACATTTTTAAACCTCCAAATTATTTAAAACGTAAAAGCAAATGATAATAAATGAAAATAAAGTAATTGGTCATATCGTTCTTATAATTTGGAAAGTAAAATAAAGAAATGGAAATAAATTCCTTCCCGGGAATTTATATGCCAGGAAAAAACCCGAGAATATTCCCATTTTTAAATTCCTTCCCACCGGGAATATTCCCACTGCCCATCACTAGTTGCGTCATACCCCTCTTTGTGGCACAACTGTATATACACATTTTGCAACCCGCGCAACTGAACATTTTTATTGATTGTTCAAGCACTTCACCATAAAAATCAATAACAATCTTGTAAAGTTGTTCTTCTTGAGCACTTGCTGTTTACACCAGCACAACCTCACACTCCATTCTGAATACAATTTAACCATGCTAACCTGTGGCTAGAATAGGGTCCAGGCTAATCTAAATTAATTAGTAACGGTTTACTAACTGAGCCCTCTACTATGTGCTAATCAGAGTTTTTGAATACATTTTTGATAACCATTCGTTAGTCAAACTCTTAGTATTAACATAATCAAACTTCAAAATGACTCTGCATACGGCGCATTAGAAATTTCCAATGGCATTTTTAGCTGAGGCATTATAGTTGTGAAGATGAAGGAAAACTATATTTTTTAAATACGCAATTATTCTGTATCATATTAAAACCTGATCGTATATTTGATTGGAAGTACCGTCTATAGTTGCCGGGAGAGTATCCTTAAATATCGAGTAGAGTGGGCGTTATGTCGAGTGCATCGTGTTTTGTATGCCCTGTGATGACGAGAGTTGTGGAGATTTTCTATATATATTAACTACACTTACACTCATTTTTATCTTTACACGTTCATACATTCCTTTCTTTTTTCTACACTTTTTCCCATTCATTTTACACTTCACACTTTTCTCTACCTTTTGCCCTGTCGAATTTGGCCTTCAGCCCCCTTTAACTGTTCGAACTTTTCTCCTTATTTTGACCTTTCCCTATTATAATATACTTCTCTCCAAATTTGACTTTTTCCCGATTGCGAAAATACTCTTTTCACGTATTCTTACTTTATCATACTTACTACTATCTATCTGTTTTATGAGTTAACATCTTGTTAATTTTTATCATTTTTCAACTATTCAAATCTTTACATTTTACAAATTTAATTACCTTTCTAAATTGCCGATATTTTTCTTCAATACAGTGCATATTATCACAACTTTTTGATGCTTACAAACAAACAAACAATCGCCGAGTGAGCGTTCGTGGCTGCGGAAATATGCAACTGTAGAAGTGAATCTTATAAATTAAAGTTTTTGTTCACGTTCCTGTAAATCATGTCATTAACGGTTCGTGAGTGGCCGTTACGGCGAGTGTGTCGTGTTTTGTTTACTCTGCGAGGACGAGAGTTGAGTGGGCCTTTCTATACATATACATTACACTTACATTCTTTTTTTCCCTTTACACGTTCATACATTCCCTTCTTTTTTCACACTTTTTCCCATTCGTTTTGCACTCCCACTTTCTCTATCGTTTGCCCTGTCCATATTGGCCTTCAGCCCTCTTTAAATGTTCGAACTTCTCTTCCGATTTTGACCATTACCCTGTTGTGTCATACTTCTCTCCTGATTTGACTTTTTCCCGATTGTTCCATTACTTTTTTCACGCATTTTTTACTTTCTCATACTTATTACTTTGTCCATGTCATATACCTTTGTACTCATCTTGTTACTTTTTCTCTTTTTTCCACTAATCACATCCTTACATTTTACACGTTTAATTATCTTTGTAAATTGCCGATAGGTCTTTTTTCAGACAGTGGCAACGATCTTTTGCGCAACTCATATGACGCTTCTACAAACAAACATTTCGGAGTTCGGCAGTGGCTGTTACAGTCGGTGCCTCGTGTCTCGTGGTGCTCCGTGAGGAAGAAGATTAACTGGGCCTCGCTATACACCTACACTACACTTACACTTTCTGTTACATTTACACGTACATACATTACCTTCTTTTTTATACTCTTTCTTTTTCACTTTAAACTTCCCACTTTCCCTTAACTTTTTGCTCTGTCCACCTTGGCTTTTCGCCCTCTTTCCCTGTCTGAACTTCTTTCCCGATTTTGACCTTTTCCTGACTTTGACTTTTTTTCCCGACTTGTGTCCTGTATTTTTTTCTATTTTGCTTCTGAATCATAAATCCTCTGTTTGAGGTACTCATTTGACTAATTTGCACTTGTAGCATATATCACTATTGAGCTGATGCACCTACTTATTTGACTGATAATAGTCTTTAGACAAAGACAAAGAGAAACAAACATTTCATTATTTTTTAATAACACTGGCAACAAAAATATAAGGGCAGTATAAGAACAGTGTTAAGTTCTTATTATATTTCAATTCACAATGGCTTTTGAGGCGTCTGTTAAGTCGGAATTGATGTGCAAAGAAGAAATTGCTTATGACTTACCTCAGGAAGATCCACTCGAAGGGAAAGGGTGGACATACGAACTGATGACTGACAACAAAGAGTTAATATTATCTACAACGGCAGGAGAGGAAACAATGGACAAGGATACAGCTATGTGTTCTTTGGATGTGAAACTAAACGTTGATAGGGTAAAATCAGAATTAGCAGTAGAAGAAGATCCTGCATTTGAAAGTACTATAGAAACGCTAAGAAACAAAGTGTTTCAGGGGACTTGCGCGTCGTACTCTAATGACTCCCAAAAATTAACAACAAAAAGTATAAATTCAGTTCGGCCAGAAAGGTAATATTAAATTTTTCATTTAGCAATTTGCTCAGATTGATAATACGGTCACATGCATTCCGAAACTTTGTAGGGTAATAGTATACATGAGATTGCCCTTGTTTTCGGTGCTCCAGGATCTTCTTACTCTTGCATTACGTAGGGAAATGATGTTATTTCATGTGGAAGTGGTAACAGAACACAAAGGAAACCCAGATCATGTTGTATTCACACTCTAATATAAAGTGTGAATACACCCTGATCTGCGTTTCTTCAGTGTTCTATTACAACTTCGACATGAAATACCACCATTTCTGTATGTAATGCAAGAGTAAGAAGTATCCTTGAGCACAAGACATGCGATATGCGTTAAATCCCCCCCACACACAGTCATAGATAAAGTACAAGGGCACTACACATGCAGATATTATAAAGTACAAGTGCAAATGTGAGGAATGAAAGTAAAAAGACAATAAGGAGCAGAAAGCATTCATATCGAATCACAATCAAATACTAGGAGGATACATTCGAGCTACTTCCAAGAGAAAGTTGTGAAACCGCGTTTCTAGGGGATACTTTTTCTTCAAAAGAAAGGAGGCCACATGTTCGACGAAATTATGTCTGTTGTTCCTAAAACCCGCGTCCCTACCACATACAGAACACAACGTGGGTTAAGTTTAGAGTTACCCGTACGCTTTTTATAAAAATCAGAAAAATTTACAGGAGAAATGAGGTAGGAAATGATAATTTGAAGTTTTTATTTGATGTTTAATAATGTAAGTTCTGCAGGAGGGTTATGTTTATTGCGAGAAAAGATATGTGGAAGTTAGTACTATTTGCCGGATGCGGAAGCATTCGCGGAAGGTTTCAGCAGCATGGTAGTTGTAAAATATGGGGAATATGGTGAACAGGTGTAACGGGTGCGCAAAAATAATGAAGAAAACCTTTTAAATTTTTCTGAAGCCCACGGAGTACTGAAGCCAAACGAAATGTAGCACTTTTTAATACTTTAAGCATTGTTTTCTCTATGTTGCAAAGTCCATGTGCACCTTCAGACTGGAGAGGCAACTCTAAACTTAAGCCCACAACATACCCATCCGAAGCAGCGCGCTTCACTAGTTTTTTTTTTTTTATTTTGTACTTACTTCCAGTAGAAGATGCACCTATAACCAACATTGTTAACAACACGAGGTTACATAAGTTTTCCTCCCTCCATCTTTCTTCTTCTGTCATTTCTCATACTACTACACCATGCTACCTCCTACCGAAAGAACACCTACCGTCAAATTGCCCAGACCCATAACTAGGAATGGCATCTGCACGGGGAACACACCTATACCTAGAGTTCCAAGATGTAATACGATCAGCGAGGAATTTTCCTCAATTTATACACATAATTTTAAGCATTATAGTTCGCATGGAAATTACCAAAAACTAAAAGTAAAAATGAAAAAGCAAACTTCGCGTTGCATTCTCTTCACGAAAACCTGTACGAAATGACCCCCAAACCTCCCATTTTGTCTGCAAACACCGCTAAGCAATCACGCTTGACCTGGTAGTACTCGATACACCTCAGCCATTTGAACATCACAACTCGTCAACATAAATAAAGTCAGAACAACAACAAACAGGTACGTTCTTTTTTATTTTCGTATCAGTCGAGAAGTAAATGAAAGTCTCTTTTTTACCTCCTAGTTAAGATCGTAGATACTCAATGAATAATCACTGAAAGTATGAGCGTCTAGCTCCTTCGGGAAGTGACGCGGTTTTACGTCTACTATATCGCTTTGGAGGTTAAAACCAATACTTCACGAGAAATATTTAGGTATGGGAGATATCTCGAACGTAAGTCAGTAATCTACAATTTGGAGATAAGATGGCACACATAGACGAGCTGTATACCAAATAAAAATAATAATAAGATCGATACCACCCATACAAATCTTCCTAGTTCATATCTTAATAAAATAATTATTTCTGTATTATTGATTACACACTTCTCACTAATGTTGCACATATTTAAAATATGGGTGCTCGACAATAATATTTATATAGAGACTTATGTAAAATAACAAATTGTGAGAAGGGTATTTATCCTAGAATTTTCCAAATTTAAACGTAATGTATATATTGGAACAAAAACTATGGACGTTTGTGATATTACTTAGGATTAAGCTCAAATGGGTCTAGCCTCATTTTTCGGAGGGCTTCTTCAAACATACAAGACAAACAATATTTTAACCAACAATGAATGTTCATTAATTGTAGAGGTCCATATATCAATCCGTTACATAGCTGCACTCATTTCTTTCAAGGAAGTCGACTTTTGCATTCCGAGCAATCATTTCTACGGTATGTACCGCGATATCTCTATATAGGATCACTTTAGGGGCTTAGTGAACGTACATGATATATGTATTATTTTAGAAACAACGCTAACCAGCATGTGCTACATGGTCGGAAAAATAATATCGCCATGCAGATCAGGGCATTACGCAGAGTGTTCGTAAACGAGGATATTGCAAATATTGTTTTTAGGATAAACTTACATGTCTTAAGTGTTGAATGTGTTCTTCTACGTTCCTAAGTATTTTATAGGTAACATCCTGAAATGCTTTCTTTGCTTGTATATTTGTGTTCGAAAGTAACACAATATATTAGGGACGTAATTTCTTAATTATATAGATTCCTTAATTCCCAAACATTTTTCTGGTTCCGTATCATGATTTGCCATATTGAATTTTGATACCTCATTTCGCTTACAGTGGTTACTAGCTACCGTAACACTGGGTTACTTTGCATATCGGGCATTTCTTTTCAGAAAATATGAAAAGAGTTTCACAGTCCTCTGTCGGTAAAGCCATGAACTGTAAACAGAATTACCTTGTAAGATAGAACATGTAACTGAATTTTGGCCATAAGATGGGGGTTGGCATCAGTTCTAATTAGCGGGAGTGTTTGTTGTACTGGTATGGAAAGCAGTCACTGTAAAGACCGCCAAATTTTAAAAGAATTTCCGGCAAATTTAAGTCAGTTTCGTAGAATACTAGTGTGCGTAATGTGACTGATGTAATTGTTGTAATTGAAATGTGAAATGTTTCATAAGGGGGGGTTACTTTGTCTATACTTTTCTGTACAATGTTTTCCCTTCAGTATTTAAACATTTTTCTTTCTGTACAAAACTGCATGAATTTTATTAATATTGATATTAGAATGATGTTACCGGTATCAGTGCTTAGTTTGAATTATGGATATTTGTAAAGAAAATTATGTGTTTTTTGGTACTGACCCAGGAACCATATTCTAATAGTTTAGCATACGTCCCACAAAAGCGCCAACTCACGAACAAAAAAATTGATCCTCGTGAACTGATTTGATTTGGTTATTCCTTTTGTCCAAGAATATCATCCGAACCGTAATCAGTGGAAGATTTACGGGGTTTGTAACTTTCAGACAGAAGCCCACCCAAAATTGCATGATTTTTTTTTTAAAAAAAGGCAAGTACTTAATTAGGCTCATACAGTAACTTTAATCGATTCTTATTGGTTCAGTCACTTCCTGGAATTGTTTCTGCCTTAGTCAGCTGTTGGAAGTGTTCGTGCCTTTTGTGTGACGTCCTTTTTGAAAGATTGGTTGTAGTTCATATTTTTCTCACTAGGTGTCTCTGTACAGTCATATGGTAGGTTTTTAGTGTGACGTCACATGTTCTTTCTGCTTGTATGTGTGGAATGTGATGAGCGGGTAATTGAATTTTCGTCTCATGGCGACGATCGAGTTAGCAAGTGCGATTGAGAAACCGTAGCATGAATTTAATACAAAGAATTTGAACTTGCCGTTTTTAAACAAGTTTGTATTAGATTCGGATATGAACTCATATCGCTTTGCAGCACTGTGTGCTTTAATTCAGTTAGAGAAAACCTGTCATGGTTGTGGTCGAAGGCTGAAGTTATTTCCGACGTATGGTAAAAGAGGGCCTTCATTGGTTAGTCTTTTCTGTAATAATAACAAATGTGCTCGCTTTAATAAATTGATGTCTGTGCTGAAAGGAAGATTTTTCAATAATATGAAATTGAGTATTGCACATGTGTTTTTGCTATCTTATTTTTTCGTGAATGAGCAATTGTGTGTTCATTATTCATGAGAACGAATTTGCTCGTCCGTGCGTCTGTCAACGAGTATGAGAGGAAAATGGTTAAAAAATACAGAGAAACGTTTTCTTGCAATTGGTTCAGCTTCCAAAGTGTAGGTTTCTTCTTAATTAACTCTCTATTCAAACCTGAAGTGGTTTAAGTTAACAATTTCGAACTTCAACGTTTATCGCTGCACAGTTAATATTGTAATATAGCGAAAAGTATTTGTTTGTAAACGATTCAGCACCGTAACACAATTTTACTATTATCCAATGTATCTTCCGAAAAGGAAAATGGTTGAAATTTACTATTGCATCCAATTTTAAAAGTAATTTTTTGTAGAATAAACGGTAAATGCTTTCATGATGCTGTTTCTTATAAATTTTTCAGCGTCCCTCGAGTAGATTCAATTTCCTCGATTAACCCAATAGTCAAACTGAAATTTCTTCAGACTAGCCATTAGTTTCAGACTTAGCTAATGAAACCGTAGAACGGAACGGTAAACGGATACGATGAGTGATACTCCGAAATGATTCTGTGCCTATACGCAACACATAATGACTGGGTAGACGCTCTGTCAAAATGGGCGCTTTTGCAAATTCTATATTGCTGCCAGTTTCAATACCGGTTTCATCGTTTTTTGCTGTAAAACGAAGACGGTAACAGGAAAGGAGAAGCGGTTTTCTGTCAAGAATTAAGCGTCTCAAAACAACATATCGCTACTATCGTGGATATTACTAGTACTACTGGTTTCAAAATTGATCTCCGTAGAGAGAACACTGTAAAAGCTATCAGGAAGCGACTTTTTGCATAGGATGATGCATCGCAAGCATAGGCTCTATCTTCTTTATAAAAAATCTTAATCAAACCAAACCAGGTTATACTTCCAATTTGAACTTCTATCGCCAGAGTACGGAAACATAGCAACGAGAAATCCTTCAAAAAACAATTGAGCTTCGAACATAAAATGACTCTACAACACTCTACCAATAGAAGAAGTAGCTCAAATTTAATATTAATTTACGTTTCAATAATTATTTCTGTATGACAATCGCGGTAAGAGTTATGGGGGTGCGTTTTTACAATAAGCTGAGCGTTCTAAGACATGGTTCCACATTTTCCACTAAGCACTATTCAAAGCGAAGCGGTTTAAATTAATCGTTTGCGGTGTTAATATTTTTCATCGTAGGACGGAAACCGCAACAGATATTAAGAAACTGTTTGAGCAACTGATTGAGGGTCTGTAGTGGACATATCACAACCACAGTACGTTACAAAGTCGGAAGTTGTTGAAATTTTCTAAACTGGAAATTTCAATAATGATTTCTGTAGAGTAAAAACGATTAAGATTCGGTCTCGTACAATCGATTCAGCGTCTCAAGTGTAGGTCCATCTCCTCCGTCCACTCTGTATTCAAACCGTGAGCGTTTCAAACTAGCCATTTCTGATTTCAACATTTATACCTACAGCGAAGTGCGGCTTTCTGGAAATATTTCAATTTTTAAATTGTACATATCGTGATTACCACAGAGCTCTCCCAAACACGATCGGTTTTCAAATTTACTGTTACATCCGATTCGATATATATTTTTCAACTTTCGTTGCCACAGAACAACAGATAAACAGAATCAGTTTTCTGCAAGCTATTCAGCGTCCGAATACAATATATCATGACTATTCACGACACTGTCATATACAGAAGTAGTTCAAATAAATCCAATTTCAATACTTATTTTCTTAGTGGTAGAATGCTAAAATTTATCATGTTGCAGTTTCTTGTAATGGATTCTGCATTCAAATAGTATGTTTATTTTTTCCGTTGAAATTCAATTCAAACTGGACGTGGTTAAAATTATCCGTCTCAGGTTTCAACATTTATCGCTTCAAAACGAAAATGGTAACAGGTATGTAGCAGCTTTTGTTTAGTAAGTGTTTAGTAATCCTGTTATCTAATTTTCATAGAGAAAAACTGTATAAGATGTCGAGCAGTTCTTCTGCGATCAGATCAGCGTCCTAACGTTACCTTCTATCTTCTTCCTTAACATTCTATTCACTTAGAATGCCCGGCGGGAGCTCATATGGTTCGGATTCCACGTTAATCAGTGGGCCCACATCTCATATAGCTTTGCTGCTGAACTGACGTTAAACTCAAAATCAACTAAACTGAAATTAGAAATGCTAAAAATTAACGTTTTTTTTTCAACATTTATCTCTATAGAAGTGAAAAAGTAAGGGATAACTAGAAAATAGATTTTTGAGATGGAACCAGCGTCCAAGGAACAGAATCCTTGTTTGATCTTCTTACTATGTGGGAACAAATTGTTACAGATGTACTACCTCAAGTTTTAGTATTGAATTCGCATATTTTGGAAGTCTTAGATTCACATGTGAAACGATATTCACTTGTTTAATTTGGGTATTGTATTACATGTTTAACACATCCCACCATGTTGAAACCTTTAGTCATGCAGAAAAAAGTTGTAGCTATGTAACAGATATTTGGCAGAGGTTATGTGAATGGTTAATAAAAAATGTGTTGCCTTCACACACTCTTTTTTACTGCCATGAATTTTAACCTTTATCCTGATTTGAAATATAATCTTAATACTAGGCAATGCTGCTATTTTGTTCGTTTTTCAGGTATGTTTGAACCACTACAAGATTTTACCATTCCGACATTTACGTTGCTTATTTCTCACATTCAGCTAACACCGTATCAGTTGTTCATAAACGCAAATATTTTACGAATTTTGTAACTTTTTGAACTTTTTCATTATAGTTACCTTAGTGTAAACATAATATTGTTGAGAGATTTTTAAACACTTCTTTATTTCCTTTTTCCATTTGTGTGCAATATTATCCCGCTTCTTTCCCACTACTAACTAGCATATAAGTAAAACCTCAAACTATTAGCTCTCTGGTAAAACCCAGGACTTACAACAAAACTTTAAGTTTATGAGTTTGATTCCCGTTTGAGTCATTTTTATGGTATGTGATGATATATACCTTAGTGCACGAATAATTATGTCAGTTAAGTTTCGTCCGGTTCAGCAGACTTCAGTTGACACTTATCACTTTGGAGGAGAAATTTGCTTTGGATGTATAATAATTTTTGTAATTTTTGGTTGTTGCTCTAATCAATGGAATAAATTTAGTTGTTAGAATAGACATATCACGCAGCTACTTCTACAGAAAGGCCACATTGAGGAAAGGATGATCATCTCTTTTATCTCAAGAAATAGAAAGAAAGAATAGTGGTTTCCATAATCTAGTTTGATCTACTAATCCTCATAAACATGATTTAATTTTTTTTTAACTATTAGCTTCGACCGCTATTGTATGTATTGGTGATTCTATCTACCTGCACAATCGTGTAGGTCAGGGCTGGAAGGGTTAAAAATGCTTATTAACAATCAGCAAAAAGACGTTAAATTTTGAATAACTTACTTAGCGTGAGATGAAAAAAAGAAAGTTTGCGCTCTATATATATAGTTAACATTTACAGTAGGAAGACACCACATATTTTTACACAAATAATGAAATCGATATGTCTATGATAGGCTGGTCACGTCGCTTGCGTCAGTAATATGCATGTGAACTGTAAAACTCTTGTGAAAGGATGGTGTGTCAAAAGCGATAAGATAATATTATACAATACTATACTCTAAGAATGGGCTATAATAATCCAAGTTGACATGGTTTAGTGTAGGTTAGTATCCAGTTGAGAAGTTAAATTTATGAGGTGTGGGACTTCGGGTTTGGTTAATCACTGGGTGAATGAGATTCGTATATTCTTGAATGTATACTAAAATTTAAAGTGAAGTATATATTTTACTTTTTAAGATTTTGATATTTGCTGCTAAAATTACACATTCAAAATTATTATTGAAACTTCAAATGAAAATCACGTTTGTTGCAAATAATTGACTCTTTCGGCCTTCATTCACAATTTCGCGAACGTATGCTCAGTATGTTGTACTTTCTTGTAACCAGCGAAACAAACATCTGATCACGAGGGTGCTACTTCTGCAAAAGAATGTGCAGAAAACCAATGCTTAATTTCAAATTTTGAATTTCACAGATAGTAAATACAACCAGGACCAAGCTTATGCTTATTGTCCCTGGTTCAGGATTTGTCCAGGATCTTGATCGTACTTTAATGAGATGTGGGCTAGACATTTATGCGAAGAAAATGCACTTTGTCTGAAATAGTGTAAATAAAATGTATACCTTCGAAATGCGATGGTAAAATCGGGAAAAGATTTTCTTGAAAATTCATTTCAGACGTTAATTATCATTATTATTTTGTAGTTTTTACGTTGTATGTATTTGGAAGTGTCCAGTGTTCATTACAACATTAGACATATAGTATCACGTAATTTTATTCCTCCAAGTTTGTGTTTAAAGATGGTATATTATGTATGACGCCGTTAAAGGTACGTAGTTATACTTAGTGAAGAGTGTCCGTAAGTGTTATTCCGTAAGTATTTTTTTTGTAGTAACGCGGGAATGAAACAAATAATATTAATATGAATTACGGAGAAGGAAATAGTGATTCCTCGATATTTTTTCCCAAGAAGTACGTAGATATACTTATCCATTTATGTAGATTGCTCAATATAAGTAAAGAAGCACGTTCGAAAAGTATAAAGGCGTTGTTTGAAAGAGAAATGATGAAAATATTTTGTTTCCCAGTAATTTTTTTTAAATCGTATATTACAAGCGTTTTTGGCGTTTCTGACGTTGCTCTTGTTAAAACATCTAAAGAAGTCTATAAGTTGATTTGAAGTTTACAGTTTGATTTTACAATATCCCCTTGAAAACATAGTTTTTCTATAATTCATTTTATGCTAGCAAAATTGTGATCACTTTAGTGCAACAGGCAATGCATGCTGAAGTTGTGTACATTGCATATTAATTATATATCACATGGTAAATTTATGTACTATAAAATCTTCTCAAAATTCTACGTTTTTATCTCGTAAGTCGTAGATCACTTGCTCACTGGTATAGCGTAAAGACATCTCCTAACCATAATTCACTCACTTGTTCTAGCGTAAAATTTATGTATGTTCTCTTACACGTAGGATCTTCATTCTAGGGACAGTAACGTAAGAAAACAAAAAGTTTTCTAAATGAGATACATGTCTGGATAACTGCAGACATGCAAAATTTAATTTCAATCGATTCAGCCATTTCTGTAGCTAATACCAGATTAGGTTGATGTCAATTTTTTTGTACTGTGGTATAGTTTGCAGATTGTTCGTCTTCTCTCTCTTGAATGCTTATTTCCCAAAACACTGCTGCACGCGACACTTTTTTAAAAGTAAAAAAGCTAGTTTGCCAACTGTCCTTTCTCTAACAAGACATACCACTCAGATTATAATATTTGTCGTACAATTTTTATTTTCTTCCCGTCTTTATGATACTCATTTGGATGAACGTAACGTAATAAAATGCCACTTAAATGAACACACTCAACATGTTAAATTATTTATTTCAAACAGTTCAGATCCCTGTATTTTATAATGTGATGCATAACATATTTCTTCAGTTTTTCGGTATTCAGTGTGTAGAATTTATCTTCGCACGCCCTTTTTACTTTTAGTCTAAAGAAACAATGACTAAGAGTGTTTCACGATGCTAATAACACTCGAGGGGCATTGTTCGCAAAAATCCTGTAATAGCAGGATTGCAAACCTAGTATATATTTCGATTTCTGCGAATAGCATTACAGCAAGTTATGATAAATTCTATATTGAGAGCACAAACATAAAAGCACTGGTAATAATCTAAGAGTAACGAAGGTGCTAATGGTTGTCCTTATTACCGTAACGTGGAATTCTGGAATCATTACATCTTGTGTTTCAAATAAGTACATAAAGATTCCAAGAAATTGAAACCTCTATGCTTCTCAAAACTATGTATTTAATTAGGATGTATCAGACGTAACTACGTAGCTACATATCAATATACGCAAAATTTTACTATCTCAAGGTATCAGACTATATAAAAACACAACTAGAAATTGGTATATTTAATGAAATCAATTACCTTGTGAAAAATTTAGAAAGTTGTTATATCGTCCCTTTGTTTCTTTGTAATCATAGTTACAGTTTCTTGTAGCTGCAATTGCAAAAAGCTCTTCCGATTATTAAATTTTCTAACACAAAAAGTTATGATATATAAATAATGTTTGTGACATCGGGTCTCTATTTTCACTTATAATAATGAAATATTTATTCACCAGAGCACGAAATAAGTATTTTGATATGTACCTGAGTTAACTCTGATATCGTATGTATCGTGGCGCTCAAAAGTCTTTGACCAGGTTATGGCAACTACTTTGAAAAAAATGCAGAATATGACAATTAAATCTGTCATATATGTAGTTTTGTGTGCAAAAATACACACTTCTAGGTCATGGTGAGTGGTGGGTGTTAGTGGGTCATGGTGATGGTGGGTCGCAGTGGGTCGCGTGCTCTTGACCCACGATCGACTGACCTTCCGACTCAATGACCAACTCTAACTGTGGCACTTTTCGGAATATCTGTACAAATTTTGAAAAAGTTCCAAACGATATGTAATGGTTACAATTTAGGTTAAGGTATTGCTAGTCTGCTGTTTAATTTTTGAATGGAACTACGATTCGCCATGACATTTTTCTACATATTGTTTTTGTGATAAAACGTTACTGAGGAATAGAAATTACAACTGTTTTTCGATTCAAATTTTTTGAGTTAACAGGTTGAAAATGAAATCCCTTAATGTTCAACTATTATGCCTGTTAGGTTAAGGAAGACTATGATTGAAGCAAGTGAATTATGATGGACGAATTGGTGTAATGATGAATTGGGAGTGTCCCGAGAAAACCCACGAGCACTATGTTATCCGTCTCAACCTTACTTGACTTGGGAACAAACCAGCACCCCACCCATCAGATTGTTTAGTAGGGGGTCTCACTTTCAATTCCCGTAGGGAAAGCCTTTGAAATATAAAATGCCCTCAGTGTATCTGTGTTCGTGTCTCTGTCGTTCAAGGTTATTGAAATTACCTGTAAAACGAGATTAACCGAATATAATAGAGATAAGTTACAGAGATACTTTCCGTCTTTTTTAAATTTAACGTTGAATTTTCTGGACTGCACTATTTTATCGTGACCAAAATCAGTGGTTCATGGTTAATAAATCATTGGAATCGTAAACGTTTGCAATTTCCTACATAGATGAGTGATTGTTGACTCTTACTTAATAGAACGGTCTTAGGTTAGTGGCTTGAGCATTCGCTTAGTGTGTTAGGGGTCTGCGGTTCGATTCTGCGAGGATATTCAGAAAAAAAATATAATTTAAAATGTTCATATTTCTGATACATAATAAAATTAAGAATTGTCAATTTCTCTCGTTCTTACAAGTTAGAGTTGAAACGACTTCCTTCACAGGGAAAAAGTAATTACATGACCTCACAATATACAATTTCGATTTCTACTGTCTGAAAACTTTGCTTATTTCGCAAAAGAATCATGATTACAAACAGGTTACTTTGAGGCCTAGGTGAGTCATAAATTTGCCTGAAACGTCATTGTGTAATTGTTACTAAGTGTTCTTCCACTCTTACTAGAAATAATAATAATATTTTCGTTCGGCATTTACAACAAGTTCCAAAAATTGAAAATAATAACTATTCTTTTTTGTATATTTTGATAATATATCAATATAACGCATACATAATCCAATGTCTTTTACCCAAAAAAAGGGTGTTACTTTGAAAGGGTATTGTGATGAAGACAAATCCTACTTAGCTTCTGTTAAGGCATCCGAATGTTCGATTTTCACATTATCCAGTAGCTGACACTTTTTTCGTATCTTTTCTTTGCACAGTATCTCTCATAACTCAATTCATCGTTATATAGGATCCAAAGAATTTATCTTCATTTTCGTAATTTCAGTATGTTTATTTGCATTGCACAAGGATGTAATTCTGAGGTATCAAATATTCAGTAATAACAATAATAATAACATTATAGACAAAAAATTCCGTATGAGGAAACTTTTTATTAAAGCCTCGCGTGTAAATCGCCCGTAGCGTAAGCGAGAAGTTACAAAATAGTCGGGATTAGAGAGAAGTGTCAGGACCAACAGGTCATACCCTCTTCATACGTTCCTACAACTAGCTAAATGTTTTAACGGGAAGTTTCCCTACCACTAGCTAAATATTATAACGGAAAATTTCCCTACAAATAGTTAAATATTATAAAGGAAAGTCCCTACAACTAGCTAAATGCTTTAGCGGAAAGTTTCGAGGGAAATTTGGTGTGGAAATTAGGGATTCTGAAATCACAAGAGCCGTAAGAAAATTTGTTTTTAAGTAATGGTTATGCCGCCCAAGCTACACAAGACGTCGATGATGAGAATGAAAGAAATATTGGAATAAAGAAAGTGGGAGGAAACGGAACCCAGAGATAACCTATCAACACACTGTTTGTTCAGCACTAGGCGGGAGTTGGGTGGAACACGTTGTAGCTTTAAATTAACAACACTTTAGTAATAATAATAATATAAATAATGCTATTAAAAGCTTTAAAGTTGGCAAAACTTACTTAAACTTAGGGGTTTCGGGGAAGGGGTTCCGTACCTTCATGGGACACATCTACAGCTACTCAAATTTAAACGGAAGCCTTCCGCTAATATTTCGTGTAGAAAATATTTTACTGTACGTTTTCAGGAAAATAACCGTAATAAAGAGAACTGAATATAATTGAACACTAGAGCTTGTAATAAATTAACTTGTGGAGTTTGCAGATGTAATTATAAAAGCTTAGCTACAAGAATATTTACACAGACCAAAATTAAGTGAGCTCTGACATACAAAGTAACAAAATAATGTATAAGATTCAGTGTACAGAGCAATTGTTGTTTAAAGAATGGCTTACACAATTTCGAGAATCGAGATAAGCCGAGAAATGTTTACGATACTTTTCGTCTTGTCTCGATTCTCATCTCCAAAGCATGACGATAGTTTGACTTAGCCTTGTCCCGTCTTGAATTACAATGTTAAGTTTCATCCCGATTTTGTTTGTTTGTTTTAGAATCGAGATGAGAAATTCGTGTTTTCATGGGCAACATTACACAAAACCGAAATTTTTTTGGCTAATATCACGTTTCTGCTTGTAATGGTATGACCTGAGCGATAATAGGTTTTTTAATTTTTAAAAATTCTTTATGATAATTATTATTCTTAGTACTATTATTCCTGAAGGATTGATAGTTCAAGTTTCGAAACAAACTAGTATTCAAAAATTTGAATGTAAAAAAGTGTGTGTTATCGCCCATCAATCGCCATCAAAATTTCTAAAGTAAAAAAAAAAAAAAAAAAAAAATGCACGACATGCATTCGATCGAGGAACCTGCAGATTACTGGTCAAACGCCTAGACTACTGAACCGCGATCATCACGCTGTAAATGATTCGTCTTCAGTCTAGATACGTTAAGTTTCTCTTCCTCAGCTTGTAAAGTTGTATATTATTTTTTTCTTCCTATCAAAAACATTTCTTGTTCCCCTTACGGTGATATAAGTGAATGATCTTCGGTACAGTTTGTATTAAGAAGTTGAGTTGTTCTTAAACCTTTGGATCGTAAGTTTGTTTTTTTTTCCACACGAAACTACAGATAAGACAGATTTCTGGTCAAAGACTTATAACCGCCACGATATAAATAATTGTTCAATTTGATATAGTGAAAGAAATTAAAACCTTTTATTTTGAGAGTAGAGAGATACAAAGACTTCTCAGTGGTACTCCATTTCATATTTCTAAAATATTTCATGTAATAAAACAAATTAAGCTTTATTTGATCATAAAATATAGCGATTAATTACATTTTTTTTGTTACTTAATCATTATCTCCATTCAGATTTCCTTGGTTGTTGAATTTGTTACAGGCGCGATAAGATATTAGCTTTGCACGGAGAACAGGATACGTTTATTACAGTAAAGGGAGCCATTTGTCATTCAGATGAGGAATCTCATACTTCGTTACAGTTTGGCAAAGGTATTCATCGATCACGTTTGTCAAGACATATGCTGACACAGGAAAGTGAAAAGCTTCATACGTACGAAAAGCGAGATAAATGTTTTAGTCAAAATTCAACTTTGTTAAGCGGTAAGTTAGTTCATACAGGCGAAAAATCCAACATCTGCGGAGTATGTGGAATGATATTTAATGTGTGTTCAAGTTTGCCTAGGAACAAGTTAAGCCACACAGAAGAGAAACATTACTCATGCCAAGAGTGTGGTCGCGCATTTACTCTACGCTCAAATTTGGCTAGACACATGTTAACCCACACAGGGGAGAAACATTACACATGCGAAGAGTGTGATAAGGCATTTACTGGACGCTCAAATTTGGCTAGACACATGTTAACCCACAGAGGAGAAAGAAACCACACGTGCCAAGAGTGTGGCAAGGCATTTAGACAAAGTTCACATTTGTCTACACACATGTTAACCCACACACGAGAAAAACACCACACGTGCCAAGAGTGTGGTAAGTCATTTTCTCGACGTTCAAATTTGGTTACGCACATGTTAAACCACACAGGAGAAAGAAACCACACATGCCAAGAGTGTGGCAAGACATTTAAACTTAGTTCATATTTGTTTACACACGTCAATCCACATAGGACAAAAGCCTCACTTATGCGAAGAGTGTGGTAAGGCATTTAGGCATGGTTCACATTTGTCTAAACACATGTTAACCCACACAAGAGAAAAACACCACACGTGCCAAGAGTGTGGTAAGTCATTTTCTCTACGTTCAAATTTGGCTACACACATGTTAATCCATACAGGAATAAAACATCACAAATGCCAAAATTGTGCTAAGGGATTTTATGGACGTTCAGATTTGGCCAGACACATGTTAACCCACACAGGAGAAAAACTTCACACGTGCCAAGAGTGTGGTAAGTCATTTTCTCAACGTTCAAGTTTAGCAACACACACGTCAATCCACACAGGAGTAAAACATTACACATGCCAAGATTGTGGTAGGGGATTTAATCAACGCTCAAATTTGGCTAGACATATATTAATCCACACAGGAGAAAAATCTCACATATGCCAAGAGTGTAGTAGGACATTTAATAAACGTTCAAGTTTGGCTAAACACATATTAATCCACACAAGAGTAAAATATCAGAGATGCTGAAAGTTTGGTATGGGATTTAGTCTACGTTCAAGTTTGGCTACATACATGTTAATCCAAACAGGAGCAAAACCTCACATATGCCAAGAGAGTGGTAAGTCATTTAAACGACGCTGAGAATTGGCTACTCACTAAATTAATTCACACAGGAAAAAAATCTGACACGTGCCAAGACCCTGGAATGGAGTCTATTCAACGCTCATACGTGTTGATCCTAGTGATGGGCAGTGGGAATATTCCTGGGAAGGAATTTATTTCCATTACTTTATGTTCGAAATTATAAAAACAATACGACTAATTACTTTATTTGTATATATTGTGATTTAGTTCTAGGTATTAAAGAATTTTGAGGTTTAAAAATTTAAAATTATTTAACAATTTTTTTATATATCTAATTACATGACATTTTAAGTTCCATTTTCATTGCACTAGAAAAGAATAATTGTTAGCGGTTCACATTTGGCCAAAACTACGAAAATGTAGGTTGATTTTCGGAAGAAACGAATTGATAGTAGCGTTCGAGTAGTCAAGAAAATATCGAACCCATTTTTTTGGGAGCAGTAGTTGAGTTGTACAAACCGGAAAGGCAAGTCGAAATGATTTATGTGAGAAAAGAAAGTGAATTGTCGTTAACGAAGATAGAAAAGAACGTGTCCTGCGGTTCTGTAACCCGCCTTTACTCGATAATGCTTGCTTGCCAATACTACCTAAATTTAATATTGGTAATATAGTTTAAAATGAAACCATAAACCAACAACATCGGAATTGAATATCGCAAAAAGGTAGGGACAAAGTCTGACCCGTTAAAGCTAAGCAATCGCCAAAAGTAGCGAAGTACTAATTTACAAATGATGGAAAGAAAGCATTTTGTAAAATTAATGTAGAATTATGTATAAATACAAATGAACCACTATTAATAAGCCGTGAAGCACCGTTAGTACTAGACGTAAGTATTTCTCGTTTCTCTGACTCGAATTTCTAAAGAGGTGCTCGGTCTTCTTTTATATATGAATTAACGCAAGGAATTTCGAGAAATGGGCAGGAAGAAAAGTCTTGTGTGGCAATGTTAGACGCAAAATTCTAAAGACAAGAAAGTGTCTTGCAAATATTGTGAACATACATATTTATGCGCAAATGTTGACAAAATGGTGGTACGTGTATGGTCTGGCAGTTACCCAACCTAATTTGTTTTTACCATTTAAGAATTTAATATGTTTATAATATCAGTAGTAGAAGTTTAGAAAATCCACTAATATATAAATTTGAACTGTTTAGCGGTTTAAAAGTATGTGGACTTTTTATACGATTTTTGAAACATATTTATTTTGATAGAACATATTGTAAATAAATATCCTTTTTGCGTACTGTCTAAATATAATAAAATATCAATAAGATATCATCGTTCAGAATATATATTCTAAAGACTCTCTTGCGGACAGCAGTAATAATATACTGTGATATAAAAACCAATTTAACTTTGAAATCATAATTTAGTAACAGAATGCAATTTTCTTTTGATTGTACATAAATTTCCGGAAAAGTCCCATTTTTGGGAATCTTTCCAGGAATATTCCCAAAAAATATCTTCCTGGGAATTTACCCATCACTAGTTGAGCCACACAGTACTAAAACCTTACACGTGAAAATATGTGGAAAAGGATATAGTCTACGCTCAAACGTTGAAAGGCATTTCAATACACAAGTGAAAAACCAGAGATGCAAAGAGCGTAGCATAGCATTTACTCAAGGTTCACATATAGCAAATCAAATGTTAATCCACGCGGGGAGTGTAGAAAGGCATTTAGTGGCAGTTCACGTTTGGCAAATCGCATGTTAAAACACACAGTTCAATGACCAAACTTCAATAGGATTTAGTTTGAAATCAGCTTTGTCAAAACACTTAACTAGACATAGCATATAGAAAAGAATTTGACGCACTCACAGCTTATTAAGTCAAGTTTTCTAAGAAATGCTAAGTGCACGATAAATACCCTGCTAAATAGGTCTACAATAGAATTAAATATTAAAGGAATCAGACCACATTAAGCCTTTGAAATATCGTACTTGCCCTTTGTAATGGAAAGTAAGTTTTGGAACACAAGTTGTTAAGTCTGTATTTTGGGGGCAAATTTTACGGGAAATTGGTTCTGCATCTACTCTACGAACGGCGCTACTGCTTTGCCGCCACAGGGATTACTGCATACTGAAAAGATGCTGACACCGAGGAAGATTCGGGTGACAATTCCACAAATGAATGTTTATATAAAGATAAAAACTCCAAATATACCAATTCTTGAGACTTCTTATATGTAAGGGAGTTTTGAGCAACACGTTTAAGCGACGTCGATAATGAGGATCCAGCGGGAAAACATTTTTCCATGTGTATTCCAACATTAGGACTTTCTGGACCAACTACGTTTTGGGTGCACCTTGCTGGCGGATACATTCTTGCGCAGGTCCGTTTTCGCCGCATATATTTATATTTCTCGTTTCCAGGACATTCTTTCATGCTAATTGACAGAAACTTTGAGTAAATTAGGGACAAGAAGCGATCAAAAAATCAGGTCCTCGTCCCATCCAAATGGGTCAAATTCATCAGCCAAACTTTACGTTAAAATCGTATTAAGGTTGCATGTGTAAAAAAATGACTCATTAATAATAGGGAACACGATTGCTATCCAGTAGCTGACGTCTTTGATTTCAAAACGGCATTAATGGCATTCTTATCCAAAGTCTTAAAGACTTTACCGGAATACATGCTGTATGGTCGGAGAGAGAGTGTGTAAGAAAAGTTCGTCACACAGTATCTTGTACTCTTTCTCGCTCACAGTCGTTTCTGAAGCGCGGGATGATGAAAAAAGAATGTGCATGTGGGTTGTTAAAAATAAAGTTAGTAGTTATGTTTTGTATTCCTTACTTATTCTTTATTGTGTACTCAGAAGTTTTTGAGTATACTGACTTCCCAACTTTTCACTCCTTTAATAAGAAAAGTTGTTAAATAAGGTTTCAAATTTTCTTTATAAGTATGTGGTACTGTAAGACAACGTCACACCTCTCGAAACGAATCAGCATACAAAATTTTAGTCCATTGTATTAATATATCGGTATTTCTATCAAATTTAAGGCGCGATCCTGCAAAATCTAGCAATAATGAGTTAGCAACTTTTGATTCTAGTGCGTCTTTTGATTCGCGTTCAAGCTTGGCAAGATAAATTTTAATATACACAATTGGAAAACTTCAAACATACTTCGAGTGTGGAAAGGTATTTGGTCTATGTTCAAGTTTGGCAGGACATTTTAATACACAGATGAAACTCTCACACATGACAACACACAGGCGAAAACAAGATTTATATGGAGCTCACGTTTTGCAACGCACATCTTAAAACAAACGGGAGAAAACATATTATTAAATTCTAAAAAAAAATAAAGCTTTCTAAGTGTGTAGAAAGGACTTAAAGGTTATATTTCGCAATAGATATATTAATACAGATGGGGAGAAATTGCTCGTGTCAAGACTATGTAGAATGGTATAATCGAAGTTCAATTTTGGGGAAACATGCTATATCATACAGGTAAAAGATGGCTGTGCATAATTGTAAAAGGCTTCTACATGAAGTCCATTCAAGTTACACACGTGATAAAATATACAAATGCGAGAAATCTTAGTTGTCAAAAATGCTATATAATTCGTTCAATATCGCGTATCAATCTCACGTACTGGTAATTCACGTTTCCGCTCGCGACTACAGCAATTCGGCCGTGATCGATTATTCATTTTTTTTTTTAAGCATTGTGCATGGTGAAAAGTGTATGTTTTAGAGCATTTAGGTTTAGTAAATTAAGGCAAATCATTGCTGACCAAAAGTATACTTTTAAATTAAATTACAACACTGCTAAATATGAATGAACACGGTGAACAAACACAAAAGTACAGAATCCAACCTAATCAACATCCATGTGACTGAGCTTCTGGTAATGCTGATATCTATTGTAGGGAGCAGTAATGATTGAGTGCTTTTTCACATGTTTTTCCACAATATGTGGATTCAAGGATGGTTCAAAGTTAATAATCATCCACGTCACTGCCCTCTTTCTGAGTTTGCTGGCATGTATTGCAAGTAATGGTAATTGTTGACTGCTTTCTGAACACGTTTTCTCCACAATCATTACATTCAAGGCCAGTTCTGTTGTTTTCCCTTGACCCGCAGATATAGCAAATATATCTTCGGATTGCTTACACTGGTTCTTCATGGGTAGTTAGTTTTCTGTATTGTGCCAAACACACCAGCAATTTTTTGCAAAGTTGATATTTTGGGAGCAGCTTTCGGGTTTGCAATTATTAGATCTAATGCTAACTCGTACATATATAGTCTTGTTGTCTTATTTTTGATGTTAGGGCAGTTAAAACTGAAACAGCGACTGAAAAATAATACATATGAAATAATGAAACTTTTAAATAATAAAATAATGAAATTTATATTTACATTTTTATGTAAACGTGAAACAAAAAAATCACGATTTGGCTCCCTCTGACGGCAGATAGGCCGCCCACCCTCCACTACCAACTTTGGGATTTTACTGAAGGGAAGTTATGTCTTTGATTGATGTTTCTCGCAGAGGATTGATGTTTCACAGTAGCGAGATATTGCTTTAGGATAACACATAACTTTCTAATCCACATTTATAAATGGGAGAGAAACGGACTGTTTTCCAAGAACAGGAAAAACAGGTTTCCCAGAAATATCTATTAAAAGTGAGCGAAAGTAGAAAACAAAGAAATAGATAATGTCGAACGCAGAAACGTCAGGCTTGTATTGTCCTGGCCAGAGGCTCTCTGTCCGGAGAGAAAATAAGAGTAATTCATCCTCTGGAGGAGCGATAGAGAAATGAGAAAGTGAACGAGCAAACGGATTGAACAGGAAAATACGTTAAATATGCATTTGAGAATTTGTTACAAATGTATTCGTTAAAATTTTCAGTACTTTCCTCATCTTCTGAACGTCATATATCATTGTACATCACAAAAGGTATGCTAGAAGTTTTAGACTTAGATCTGATAAGATACCAAAATTGTTTAGTGTTGTTGATGCTGGTGTCTGATTTTTTAAAAATATAGTATAGATATTTGCTGCATGTCAATAGCTTTTTTATATTAAGTTCTATATCAGAAATTCTTTTTAATATATGTATTCATTTGGAAATGTACGACAGTTCCCAAAGCTTTTTTTTTTTTAATTTCGTAATATGTAGCGACTCGGTTCGCTGTTCCTTGTTGGAAATTTCATTGTTTGTACTTTCTTGAACAGTACAAGATATTTATTGTTGCATTAAAAACATGAGCGAATGAATCCAGTGTCTCGTCTGTTGATCCATCTAGTAAAAGTGTTCACTGTAACACCTGTTGTACTTAACAAATTTCACCCAAAGGGGCATTTCTTCACTCGGGTACAAACTTTCTTTTTGAGTCTAATTGCTGGCGTGGAACTAGTGGTCTGGGAGAAGGAACTCTTTATATGAGATGACGGATTCTATCGGAAAAACAGAGATGGCATAATCTAAGCTGTTACTCTTACGCGCGTTATGAAAATTGTACTATCCCAAATCGAGTGCTTGAGTAGAATAGTGGACAAAGGGATGTCATTTGTGTCTGAAGTTATCCCTTGTTTATTGTAGATCCATATCTAAGCCCAAGCTATAGTCAACGAAATGAGCAACTTTGTCACCTTGTGACAACATCTGGAAATGATTCGTGGCATGTTTTAAGTAAACTTTGAGGACTGTTCCTATATGGTTTGTAGAAACAACCGGCGAAGTTTGTTTTTGGACAGACTTACCTCTGCTCACACTCACGTACGAGATCATTCTGTGCTCTGCTGCCCCATTTATTTTAATACTACAAACAAACCGCCCCTATGGTCTTGCGGTCGTTTATCTATGTAGAGAAGTGGTTGAGAAACGGCATTCCACTGTTCCTTACCGATACTTTCAAACATGTTTCACTCACCACTAAACAGCCATATTTCAGCAAATAACTAATATTCATAGCACAGTCCGTAAAATTGTTTTTAATGCTTTGGTAGTATAGTTTAAACGTGGTTTTCTGTTCACTGCAGTTTTCATCAGCATTATTCTGTATATCGCCGTATGAAATGCAGAATATGGAGCACCTTATTTGGCACACTTCTCTACCTGGGATCACGTTGTCAAGGTTCCTCTTTTCTTGCCCTCTGTGTTGAATATTGTAAATTATATTAATTGAGTGTTCTGTAGCAATAAATGATAACGATATTTCACTGCATTTCCAGCTGGAGATACTGTCAAACGCAGAATCTAGCCGCAACCTTACTACTGGGTTCAATATAGGAATGATAAAGCACAGAGATAGCACAAATATTTTTCCCGAAGCAGGAGCACGAACTTTAACTTTTCTATGGTTTGATGCTATCTTTTTGAACGTTATGCATAGACGATCCTAAGTACATACAAAGATTTCTTACTGCCAAATTTAACATACAGATTTACGGTGTGGTTGGCTGCGCCATCCAAAATCTGTCAAAAGCTTTCGATCCTCTAACCAAAAGTTTTCCACATAGCTTTCCTTGTCCGATTACCTAGTCCCACTCTGGAGCTATACCAACGTCTAACTTTTCCTACATTACAGTACTATATCGGAAAACTAAATCTCACCTATATCAACAACGCTTCTAAACTCAGCACCCTTTATTGATGCAATATCTAGTATCTCATTTTAGACACCACACCAAATCGCTATCAGCATACACTTGTCCCTAATATTTACGCTCTGTCAGTACACTTTACCCCCGTGAGGTTAATCGTTTTTAACCCTACAGTAGTATCGTGAAAGAAAATTTCATGAATGGTAACATTTAGCCTCCTAGACCCAGGAACATTTTTGCCTGATGTGAACTAGGCTTTAAATTTTTATTATATTTACAATATTAACTACAAACACCAGACAGTGGATAAGCTTTAAGCGAAACTGTACATTCATTTTTATTGAAGCAGTATCTTTCTTGTTATAATTAAGTTCGATACCTATGTGACTATTTTATTGCTTAAATACCGGCACTCAAAATAAAATATGTATTAACTAGAAAGAAGTAAACCAGCATTTACCCTAATAGCGATGTATTACACATAGGGAAATTCACGTTTCAATTCTGCAGCAGTCTCTACACATCATTTTTGCGTGACTTAGGCAAATCCAGTTACAGCACCTTTGGCAAAATATCTGCTCTTAACTGTGTTTATATATGTAATATCATCCTAGTTTTCCTACTTGAGGAGGTACAGGAGCACCTTCTTCTAGAGTCAGACAAACAACCTTGCCTCCGATTTTCGAAGCCCTGTGGGATTTGGTTTACTCAGTGCTCTGTTTCAATGAAACTCTTCCCAGTTGCTTTATGTATATTCGTTGTTGCAATTTAGTCGCTACAATCGACGGAGGCTTTCTATTGCATCATGTAACGTGGATGCGCTTAGCCAATATCCGTCAGATATGTCTCCAGTATGATAAATATATTCAACAACACTACGGATACAGAGTAAACGTCGTTTTTGATGGCTACTCAGGTTCAAGCACAAAAGATGAAGAGCACGAGAGGCGAAGATGTAAAGAATTTGCAACGGAGGCAATAATCGACGATTTCAAACCATTTATTGTATCCCAAGAACTGTTTTTGGCAAGCGTCTCCAACAAAAGAAGATTTATAGAACTGTTAACAGAGCATCTTCAATCAGCGGCTGTTAAGGTACTTGAAGCTTTCGCCGACGCAGACTTCTTGCCGGTTTTAACATCAGTTACCATAGCAAGAACAGGAGTATCTTCAGTTCTTGTAGGAGAAGACACTGATTTGTTAGTTCTTTTGGCTGTACATTCTGATGTAGATTTCGAAGTTTGGATGCTAATACCAGGAAAAAGAGACAATCCTCACAAAGTATACAGCAGTAGGAAACTTCAAGCTGACCTCGGAGAAGTTCTTTCTAATATTCCTTTTCTCCATGCCGTAACTTGGTGCGATACAACTTCTACGCCGTTTAGGAGAGGAAAAAGATAACCTTTAGGAAATTTTGAGAGAACTCTCTTTTAATAAAACGTGTAAGTGTATTTAACAGTCAGACGCAACTCACGAAGAAATTGTGAATGCTGGAGAATCCTTTCTTCTAGACTTATATGGCTTGGGTATAAATGGTAATCTGGATAAAGCAAGGTACAGTCAATACATGAGAACTGTGGCAATACAGTCTCTTAAAGCAGCATTTGACTTATCTTCACTTCCACCATCATCAGCCTCACCAAAAGCCACATTTGGACCTCGTTTATCACCAGGTTTATCAGTAGCACGGCGTGAATTTATCATCAACGGATTGGGGATGGATGTTAATAGATGGTTATTACAAATCCATTTCAAGTGAAAATACCTCTGCACCTGTAAATATCTTGTAAACGTAAGTCTGGTTGCCAACGAAGTTGGAATGTCGAAGAAGTGGCTTAAATTGATCGACAACGTGTGGTTATTGTGTTGATCATGGCTGTGAAAACCGTTCACACATTCTAGATAAGGATGATGACATGAAAGAGCTTGAACAATAAGCAGTGACACGAGCAGTTCCACACTCATGAATTATTCTTGTGTCTAACAATTACTGTTTATTATATGATATATTTTATGGCTGAAAGTTAACTTGTTTCACTTTATAATCATAAACATCTTGTTTCAGAAGACAATCATATAAATCTTGTTTTTTAAAGATATAACCTATACATTAGAAGACATCATAGCAGATCTCTAGAAAGAATTGAACCGAAAATATAATTTATTCGTTGAATATTAATTTAAAAACGAATTGTTTCAAAAGAAAACAATATGAATCAGTTGAATCATAAAATAGAGAAATATTTTTCAGTATTGAAAAATTAAGTTTTAGATAAAGTTTAACGTACATCTGTTCCTTAAGAACATTTAATAAGCTGTATGTTTCACACTTACTTATGGTAGAAATATAACAGAAGTCATCCGGAATATTGCAACTATTATTTGCAATACAAATTTCGTTTACTTCCGTTTACAATGACATAAGTGATTTTGATGCGCCTATTTTTAAAGATGGTCGGTAATTAATATTAACCTTGTAATTCTATTGATATGACATACATTCTCTAGGTACTGATTGCTGAAATGAGTCAACAGTACGATAATCCCTCTCAACAAAGAAAATCAGAGACAACGGTTTGTAGAAAGGAAGGTCAAAAGATAAACACTATGTAGCCGCAAGCTATTTTGTAGAGCTGGAATGCTTTTAGCTCGTGCACGGCGTCTACATATTTAAGGAACTCTCGTCACCCATCACTCCCTCTCACTTTAGCAAACAGCCAGTTGAGATAACACCTGTAAAGTACATACTTAAACCAAACATAATGTATGATCAATTAAATGAAGCCGAAAGACTAACCATGTGGTTACAAGAAGAAATGACCAATACAGAATATAGTGGTGGCCAATGCAACTTGATGCAAGCTCTGGGGGAGCTACAAGATAGCATACAATTTGAATCCGCGCTTTATAGAATAGAAAATTTCGCCTTATGCGCGCTTCGCGAGATTTTCCCTCAAATGCTGGTAGTAGATGTCACCCCAGCTTTCGGGATAACTACGTCGGACTTACGCCCCTCCTTCTCTTCCTTGCCTTTCTTCTGGACATCAGTTAGGGCAGCACGGATGTGCGACTTCATCCGTGTCTAGCCTTTACAATTGGTATACTAGTAAAATTGGCTCAACCATTTTTAGACACTCCTAATTCTATTTTTACTTGCAACGTGACTCTAATCCTATTAATAACGGGTTTCGTAGATGATAAAAAGACATCGAGGCTAATTTTACAGATAGTAGAAATAATACTAAATACACAGATAAGGGGTATTGGTGATAATCTCATGATCAGCATTAGAGGTAAATTTAGCAGATCCTTACCCTTTTTATTAGATTGTTGCAATTCAAGTAATTCATTCCTTGTTCCTTATACAAACTGATTACAGCGGTCGGTGTTTCTAACGTATTTATCTTCTTACTTTCTATTAGGTTGCCTACAGAACTGGATACTAAATTGAAACACGTAATAAAGCACTCATGTAAGTGGCGATCACTTCAATCTAAGCAAATGTTTCTTGCGCCTTGCTTGTCTTACAAGGTGTATTTCCCTATGTCATTTGTAGAGGAATTCCATTATCTCATACATAAGGTACTTCACCCGGACACAGTGTATATTCACTTGACTTACGGTTTCCTTGACGTCCTAGAAAGGCTGTGTTCCGGGCTAGTAGACTTGCAACTTTAATCGGAGGCCCTCACGCAAAGTTTGAACGACTTAACTCAAGCAAATCTTTTCAGCATACGATATTTCCAGGCTAGGTCAGCATCTACAAACACCTTACACTTGGTGTCGCTCCATAGCGACGCTCCGAATTACAAGTTCCAGTTTTGGTAAACCACAGTACCATACAATATCCGACCGAACTAAGATCCTGCACTCGGATGCATGGGGATATATTGTGTTATGGGAACAAACATTGTGGAAAGAACTCTTTGCTTTTATCCCTCCCGCCAAACCTTCGACATCTTACCTCCTTGTTTTCTATTTCATATAAGACGCTACCTTGCCCTAAAATATTATGGACCATATGCAGAGTCGTATTGACGTCTGATTAACACCTGATTACGGGGTTGACTAAAGGATGGTTATCAACATTGTATTCAGAGTCTCTGATTAGGACGTGGTATTGGACGAAGTTAATCACATGTGACTAATTAATCTAGAGCAGATTCTAATCTTTTACCCACGATTTAGCTTGCGACACAACATTTCGTAATTCATATATTTTCATTTTTACAGACTACGCATGCGCTCATCAACTTTTCCGTAATTGCCGCATTTATTTTACTCATCGATCCATTGGGGCTCTATAAGTTAATCATACCCAAATCATCATTTTAGTTGTACTAAGAGTAGACTCTGAATACCAAAAAGTGCACCTTCCTTAGTAAAGATTTAGTATACTTACTAACTAGTCTCAGACTAACCTTCGATTAACGAATTCTCTCTGAATACCGCCCTATAAGATCGGTAACTTCATCTCATACAAATTGTGGTTACCCATCTTTGGAAAGAAAATCACCCATTTATGTCAAAAACTTATTTCCAGTACTAATACGGCTTTCATATGCACTTGCTCACAGGGATGAATGGTACTTCGCTTCAATATAGGGCCATTGCAAGACAGGTTACATTGGGTCTAATTGCTGGAAGAGGAAATAATTCCTAGATTAAAAAACATCAAGATTACAAAGATGGTTAGTTACCCTTAAGTCACCTACCTATAAAGGGTGTAAACAGCATACCAAGTGGCTGTCGAGTTTTTCCACACAGAACAACTGAATTTGATGGGGATCCCCATTCACCAACTCTTTGGCCCACTCTTGCAACTCTTGCTGCTGTGGTCTGACTTTTCGTTTTATTTTCTTGATGTCGTCCTTCTCCGATACGGTAGACCACAACGAATTGTAGATTGAATCCATCAGGTCATCCTCCTAAACAATGGGCAGTTCTTCTCTGCCCACCCATTCGCTGAAATCATGACAATACGTTACACTCCCTCCCACACTTGATATTCTTAGGAATCTAAGTCTTGCATGATACTAAAATATAGCGATTGCTATACACCTACCTTTCTTAAGTTTAGACGATAACCGACATAGGATATCCATTCTCCTTACAAGCTATAATCAGAGCCGCGCAGTATCGATGAACAGATACAGGAAACAAATACCTTTCGCAACGCATCGACCAGGTTCAATGTACTAATTTTTTCCTTTTTCTTTTCTATCTGATCAACACATGCCATCAAATGAATTAAAGCTAGGACATCTGTCATATCGTACGTATCAATTAGAGAGATTTGAGGCGGCTACTGATTTGATTTTCTTCTTTCTTTGTTTTCCCTTGTCCTTTGCAGAATTCCTTAAGCTTACATCTAAGGCCAACATTCTTTCTTTTCAGAATATGTTAACCCTCCGTTGGGTCGTTACAATTGCCTTATGGAGTGTTACAGCACATCATTCTTAAGCTAAGACCTCCATCCCATTTGTGGCTAATGCAGGAGTGTCATGGAAACCTCTCCATTCGCAAGTAGCTTACAATAGGCTAGCTATTTTGGCTTATACGCTTCCTATACAAAGCCTACCTAATCTGAATTCTGATTTCCAACTTGTGCTACACGCATTCAAATCCGGGTATTGCGACCAAACGCTTGATGCATTGGAACATTCATGCCAGATCCTAAATTCAATTATGGATATTCAGAAGGTTCTATCTTGGTGTTGCAATGTAGTCACTAAAGGAACATTCCAGAATTTGTTACAACGCCGCAGAAAATGAGTGGTCATTAAACAACTAATTGAGCAAGCTCATCTGGATCACACGGATATGCTTTTAATACGAGATTCAACGCGAAACTTTTTTCTCCAAGTTGAAGAAGCCTTATCGAATATTCAATCACGAATAAAATCTTTACAAAAGACGGTCAACCGCGTCGAGAGGAAGAATCTAAAACCCATAATACAACCTTGCTAGTACAAGTTCTTTCCCCTAGTAAACTGGTCGCCTCGGTGCACTATGAGCTGCTAAAAAAGGACATTCATACAGCTTGCGTAGAAGGGAGCATGTCCCTAAGCGCAGTTAACCCTATTCAATTGAATAATGACTTATACATTGTGGAAAACAGATTACCATGACTAGGATTTTCATTGTCTATTCCTCGACCCGACCTTTTCCGGTATTATAATTTGCGGAAAATTAACTGTCACTTCACATCAAACAAGGTGTCCCTCATTGTAAAAATTCCGATCCATTGCGGCTTAAATCCGATTCGATTGTTCCGACTAATTCCACTCTCATTCTATTATTACAATGAGACTTGCTGAAGCCGTGATTGATTCAGTGGCTGAAGCATTACTCTACTCAGTGATCGCACTGACAATCTTTGGCATTATTCTATTATGCTCCTATGGGTTCATTTTTTTCTCCTCTTTCCGCTGTTGTGGAATAATCACTCTAATTCACAGGAATCAAGTCCGTCATCCTACGTTTCAATTGGTGGTTCGCATCCCCTGTCACTCCCCAACTCCTTCATCATGACAGTCACTTATGACGAGCGTGGGCTCTCCTACTTGTCAACTCCACATATCCTGTCGCCCGTGCTTTAGATCTTCAAACAGTTGCACATCCCGGTCTGATTACTGAGAAAGACCCCAATATCTTGCTATATGACTCTTCCTTGCCAATGGCTCAGTGGTAGAGCGTTCACCTCTGGTGTATGGGTCCCGGGTTCAAACCCTGTTCCCGTCAAGTGAACATTGTGATAGACAAACATCGTGTGCGTGAGTTTTCCCGGGGTTCTCCTACGTTTCCTCCCACTTTCTTCATTCCACCATTTGATTCATTTCTCATCACTGTCTCCTTTAGCCTAACCGCAATAACTGTGGGACGTAAAACTCAAGACTCTTTTTTTCTTCCTTGCCCGTTAGTTATTGAATTCCAATACGAGTCTTTTGTTCCCACGCCCCTGGGTGCATGGAAGAAACTACCCGCTAATGAACTTGAAATCCTCATGAAAGATCACAGTCAACAAAGCTATTCTTTTGTGTTTGTTACTAAAGTTCACGTTTGGTATTCCTGGAATATTATCTCGTAGTTGGAAATGTTCCTACGTAATCTACGTGTAGCCCAGCATTCCTCGGTGATACCTTGGAAGGTCTTACGTACGGTTCACACTATCAAGCGATGGGAAAAATTGACTTGAATTGAATTGAAACTCACACTCTTCTTCCCTCACTCCTGTCGCCAGCGCTTTTATATAATTGGACCCTTGAGCTCTCGAGTCAACTAAAATCTTCCACTTATGATCTTGTAATTCCAGCACCTGACGTCGCGGTTATTTGTTCGCACCAGTTTGCACAATGCATCATTCTCCGACAAAAGAGATCATGGCCATCAAATTACCTTTAATACAACGGAACACTAAATTAAAAGTTTTGCATATTCGGTTAATTCCTTTCCAGCAGGAGAATCAGGTTTGTCATGTCAATGTATCTCTAAGCCATATTGTTTTACTTACTCGCCACAAGGAATTTGTGACAACAGACTGCCAATTTTCGTCGGAATACATTTGCTTGGCCCGAGAGTTCCATCCATAAGAATTTTAATACTTCCCGTGTGTATCAAGCATCGTCAAGTTTAACATTAGATGTATAAAACTGCACTGTTAGTTAAAATGCCAACCCCACACCTCCATTGACTTAGTACATCGCGTCAATTTTACGTCGGTTGCTATTTTGGCCCGAAAAAATTTAGCCATTCGTATTACTTGTCCGGTTAACTATGGTGCCATATTAGCTAATCTTGGATGTTCCTGCTCTATTAGGATTCAGGGTGTAACTAAAACATCCGCCTATCCTTGTATCACTGATCGCATTCAAAAGGCTAGGATTATGAAGCTCCTACCAGTCCAGTGGCTCACTAATTTACGTCGCTCCGGAGTACCTTTCCTTTGCCATCCCTGTCAACTGTCTTTCGACCTTCCGGAGACCACAATCCCATTGGGTGATGCTTACACTATAATTATGCTTGATATTGCCCTTATAATCATATCCAATGTACTTAGTTGTTTTTCAGCTATTCTCCTCATTCTCATGTTACGCCGCTGAATTCTGTTAAAAGGGTCAGATGCACGACCCGATCCCAGACGGGACATCCCATCGTAGTTGACCCCTACAGCGTAACGCAGGTGTTACAGGGACTAGCCTATCCCTAGGTTTCTTTCTTTCTTCCTTCCGGAAGTATGCCTCCACTAGCTTCCTGCTGTATAGTTTTCATTAATATTTACTGTTTTATCTAGATGTAAGTTTTATTTCGTACTACTATTAGTTGCCCTAGTTTTAATTTGTGCAATTTTACCACAGTATAGATTACGTAGTACGGTATGCATTCCTACTTTACGTGAGTAGAGTACATATGTAGGTTCTGCCCCACTTTCCCCCCTTCCACCCCCCTAACTATCAAAAAAATTATGAAGCCACCCCTGACTTTAACACAGAAGGATACCCCAAAGTGAGATTGAATATGCTTTTATGACATTTAAAATCATAAAAATTTACATCTAAAATTACACTACACTACACTACTTATAATTACACTTTTACTCTATCCCATAATGCCCCCAAGCTAATGTATTTACACCATCTCTTAATATATATCTTTTATCATCTGATGAATCTAATGCTAGCTTATGAACGGTTATACTATATATATCATGCTTATAACTTCTAATGAGGTTTATGTCCTTATACGTTTTAACATTTTTAAATAAGCTTTCTTTATAATCATCAAACTGCAACTCCTTGGCAACTACGCATTTAGTTACTCCTTTAGCTTTTTTCTCTTCTTTATTTTCTACTCTATAAGCATACATCTTTGATCTCAATCCAATAAACTCTCTCATTATCTTACCTTTATTTTCATCTTTCATCTTACCTATTACTCTTTTGTTTATTAGTGGTAGTCCATATATATTATTTTCCTTGTATTCACTCGTGTCAAATTGATCAATTATATCTGCTATATCTTTATAAAAGTCATCAGTTTCAATCTCATGTATAAAGCTATCAGTATCCATATAACATAAATCTATATTGTTTCCATATTTCGGCTTCATCGTGTTATAGTGAAAATCATACATTAATAGTTTTGATAGTTCTAATACACTCATACCAACATATATTGGCTTATTAAATGTTAATCGCTCTTTTTTCATATGTATAGCACATAGATTCTCTGTAAATATTGTTCTGTAATCAAAATTAGGTTTTGCAATTAATGCTTCTACCCTCTTAGGATCACATTCTAATTGTATGGGCTGCCTCTTTCTAATATTTTCCATTGTTTTTCCAAATACCGAGTTATTCATGAGCTTATAAAAATCTTCTTCAAACTTGTTTTTAGCTTGCGTTCTCATGTTTGTATTTAAATCAATGTATTTCTTTAACCAGTCTGATTGTTTGAATTCTAATACTCTATGCACTTTCTTTAATCTCATTCCAAGTGACATATAAAGTTTTAAGTTTCTATAGTGAATTACATATCTTTCCTTATTGTAAAGCGTTGTTAATAATTTCGATTGTTTTGAGCCGGGTGGACACATGTTCTCTGGAGCTAATGGTAAATCAGAATGCTTGTTATGTAAATGCTTTGGATATTCTAAATCTACTTCTAATATGTAGCCAGTTTCTGAGTCATCTGGAATGTTCTTTATATCTATGTAAGGTTTAACCCACCCAAAGTCTTTATAAGGCATGTATTGACTCATAGCCCATCCATATAAGTTGTTTGCGTCTAAATATGCTAGGTATGTTGAACACTCATCCTTATTATAATCTTGCATATATTTGTTGTTAGCTTTTACATATCTTTTACTACATTGTGAGATTCCTCCTCGTATACCCTTTTCTAACATTAGTATTTTATCATAATCAGTCAACATTTCTAAGTTAATTTTAGTCTTCTTTAACATTGCATCCCACGATAGATCTGGTGCTGTATAATACCAAGCAGGATCTACTCCATATGCCTTTAAACACACATCTCTAAAGTTTTCAAATATATCTGTTAATTGAAGGACATCTGTTTTGTTATAATGTTCAGTTAAGCCCTCCAATAACTCTAGATTGAATTCTTTACATACTCGTACATGAAGCTTATGACGTTCAGGACTCATTTTTTCTCCTGTTAATCTGTTTGTAAATTTGTCTGGAGATAATGGAACAGGTTCTTTCAATTTTTCAAATGAATCAACATAATCAAATGGATAATCACCTTTAGTATTAACTAGATCAAGTTTATCAATCGGGAAAAACTTTAATGTTTCTCGAAATTGTTCTGGCTTTAAATTCTTTGTTAACTCTGCTAAACTCTTTGACATAAATCTAAATGAATCAACAAATCTTAAATTTATTCCATCTTTTTTTGGTCCTGCTCTTACATATTTTTCATATGTTATGTACCTTTCTTCATTGTTTGCATTCAGTTTAATTTTCTGTGTATCATAAGCTAACTCCTTAATAAACAAATGCGTATCATAACCAGTTAAGTTGTGAAGAAATACAGGAACAAAGTTGGGATTTTTATAGTTTAAATTGCAATAACTGTGAGCTGCACCTCTAAACTTTCCAGTTAAATGATCATGATCTCTTACTTTTGCTTTATTTTTGTTTATCTTATACAAACATTTTTTTAAGTCATGCTTCCATTCTTCTATTTTTTCACTCATATCATCTTTATCCTTGTAGAACTGTATTTTCTTCTTCAGTATATTTATTTTTTTCTCAACAGCTGGTAGCAAGTCATTCAAGTTTTTCTCACATATTTGGCAAGTATCTGAACTGTTATAAACTTCTATTTCCTCCTCACTAAGCGGGATCGTATCAACTACCCTTTTATATATTTCCATAATTTCTATTGCTTCTTTTTGTAACATTTCAATAAATACTTTCGCAGCATCTGGACCTATATAGCTAACAGGGGCTTTGTAGTCTCCATTTGAATACTTGACATAGTAACAAAAACTCATTGGCTTATGCTTTTGATATTTAACTGTTTTACTACAATTATGCTCTATTTTTAACTTACATAAGATACATTCAAAGTCAGCTATTATCGTAAATGGAACTCTCAAAGATCGATTATAGTTTTGAAATTCTATTTGATTGTCGTATGGTTTTGGAAGTTCTATTCTGACAGCTTCATGCTCTTTACAATCTAGTTCATGTTTTTGCAGCTGCTTCTCATTTCTAAAGTGTCTTGTTAAACATCTATCACAAAAGTATAGTTTTTCCTCATGTTTTGTCACTTGACTTCTTATTAATCGTGATAGGTCTTTTATCCAACAAAAATGACTGTTTTTTTCATCTTTTACATATAATAAATTGATATGAGTTTCCTGCTTATTTTTTGTGATTTGAAGTGGATATACATTATAGTTCTTGTCATAGCTGTAAACATTGATGGAGATATTACTTCTTTTTTCAAACTTAACTATATCTTTTAACTGTACAGGAAACTCAATACCATCACAATATTTCTTTTGTAATTCATTAACAAGTTGTTTATAATGAGAGGGTCTTTGAGGATTTTTTGAAACGGTTCTATCAATAGGTTTTAAATAACTTGCAATAGTATATAAGAAACATTTATTATCTTTATTTTGAATATTCATTACTGCTTTCTTATCTTTAATCTGCTTTGGAAGTTCAATATAGGAAGAAGCTCTTAATGGTACATACTTATTTAATCTGATTTCTAGGTGTTTAATTTGATGTAACGTCGATCCTGATCCTCGGCCTTGAAATTCTTCCATTTCTATACGAAGTTTTTGTTTGGCATAAGATATATATTCACTTAAGTCAGTTGATTCTAATATTCTCTCGTTTGATGTTTTGAAATTGCGTTCTTGTATTTCTTTATCTTTTATATAATCACAAATGAGAACCAGGTTTACTTTAACTGGATGAAATTTTAATTCCTCTTTGATTTTGTTAATAGCAACTCTTCCACTTGTATCTAAAAATTTTATTGGGTCTTTATATCCCCCTGTGCTTTCAACTTTAACGGTTTGTAAGCGCTTCTTGAATGCTGTTTCTTCTAATTCTACTTTTATAGGTATACGTGCTGGTTTCGGTTCTTCAATTACTTCTTGTTTAAAGGGGAATATATCTCTAATCTGCCTTCTGCTTTGTTCATCATCATATTGTTTAAGAAGGTTTATTAGTTCTGCTTTTCTTAATCGGGAATATTTTTTGATTCCCTTTTCTTTACATTGTCGTCTTAACTCTATTACAGTAAATTTACTATAATCACTCACCTTATTTATTATATAGAAAATTCTACTACTCAATTTTTATCTTCGCCGGATTATTTCTGTTCATTTTTTGTACTATTTTTAGTTCCATATATCCTAATACAACGCTTAACATTGTACACTCCTGCTATTGTCTACATATTACGCGTTGTATTAGAACACGACTTTGATGAGAATACCCCATCAAAGTCACATATACACATATTAAAATTAAATCATTTTTGTAAACTTACTCATCATCATCATCATAATCATCACTGCCATATTTATATTCATCATCACTATTCAAATCAGATGTTTTTTGTTGCATTATTAATAATTCTTTTTCCTTTAACATTATTTGCTTCTCTACTAGTGCTGCTAAGAGTTTAAGATCATGATGAATAAGTTTAAGTCCATCATGTAATAAATCAAATTCTTTCTCCATATTTGTTATATAGAAAACCAACAAAAATGAAATAAATTTAAAAAATCTAAGAATAAAAACGAACATGACTAGTGCTAAGGAAATATTATCTTACAAACCTATATTTGATTGTGTATGTAAATATTTAGATATTGGTGGTTATAATGATGAAGACAAAATAAATTTTAGCATCTCAATAGGTATGTTAGATCATTTGTTCAAGAAAGCCACTAAAGAAAACAACTCATTTCTTATACAAAACATTCTCTATGCAAATGTTATGAATTTGTCTGATGAGATATTAGATTCACTGACTAATGAACAATGGTTATCTACAGGTTATGATGATTATGAGGGGGAATATAACTATGATCACATTACAGAAGACTTCATACGTAAATATCTGCAGAAAGTTAATTTGAACGAAATATGTTTATGGAAAAAGTTATCGGAAGAGTTTATAAGAGAATTAGCTGATAAAGTTGATTGGGAAATTATTTCAGGAAGCCAAGACTTATCAGAAGACTTTATAAGAGAATTTGCAGATAGAGTTGATTGGAAGGAAGTATCGTATAATCAAAACCTATCTGAAGAATTTATTAGTGAGTTTATAGATAAAGTTGATTTTGATGCTATATCTTATGGAAGCAAACTCTCTGAAGCCTTTATACGAGAACATGCAGATAAAGTTTCTTGGGGACGCTTATCTGGAACTCAACATTTATCAGAAAACCTTATAAGAGATTACGCTGACAAAGTAGATTGGGAAATAATTTCAATATTTCAAAATTTAACAGAAGGATTTATTGCAGAGTTCAAAGACAAAGTTCATTGGCATAACATTTCAATTTTTCAACACCTCTCTGTAGAGTTTATATATTTATTTAGACATTATGTAGATTGGAGAGTTATAATAAGAAAATACCGTAATAATCCTGATTTAGTTGGTATATTGAATTTAGCATTCGATGTTACAGCAGATGGTTTGTTCAATGTTTAACTAATTACCTTTTATGACTATTATATCATAAAAGTCGTAACCTTAATTATCTTTTATGATTATTATATCATAAAAGTGTAACTTTAATTATTTAATATTAACCTTAATTATCAGATAATAACCTATCATATAAACAATCAATTTCTTTAACCAATTCTTTTTCTGATAGTGGCGTCCAAAACTCATTACCCTTACCTTTACGAATATCTAGTTCTTGCTGCATTAGATTGAATAGCTTAATACTGTTAGGATCTCTAAACTTTTCTTATATTATTACATGATTCGGATATTTTTCTTCTGCTTCATTAAGAGGCTTATATAGACTTCTCTTTTGACATCTAATAGCATAATAAGGGAAAGGATCATTAGGTTTATTCTTCTTATATATGATTAGACAATTATCTTTTGAAACATCATCTGTATATGGTGCCGCAATTTCTTTTAAGCCTTCGTTTTGAATCCTTAATTTCTCCATTGATTGCTCAACTTCTTCTAATCTGGTTAGTAATTTTTCGTTGTCTTGTGCATATTGTCTAAAGTCTCGAGTGAAGTAATTGATAATAATCTGGTTACATTTAAGATAAAACTCAGGAGAAAGCCATAAAGATATAGCAAGAATTAATTCCTTAGTTACGTATTGACCAGTTATTTTCTTTGTTAACCCATCTTTATTATCCCCATTTACTTCGTAGCCGGCGCCAGATATCCCGCACCGGCTTTGATTTATGTAAGAGACCAACTCTATGCTATGTTTGCTACATTTCCAATCTCTGAACCTCTTACCACCATCTTGACACAGTTTAGTAGCATTGAAGTAACCAGTCTTCTTATCTATAATCAACTTAAAATCACCAAACAAACCGTACCAGTAATCATCTTTAATCTGTTCATAGCAAATATCATTTAAACTATACGAGTTATCCATAGTACTTGTATTTATTATATAGAAAATTTTTATTTTTAAATTCATTTTCGGAGTTTTACCCACACAAATGAGCGGTTGGTAGAATCGCCCTCCATCACCTGTTTAATGTATTCTTAAACTATCCTTTTATGGAATAATAACCATAAAAGACAAACATTTATATTTACACTACAACATTACTTTTATCTATCCAACTATTATGTGAATCATCAAAACCTAGCCATTTAACATATACTTTATCACCTTTCCTTCTTAACACCTCTCCCACCAAGTATTCATCTTTATGTTTCGTCTGTAATAGTTCTGGTTCGTAAAATCTACCTTGTACATCCTCTTCTTCTAAATCTTTAATTCTATATGTAGGTGGATTATATGGAATAACTTCACTAATAACAAATACTTCTGTTGACCAATTAGGTGTATATCCTTTCTCAAATAACCCTTTCGATTTACTTATACGAACATAATCACCTAATTTGTATTTGGGCTTAACACGCTTATATTCTTTTTTATACACTTTTTCCAATATTGTTCGCCCATTCTTCTTATTAACTTCTATAGGCTTTAAACCAATTGTTCTATGTACTCTATTATTATACTCACTAACCAATGTTGGTAATATCTCTATCCATTTATAATTTCCTTGTGTTGTGAACCTTTTCCACATGTTTTGTTTAAGTGTTCTATTAAATCTCTCAACAACAGAAGCTTTCTTACCACTATAGGTTGAGTACTGATTAATCTTATTTTCATCCATTAACTTTTTAAACTCTTTATTATAAAACTCTTTACCTTGATCAGTTTGTAAGTTACTAGGTTTTCTCGTTTTAATATGGATTCGAATGCTTCTGTAACATTTTTCGCACTCTTATCTTTAACAGGAACAGCAAACGCATATTTAGAGAACACATCTATAATCGTTAGCAGATACTTATAACCTTTATTTATTTTGGAAACACCTTTTAATACTCCACTATCCATTTCAACAAGATCAGCTTGCCAAAGATCATCGATACCTTTTATAACTACACTTAATCTGTCAAAGTTTTTTCTAGATGGTTTGTGAATTTCTTCTATAATGTTTTCTCTAACACCTTTACCATCATATAGTCAATCATTCTTTTTAACGAATTGAGTTTTAGTAACACCACATACAGAACAAATACCTTTCTTTAGATATCTTCCATTCTTTGTTTGTTCTATTCTAATGGTATCTTTCTCCGCATCTGTCAATTTCTTACACTTAACACAATACATCCTGTTTATTATATAGAAAATCAATAACTATCGCTGTTTAATATTAGGCTATCAACATTCTCATTATCATCACTATCTTCGTCTTCTCTTTCTACATGCATAAGAAGCAATAGTAATTTACCATGTTTCAGATCAGAATCTTTAGATGGTCTAACTGCTAATAGATCATTTACATTAAAGTGTAATGGAAAAGTTTCAACTAGAGAACATTTAAATATATATCTATAAAATACGTTTTATAAGATGATTCTATATGCATTACCCTACCTTTATAAAGAAATTTGTATGTGGCAGATTGATTATGTATTAAAAAGAACGGATTTTCAACATTTTCTGATATCAATCGACTTGGAAGCTCTATAACATAACTCCGTTTGATGAAGTTAAGCTCTTCTTTTAACATGACAATATCTTTTCTCACAACTGTATTATCTAACTCTGATGTCATTTTAACATTACCAAAGATATCCATATTTATTGTATAGCAAACGTCCTTAGGAAAGCTCTCTTTCTATGTACATTACAACAAACAATAATTGTCCTTCTTCCATAGCAGAATTTTTATTTGGTTTAATCGTAATTATATCGGTCTTGTTAAAGTTAAAAGGTAAATTTTCAATCAAAGTATCACCTAAATATATCTCTAGAAAGTATTTATCCAAACTTAATTCCATGTGCATTATTTTCCCATTATAGAGAAATTTGTAACCATTAGAGAGATTAAATATTCTAAAGATTGGCTCCTTAACGTTTTTAGCTCTCAATCGACATAATAGAGGTATGGTTTCTTTCTGCATAATCAATTTAGTAGTATCCATCCTAACCTTTTGAAAATCTTCTCTCTTGATGTATGTGTCTTGTAACGTTTCTAATGCATCTTCAAATCGTTTTCTATCGTTCTCTAATTGAACTTCTATTGATCTAAGTTGACTTACGCTAAGATCATTTAAGTTCTCCAACAATTTTAATTTTTCTTCACTAATATCAACATCACCTTTTCTATCTTTAACATTACCAAATATATTCATACTCATTTATTATACAGAAAATGCCCATTCAAATTTTTCAAAACATTTCTTTAACATCTCTATTTGTTTAGATGAGTGTTTAAAATCAATATCAACATGAACATCGTGCTTTTTCAACAGATGGTACAATACACATTTCAAGTTAATAAACAATACTCTTTTTGGATACAGTTCTTTAAAGGTTTTGTATAAGTTTTCGAAGTCGTCTATAAGTGTTTCTTCCATATGTCGTAAGTTTAATGGTTTTTGATCGGTAAGGTGATAGTGTATTAAATAGACATCATCATAATATTTTGTGTATTTGTTTTTCTTTAGTACTTCTAGAACATCTTTTGTTGATATTAAATGTTTTGATATATCTCTAAATTCATCATTTAACACCTTGAACAACATCTTCAGGAATAATTCTATCCTGTAAAGCTTGCAAACGAGATAACTGCAACTTAAATCTTTTTATAGTATCATACCATGGTTTTCTTACGCAAGCTCTCATTCCTTCACAAGTACTGTAAACAAAACCATTCGCTACAGAACAATTATCACAAATATATGTACCCCTACCTTTTGTTAATGACTTACAACCACAATTACTGCATTTTAATGGTCTAGAGCTATAATTTGACAACAACTCCTTTAAGGTAATTATTGCACGTAACTTTTCCAACTCTTCTTCCGTGTACAAAAATTTAGGTATTAACATTCTCCAAAAATCAATAACATCATATACATTGTTTTTATCTTTTAAGTCTATCTCACTAACATACTCAAAATACTGATAAAAATTATAACTAACTAGTGGATCTAGTTCATCCTCATGCTTCTTAAAATAATCTAAAAATCTATTGTGTATAGCTTCCATATTTATCTTAAAACAAAACTTTTATGAATATAAACCATAAAAGTACTTAAACTTAATAATATTTAATCATTTTTAATCATATACATAACATCACTAAAAGAATACCCTTGATTTAGAAGATTTAAAACCTTAACACAAAGATGACCGCATATAACTGAATTAAAGACTTGTATTCGTTCGCCATTGTAGAATAAGTTTTCGGTACCAAGATATTGTACTAGTTGTTTAGGAGGAACACCGCCATAAGAATCGAACACGTACTTTATGTTGTTATCCTTCCAATAGCATATCCAATGAGTACCAATGTTTTCTGATTTATCAAAGTTAACTACACCACATTCATTTATATAGGGTTTTTGTGGAAGTTCATCACTCATAAATACGCCTCTAAATTGTTTTATCTTTAATTCTTTAACCAACCTCTCTATATCGAAGTTGGTCAATGGTTTTAGTTTTTTGACTTCTTTGGTTTACCTGCTCCTTGCTTTTCTTCCATAGCCATATTGTGTCTTTTTTGTTCTTCAAGTTCTTGTTTAGTCTTCTTAGCATCCAGTACAGTTTTAGTAATCGCTGCTGCACCACCTGCTAATGAGCCAACTGCTCCTAAAGCTGCTAAAATGACTGGAATTGTAAAGATAAAACCACCCATATGCTCTTTCTTAATCTTTTTCATTTGTGCAGTAGTTAAAGTTAAATCCATTCCTCTACCTTCTTTAATTTTCTTGGCTTTATCGTTAAGTTGTTTCTTTGTTAATACATGATCAATATTTAAATCCTTTAGTTCGTTGTAAGGAACACTAAACATACAACCTTTAATAGAACACATCTTCCTATTTATTTAAGAGAAAATCTTAGTTTGTAAAAATACAGTTGTTGTTGCTCCACCAAAATCAATTAAGGAATCATTCTCATCTGTTATACTTATCTCAAAATTGTCAACCTTGTCTTTGGATATAGGGAAAAATAATGGATAAGTAGGCTCGTAAATGATGCTATGTTTAAACTCGGCATCTGTTTTAAATGATGCTATGATCCCTGTTTCTCTATGTGTGTATTCTGTATCTTTAACAAACATGCCATCTGCTATATTACAGTGAACATTTATAGTATCAAACGGATGAAACTTTGGCAACTTACTTCCAATATGTGTTTTGTTCTTTTCGAAAACTTCAAAAACATTAAACCCGAGGACAGTGCCTATACTCCCAATTGTAACATCATTACTATCAGTTTCAATTTTAACTCTATTTCTTAAATGATCTTCTGATAATGTTATGTTGATAGATTGAGATTTTAAATATTCATTAAGTGATTTTAAATTATATTGCCCTTCTGGTATAAAAACTTGTCTATCACCATATGAGAAACTGTTTTTTTGTGTTGTTATGTTTGGTGTCAGATATGTACTGTAAAACCCAACTAGTCCTATACTTAAATAGTTGCTACTGTTGTCTAATTCGTAATGGAGTTTCTTCTTTAAAACAGAAGTATCACTCGTTAACTTAAATACCTTAGCCATTTATTATATCTATATATATAAAAGAGAACGCACAAATCCTTTGTGAACTCATCACGCTAATACGGCTGAACCAATTTCTTTCATTTTTGGGGGGTTATTATGATTTGGACCCTAGATGGTTTTTATCATATCACTTTAATTTTTTGTTACCAGTGTCTTGAGATAATTGACCATTCAAGTGTCCATACGTACAAATCCTTTGTTATTAGTTCATCATAGGTAAAAATAAACGTATTTATATGCAACCCGCATGACCATGTGACTCGGCGGGTTAACATAAATGACAGGCGCTATAATGTTAACATTTACTGCAATTTGAAAGCGAAAAAGTAAAAATTATCTAAGTAACAAAGTTTATTGCGTTCCGGGGTGACCGCAGCGAAGCGGGGCGGGTTAACATAAATGACAGGCGATATAATGTTAACATTTACTGCAATCTTCTATGGTTTTTATCATATCACTTGAAAGCGAAAAAGTAAAAATTATCTAAGTAACAAAGTTTATTGCGTTCCGGGGTGACCGCAGCGAAGCGGGGTGAACGCTGCTAGTAATAAATGAATGAGTTTGATTTACCTAGAGATATTCCAAGAGAGAAAGTAATCAAGTTAATAGAAGATGTCATTCAAAAGTTAGAATACAGTTTAAAGAAGAAAAAGAGAAAACTACGAATTGTTAAATATGCGTACTACACTTTGATAACGTTATCAGTCATACTTTCTGCAACAACTGGATTTATTAATATTTTTATACCTGTAACAATTTACTCAATATTAACAACGACTCTTGCAACTGGAAGTGCTATAATAACAGGTTTGTCTTCTAAGTTAAACATAAGCAAAAGAAAAGACGAATATAAAACCATTGTCAGTTGTATTAACTCATTTAAAGAACAGTTAGAGATGATAATAACACTAAATGGTGAAATGGATAGCGAATATATAAAAGATACGTTGCTTAAGATCAGAGAACAACTTAAAGATATAAGATCATAAAAGAGTCGATTTTCTCTATAATAAATGAGTAAGAAAACTATTAATTGGGATGTAAAAGAGATGATAGAAGAAACAACAGCTAAGAAAAGAAATGGAGAGCTTATACCTGATGATATTCGTTGTCTTATAGTGGGTTCATCGGGGTGTGGTAAGACGTTCTTGTTATTTAATTTTTTATTACAGCCAGGTTGGTTAAACAATAATTACTTCTATATATATTCTAAAAGCATGAATCAGCCAAAGTATGAGCAGTTAAAAGATCGATTTGAAAAGGCAGAAATAAAGTTTAAGAAGCAAATAGCAACGTTCTTAAGCGGTAATGATTCTATTGTACCTATTGATGAATGTGAAAAATACTCTGTAGTTGTGTTTGACGATTACATTTTGGAGAATCAAGATGCTGTTAGAAATTACTTTACAAGAGGTAGGCACAGACATTTAGACTGTTTCTATCTTGCACAAACATATTCAAAAGTACCTAAACAGCTTATAAGAGATAACGTTAACTTCCTATGCATATTCAGACAAGATGATACTAATCTTAAACATGTATATAATGAGTTTGTTGGAGGAGATATGTCTTATGATAAATTTAAAGAGATATGTTCAAAATGTTGGCAAGATGATTATGGTTTTATAGTAATTGATATGACAAGGAAGGTAAACAATGGTAAGTATAGGAACAAGATAAAACACTTCTTAAACGTTTGATGTTTATTGACGTTTATTTATGTTCTTTGACGTTTATTGACGTTTATTTATGTTTTTTCACGTTTATTGACGTTTATTGAGGTTTGTTCGTTTGCTATATAATAAATGGATGAGAAAAATATTAATAAGAATATCAAGTTAAAGGAGTTCTTGATAAAGGGCTTCAAATCTTGGAAGAAAGAAAGAGCAGGTATATATGATAAATTTAAGACACAAGAACAACCTGTAATTGATGCTATTCAATTACAGGAAGTGAGATCAAAGAAGTAGCAGAACAAAATAAAAATCTAATAACTGAACTTGTTCCAGTTGTACATAAGACGGTTTCAATAGATCCTAGTCTACTAGAAACACCTAAAAAGATAACTTATGATAGTTCCCCAAGTAGTAGTGATACGCCTATAACGGGAGAAATAAAACAAATGAGAAAACAAATTAAAGATAAAGTTGAAGGAGTAGAGCCTTTAACAACAGCGCAATCATTTGGTAAGATTGCAACGAAATATTATAGTAAAAGAAATGATAGTGTGTTTGGAATAAGAACTGTAGAAGAAGATGGAAAAATAATAAATAAGATAGGAAATTTGGAAGTTAAAGTGAATGGTGATGATTTGATAATTAATGGTAAAACTTATAAAGGAACAGAAGGTCTATGGGAGTTGTTAACGATGAATACTAATAAAACCATTGAAGATTATGATGATGATGATTTTGAACAGTACAAGGAAATAATAATAGAATCAGATGCTGCCTTCCAAAAATATAGTCGAGATAAAAAAGTAGCATCTAGTAGAGGTTCTAACTACATTAATATTATCAAGCCTATTTGGGATAATTATATTAAACCATCTTTACCTCCAACTCCTAAAAGGACTGGTGAAGGAATTAAACAATATACAGAGATACCTAAAGAATATATATGTATGGATAATGTGAGAAAGTTAATTGATCGGTTAATAGTTATAGATGGAGAAGAAAAGGCTGGTAATAATAACTTTTATAATGAGAAAGTAGGTATAGTGAGTATGATTAATAATAAGCTTTCACAATTTATTCCTAATGATCCAAAAGGTATAGGTTATTTGATTAAGATATTAAATACATTACCACCACGATTCTGGAATGATGAGAAGCTTGGAAAAGGATTAGTAAATGATTTGATTAATAAACTCCCATTTGAATTACATATTCCAGGATTTTCGTATTGTGGTCCGGAAACTAAGCTTCAAGAAAGATTAGAAAGAGGTGATAAAGGTTTTAATCCATTAGATGAGGCTTGTAAAGAACACGATATATACTACAGAGACAATAAAGATACAGAGTCAAGACATATTGCAGATAAGGAACTAGAAACTAAAGCATGGAAAAGAGCATTTAGTAGTGATGCGTCAATTGGTGAACGATTAGCTGCTTTTGGGGTTGGTACTGCTATGAATGCTAAGGTTAAGTTAGGATGGGGATTATAAGTTTTAATTGTTATTATGTATGATTCTTTTATGGGTATATCCCATAAAAGCGTTGTTTCAAGATTTTCTTTATAATAAATGGATAGTGTTGAGAGTTACGAGCTACAGAGATTTAAGGCTAACACAAGAACATTTAATAATTTGAATGAAGCTAACAAAGATATTGAGTTCGATTTCGATGTGGGTGATGGCTTTATACATCCACACAAAACAGATTGTCATATGACTTTTGAAGTTGTTGGTGCATCAGTTGGAGGAACATTTGGTGCAAATGATACTATAAAACTTGTAGATAACTTCTTACCATTCTTCTTTCTCAAATTGAGGTTAGAAAGCATGGTGTTATTATAGATAAGATTGAGCTACCAGGAATAACATCAACAGCTATCGGAACATTAAAGATTTCCAAGCCAGAAGTTGAATATTTAAAACAAGCAGGATTTGAAACAGATGATAAACTTGGTCTAAGAAAGGACTTTAGTGTTTTATATCCATTAAGACTAATTCCTGGCTTTTTAAGTGATTATAAAGAGGTTATGTGGAAAGGTGGATTGAGAATAACATTTACAAAATCTAACAACAATAACGATGTTTTGTACAAATGGGCTGGATCGGGAGCAGCTCCTCATGATGGAAAAATAACAATAAAAAGTATGGAGATAAGAATGCCTATTGTTGAATACGAATCTAATTATGAAAACAAGTTAAAGTTGAACATTCTTAAAGAATCAAAAATCATGTTTTCATTCCATATTTATCAATGTGTTCAGAAGACTGTTGTAGGTTCTTTCTTGGAGTTTGATGTTACTACTCAATTTAATTCTAGACAATTTGATATGCCTGATTTCGTAGTTGTAATGTTCCAAACTGATAGAAGCGGTAAACAAACAGCAGATGCAAGTAAGTTCGATCATTGTAAGGTAAAGAATATCTATCTTAAGAATGGGAGGAATGAGGTATTTCCAAAAGAATCAAGAAACTTAGATATTGCTAACAAGGAATATTTCAAGATGTACGAAGATTATACTGCATTTAAGAGAATAACATGTGGCAACACCGAAATGTACTATGACCCTAAAGAGTTTATAGATAACAGAACAATGTATGTGATTAATTGTAGTAAGAGGAAGAATGTATCAGTAAACGAGAGAACAAACATAAAGATTGTTGTAGACTTTGCAGAAGCTGTGGCTGCTGATACTATATGTTATGCGATTTTAATTGGACGAAAGAACTTTACATATGATCCTAAGAATGAGAAAGTAGTTGAAGAGTTTTAGATAGTTAACAAAATATCAAAAACAATTCAAAAATCTAAGATCCACCAGAACTGGACCTTTATCAGTTGGTCACCCTCAAACTGTTTTCATCAACGATTGTTTTATGGAAGTTTTTCCATCAAACGAAATTGACGAAAATGATTAAATATTTTTTGGTGAAAATAAAAATTGAAGTGACCGTTAATTTTCTATATAATAAATACGATGGCAAAACACGTTGATTTTTTAAACAAGCTTGGAAGTCTTGAACCAAAACAAATTATTGGATTAAGAGAATTAGAATTAAATACAGAATATAAGATTGTGAAAATGGAAAAGATTAAAACTAAGTTTGGAAAGAGCATATTAGTCGAGTGTGAGAAGTTCAAGGTTTTTCTTCCACCTAGATTTACAAAACACTTAACAGATAAAATGATTGATGAGATCGTTAAAGATGGGATAAAAATCAAATACACTGGTCTAAAAGAAAACTACCCAACTGTACGTAAATCCAGATGAGTTCTGTATGTAAATCCAAAAAATGAACGAAAATGAACAAAAATATGTTGTCAGAAGCAAAAAATGGAGTGTTTAGAAATGGATCCTCAAAAAAGTTAATTCTTACTAATAACTTTAATGTAATTGTGAAAAATGTGCAAACCGAAGTTCAAGTTGTTTTTGATATTAACGGTTGTCTATTCAGCTTGAATTACGATCAGTGGACAGAGTTTAAGAAGTCATTGTTTCCTATAGAGAACGAGGTTAACAGAAGATTCCATTACCAGTATCCGAACTTGTAATTTGAAGTATGTTCTAAGTGTTTTATGGTGATAAAGCCATAGAACTGAGATCTTTAAACATACCCAATGCATAAGGAGAAGCAGTACTTTTGAATGTTATTTAAATTTTAAAGATACATGTATAAATAAGAGATTTAATTTGAGTTTTTTGTAATTATATCCTTAGAGTTATGCAATTTATAAGACATTCGATAGATAGGAAATTTATTTGTCTATTGACTGCCGTTTGAATTTTGAAAATCGGTTAATAAACAACGGAGATATGACAAATTCGGAATAGTATCCTTAGAGGTATGCAACCCACAATACAGTCAAAAGATGGCAAATTTATTTCTCTGTCGAATGTCGTTTGAATTTTGAAAATCGGTTAATAAACAACGGAGGTATAACAAATTCGGAATAGTATCCTTAGAGGTATGCAACCCTCCATACAGTCAAAAGATGGCAAATTTATTTCTCTGTTGAATGTCGTTTGAATTTTGAAAATCGGTTAATATTCGGTGAAGTTACAGAGAATTTTAGAAAAAATCAAAATTTCGGGAATTTTTTACGGGTTTATTTTTGAGTTTTCGGAAAAATTTTATTCTTTAAAAAAGTCTTAGAATTTTATGTAGATTATGGTAGTATTTTTTATTTTTCAAATTTATGATTTTTTTTGCAGTGTATACCAACTCATAATTTTTTTTCTGAAATTTGCCAACTTTTTTATTTGATGAGTTAGCACATTATAACTATGGGGACGTAAGACTACCCTATTAAAAATATTTTGGGTAAACACTATAATATTGGGCAAGTGAGTTGGCAACACTGACATTTTTTTCTTTTTTTGAACATTGATGTTTTAGCTATATTTGCTAGCTAGGTGGACATTCTAAGAAGTTACTCAGTTACTCAGTAGATAGTGCTGTATTTCATGTAGTTTATCACTTTGCTAATAGATGGCGTTGCTTGTAGAAGTATTTGTTCATATATAAGGACTAATTTTCACTTGATTTCTTTGAGTACACGTTAGCCGAGTGTGCTCGCTCATGGTCTGGCCAGCTATGAGTCGTTATCGGCGTGGCCGTCGCAGGTTCGAGTCGACTCCAAGTCAGAAGAAGGATTTTCACTCTCTCATCTATAAGCCAAGCAAATCAGATTGAGTTGACGTGAATGGAGACTAGCGGTAGTCGGGAAAAGAAAACGAAGGCACAAGAGAAGCAGCAGCAGAAGCAGCAGCAGAAAGAGAAACGGAGGCACAACAGAAGCAGCAGCAGCAGAAGCAGCAGCAAAAAGAGAAACAAACAGAAAAAAGGAGCCTGAGAGGCAGCCAAAAGCAAACCAAACAAACAAATAAGAGAAAGGCGTAAGTCCTCTCAGGTCCACCTGTGCACAGGTTTTGCTGCTTTTTACTTTTAAAATTTATTTATGATTTTAAATGTCATAAAAGCCTATGCGACATACTAAACTTTATCTTCTTATAATTCAGCTATTTCTGAACCGATTTCGATCAAACAAAAACTATTTTTTCAATCAAAGACAGCCCTATAAGTTATAATTTTTAGATGTAAGTTTTTATGATTTTAAATGTCATAAAAGCATATGCGCAGTGCAATTAACCAATCTCGCTTTATGCTAACCTTTTGTGTTAAAGTGTAATGGTCAGTGGCGGGTTTGTAATTTTTGGTAGTCAGGGGGTAGAGGGGGAAAGTGCGCTGGTAGTTAAGTAACCAATCTACTTATGTTGTACTATTTAAACAAACCAAGAAATAAATTTGTACTAACCAGACTCAAAATTTTATATCATTTTGTAATACTCGAATGGACGAAGGAATAAATTTGTGTGGGTTAAGCAAAGAAGGCCAATTTGTACCTTTTTGTGCTATTAAAATAAACGAAGGGTTAAATTTGAGCGACCAATTCTATTTTGTACCAAGTAGAAAAAAAAATGAAGAATGAATAAATTTTGTTTGCAATTAAAAAAGCGAGAAGGTATATTTTAAGTACATTTTGTACTACTCAAAACCAAAAAAAGCAAAGAAAGACCGTATTCTGCTTCTCAAAAAAACGAAAATATAAGCTCAGAATTTCTATACCTTTTTTGCTATTCAAATAAACGAAGGAATAAACCTATTCACTTTTATAGCCCCTTTTAGTTTTGTACCAACCACAAAAAAGAGAAGAAGGCCCATTATAACAAGCTCAGTTATTTTATACCATTTTGTATTATTCTAATAAATTTGGGTGGTCTATTTCATTTTTGTATCAATCGGAAGAAACGTGAAGATGATACATTTTATACCTTTGTGACGGATTAAAAAAACGAGTGGTTCATTTAGTAGTGGTGCTACATTTGTATATTTTTGTGTCATCCAGATCACAATTTAAATTGTTTCTCCCGTCACTATATGGGTATTGACGTGTGTTTAGCGAATTAGGTTTACAAAATACTATCGGCGAAGCTAAAGTCCAAAGTTTCCCGGTCATTAACTAAATATTTGAGCATGAGATTTAACAAACCAGAGTTGCGTCATAATTCAATTATAACTTAATCCATAGCAATTAGCGTACTAAAGAAAACTGATGAAGGACGACGAATCATAACAGCATGCATGACCATTTTTGATCACAGTGATGATAGAGGAAAAAGCAGAAGGAATCATATCAAAGTAAGAATCAGCTCATCAAAGAAAACAAAAGTTTCATGTTCCACACCACCTATAAACAGTGCAAAATTATTCATTCTGTTGCTGCAGATATTTAATCAGCGTTACGGATGCGTTACCTAACACTTGTATTGCTAAGGTACCGCCTACTGCTCAACGAATCAATTATTTTTTAAACTTTCTTTCCTCGTCTAAGTCCAAAAAGACAAATATATATTTTTGCATTTATGTATTTTATTATAATGGAATATAAGATTATGGAGTATATTTGGAAATAATAAAACACACATCATGACGTTATATTAACGAATTATTTTACATTGCCTTGAAACACATAATTAAACACGGAGAATGTATAGAATGCTTTTATTGTAGGTATATAAGTAGATGTATCACACTTGATTTGTTTTTGGGGAAGAGTAGAAAAATGACTACCATGGAAATTGCTTATGTTTCACCTAGAGAAAAAGAAATTCAGCGTGAAAACGAGAAACCAGTACTGTTAATCCAGCCGTCTGACCCCGATTTGCCAGATGAATTACGTGATAAAGTGAGAATCATATATCCAACACAAGAAATAGAAGAAGTGTATTATTTTAGACGCTATAATAGATATAATGATGAAATACTCTCGGAAAGTGATGATGACAATGTTTCAAATATTATCTGTTTTGAACTGGAAGCTAATGAGTGCGGATGTACTAGTGAAAGTATTAGTAATACATGTGTTATACAATTATTTGATGAGTATACACCAAATTCAGTGTTATTATGTGAAGCATGTTCTAAACATAATGAAAATGAAAAAGATCACAACTGTTTGCTGCAGTATGATTACGAATTATTGCAAAAGGTGTGGACGATCTTAATTAAATGCGAAATGAGAGAGAAAATCTATAAACTTTATATAAAGAAGCATTTTAAAAGTTGTAATATTAAGAACACTTATACTTTGGAGAAAAAAATTAATCTGGTATATGAATACATTACAGAGTGTGATTATTATATCAAAGAAATAGTAGAAATGTTTTTAGAAAAAGATAAACAATTATTTAATTCTCTAAATGAACACTGATACACTGTAGCATATGTATTTGATTGTGTAAGAATAGAAAAACATTTTAGGGCTAAAAGTAGAAAGGGTTACTGATAATTGAACTGTTAACTATATTATTTTATAAACGGATCAGTTTGTACTATTGTAATATAAGGAATTTAATAGATTACAAACATTGGACACAGGCAACTGAATTGTCAGTGAAAGTAGTATATTGTTTTCTTTAAAAGAAATAAAGAAACTGATCTGGATGACAAAAAATATACAAAATGTAGCACCACAACTAAATGAACCACTCGTTTTTCTTAATCCGTCACAAAGGTATAAAATGTATCATCTTCACTTTTCTTCTGGTTGTTACAAAGATGAAGTAGACCACCCAAATTTATTAGAGTAATACAAAATGGTATAAAAAATAGTGAGCTTGTTATAATGGCCCTTCTTCCCTTTTTTGTGGTTGGTACAAAACTGAAAGGTGGTATAAAAGTGAATAGGTTTATTCCTTCGTTTATTTGAATAGCACAAAAAGGTATAGAAATTCTGAGCTTATTCCTTCGTTTGTTTGAGTAGCAGAATATGGTCTTTCTTTGTTTTTCTCTGGTTTTGAGTAGTACAAAATGTACATAAAATAGACCTTCTCGCTTTTTTAATTGCAAACAAAATTTATCCATTCTTCAATTTTTTTCTACTTGGTACAAAATTGAATAGGTCACTCAAATTTAACCCTTCGTTTATTTTAATAGTACAAAAAGAGCCAAATTGACCTTCTCTGCTTAAGCCAAACAAAATTTGATTAATACAGAATGTTAGTTCTTTCCTTTTTCTGCTTGCTACAAAACTAAATAGGTCGCACAAATTTATTCCTTCGTCCATTCGAGTATTACAAAATGATATAAAATTCTGAGTCTGGTTAGTACAAATTTATTCCTTTGTTTGTTTAAATAGTACAACATGGTCGAGAAATTGGGTAGACCACTCAATTGTGTAGCACAAAAAGTTATAACATGCTGAGCTAGTTAAAATGGTCTTTCTTCGCTGTTTTGGTTAGCACAAAAATTATTATTTAGTTAAATTAATATGAAACTCGAAAACTTGGGAGTTCCTTCGTGGTAAACCTGTTAGCGTATGCGCCTTTAACGTGGAAGACCATGGTTCGATTCCCGGAACGAACTCATGCGGTTCAGATTTCACGTTAATTAGTAGGTTTTATTTTCGCTGCTGAACGGGACGTTAAACTCAAAATCAACTTAACTCGAAAACTTTGGGAGGAATACTTGATTTTTGGTTGTTATCTCTTTGATGAGATGGACTATCACTGGTGCAAATGAAATCTTTAGTTTTACGTCCCACGCTAATTCCGGTTAGGCTAAAGGAGACGGTGACGATGAGAAATGAATGAAAGTATGGGAGAAAATTGGAGTATGCCGATCATAGTGTTGCGCACCACAAAACTACTTTGGCGGAGTTTCAACCAGGGACCCCATACACAGAGATGAACGCTCTACCATTGAGCCACAGCGCTTTCTACTAGTGCGCGTGAATTAGTGGTATTTGGTTCGGGCTAATGTATTTGTATGACGTCACTGACCTGGGATTTTTATCTTGGAGGTTAGGATGGCTTGTTTCGTTCCCTTTTATGGATATAAAATTACCAAAACAAGATTTGATCTCTTTCCTGATGACCTATTACATTATGAAATAGTAGACCCAGTAATAGTATAAATTAGTATTAGTATTTATATGAAACTCGAAAACTTTGGAGTTCCTTCGTGGCTAACCGGTTAGCGTATGCGCCTTTAACGTGGGAGACCATGGTTCGATTCCCGGAAGGAACTCATGCCGTTCGGATTTCACGTTAATTAGTAGGTTCTATTTTCGCTGTTGAACGGGACGTTAAACTCAAAATCAACTTAACTCGAAAACTTTGGGAGGAATACTTGATTTTTGCTTAAGGTATGGTTTTCATTCACGGGACTTATGGGATTCGAACCACGATATTCAATTGTGAAAAAGTGTGTCCAGGAAAGCATACATTTATTTGAGACGCATAAGAGAGGGAGAGGGGTGACCCCGGACTTGGTTAATAGTAAAAATTTATATTGTATTCCTTTGTGGATTAAACAAAACTGATGGAAAGATTTAGAAAGCTTCTTTGTGTATTGACTTATAATCATATGTTGAAAAAGAATCGTCAACTATATCGTGTTGCATATGCTTACGTATTCGTTGTCACAATATTGTTGGCATTGTTTGTTTGAACAAGTACGGTGTTTAATTGTCAAATAGTGTATAATGGTTTACTTTGAAGAAAGATATATTCATTCTTTGAGAAGGAGAAAAGGGATGAGATGATGTTATTTTGGACCTAGTTAGTACCTCTTGTTTTCGTCTGTGACGTCACATTTACGTTTTACTTAAAACTGATTAGTTCATTGTAATAATGATTAATCATACTTATGTAACGAGATAATATTGAGGAGTTATTTCTTATGACAAAACAGGAACATATATGTGTAATGGCTTACTTTGAAAGAATAGAGAATAGGCTTATATAGGCTGAGTATAGGCTTTTATAGAGCATAAGTGCATGAACGAACACTAAAATTTCATAATTGGTAAGTTAATTTGGCAGAATCAAAGTCATGGTCTCCAGAACTAATTTTAGTATTTGAGCACCTAAAATTGCTAAAGATATAATTTGGGAAGGTTTCTAACCTCATGTATTCTCTTTATTACGTTATAGGCATTCACAGGCTAGATTTAGTTTCCGAAGGTCATGAGTTTGATTCTCGATGATGGCTTATATGACTGATATTAACAAATTTTGGTGCTGTTTTATATTTATGCTCTACGTAGACGTTGTGTGAGCTCTTCAAAGTAGAGTTTACTGTCACTTTATTTACGTATAATGAGGATATGCTTACCTTAATGTACTCCTCTTAAGCTTTTTGATAAGAGAGAACCACGATACTTTAAGGTTACCTTCTTGGTCTTGGTGTTAGTTCGTGTAATTTATATCTTAAATAACATTGACAGTTTAGTTAAAATCTTCCTCAAAATATTTTAGCAAAAATTTTTCAGTGAGTGCAAAGAGGGAATTGTTTAACGGTTAACCGTCAAACCGCATCCGGTTTTAACTATTCAATTAACACAAACGGTTTTTAACTATTCGAATAACAAATAAACGGTTTTTAACTATTCAATTAAATTTTGAGTCCACTATTTTCCAGTCATTACAAAAAATTAAGTGAAAATTTGAAACTAAAATTTCTCGAGCTCAAAAGTTTAAAATTAAAAAAAAATGAAATTCTCGAATTAAAAGTTTTAACCTGTGTCAAACTAAAATTTTTATAACTTGAAATTTTCAAATCACAATTTTCGAATTAGAAAAAGTTGAAACCAAATTTTAAACTAGAAAAGTTGAAGCTAAAATTTTCAAACAAAAGAAAAAGAAATAATTTTTTTTCGAATTCGAAATTTCAAATCAAAGAAAAAATTCAAACTGAAATTTTAGAATTAAAAATTTCCGAGACGAATTTTGGAAAACTATAAATTTTCGATCAAAAAAATAAAAAATTTCGATTTCAAATTTTTCAAATCGATATTTCACACGCAAATTTTCGAACTAGAAAAGTAAACTAAAAATTTTCGAAACATGAAATCAAAATTTTCGATCCAAAAGTAACTGAAACTAATTTTTTAGAACTAGAAAGTTGACTTAAATTTTCGAACAAAAATGAAATGAAGATTTTTCAAACGAAAAATTCGAACTGAAATTTTCGAATTAAAAGTGTCAATCTGTCAAACTAAGAAATTATAAGGAAACTTACAAATCAAATTTTTGAACCTAAAATTTCAAACCAAAATTTTCGAACTGAAAATTTAAAGTTTCGAACAAAAGATAATTCGAAATTTTCATACAAACTTTTTTTTAAAAAAATAAGCAGAGGTTTGAAAGTGATCACTTGATTAGATTACTCCTTAGAAATGAACAACTTAAAACAAACGAACGTTTTCAACTAATCAAAGTGTAAAATTAATGAATGGATTTCAAGGTTGAACTAGAAGTTGGAGGTAGGTATTAACCAATTTTGGGCAAAGGTAACTTTTCATCAATAACTATCCTCTATTCAGGTTTTATAGTCATAAAAGTTTAGCATTTGAGATGACGAGAAAACCATATTTTTTTTACGATAGCTATGATCTGTTTGGTCATAACTCATTTCATAGCCATTTTAAAATTTTAATTGTCTTGAAGAAATATTTGGGACTAAGTTTTGAGAGAGGAACCGTTTGGTAAGCCATAGCCGAATCGAGACATTGATATTGCTTGAAATGAAGTTTAATCAAGCTTTATCTCATCATACAGCCCTAACTTACGAACCGGTTTAGTGCATTTTTTATTTCAGATCGGGTTGAGAAGCGCTGTGGTAAGTAACCTTTTCTTAAAATGGTCCCAGGTTCGATTCAAGGTCTTGAAATATGCGTTTATGTTTGTTCTGTGGTAAGGATTCGGGTTTTTACGTAGCGTAACGTCTGTAACCGTTCTAAGAAGCTTTGCGTGCTTTCAAGATGATACAAAAAAAAGTCCGATTATGGCTGGCCGTTGATCTGAAATAAAAATGCACTAAAACGGTTCGTAAGTTAGGGCTGTCTGAAGAGATAAAGCTTGATTAAACTTCATTTCAAGCAATATCAATGTCTCGATTCAGCTATGGCTTACCAAACAGTTCATCTCTCTACACTTAGTCCCAAATATTTCTTCAAGACAATTAAAATTTTAAAATGGCTATGAAATGAGTTATGACCAAACAGATCATTGCTATCGTAAAAAAATTATGGAGTTTTCTCGTCATCTGAAATGATAAACTTTTATAACTATAAAACCTGAATAGAGGATAGTTATTGATGAAAATTTACCTTTGCTCAAAATTGGTTAATCCCTACCTCTAACTTCTAGTTCGACCTTGAAATCCATTCATTAATTTTACACTTTGATTAGTCGAAAACGTTCATTTGTTGTAAACCATTTATTTCTAAGGTGTAATCTAATTAAGTGAGCGCTTTCAAACCTCTACTTATATTTTTTCAAAAAGTTTGTATGAAAATTTCGAATTACCCTTTCGTCGAAACTTTAAATTTTCAGTTCGAAAATTTTGGTTTAAAATTTTAGGTTCAAAAATTTGAATTGTAAATTTCGTTATAAGTTTTTAGTTTGATAGAGGTTGAAACTTTTAATTCGAAAATTTCAATTCGAATTTTTCGTTTGAAAAATCTTCATTTCATTTTCGTTCCAAAAATTTTAGTTTTAACTTTCTCGATCTAAAAAATTAGTTTCAACTTCTTTTGGTTCGAAAATTTTAATTTCATGTTTCGAAAATTTTTAGTTTACATTTCTAGTTCGAAAATTTCGATGTGAAATTGTCTGATTTGAAAAAAATTAAAATCGAATTTTTTTATTTAATCTTTGTTGTTCGAAAAATTTGTAGATTTCGAAAATTTTTAATTCTAAAATTTCGGTTTGATTTTTTCTTTGATTGGAAATTTCGAATTCGAAAAAAAATTATTTCGTTTTCTTTTGTTCGAAAATTTTAGCTTCAACTTTTCTAGTTCTAAAATTTGGTTTCAACTTTTTTAAATTCGAAAATTGATTTGAAAATTTCACCTTATAAATATTTTAGTTTGACAGGTTGAAACTTTCAGTTCGAAAATTTCAGTTCAATTTTTTTTCACTTTAAACTTTTGAGTTCTAGAAATTTGGGTTTAAATTTTCACTTAAACTTTTGTAATAGCTGGAAATTAGTGGACTCAAAATTTAATCGAATAGTTAAAAACCGTTTATTTTAAATCGAATAGATAAACACCGTTGTGTTAATCGAATAGTTAAAACCGGGTGCGGTTTGACGGTTAACCGTTAAGCAATTCCCTCTTTGCACTCACTGAAAAATTTTGGCTAAAATATTTTGAGATGATGATTTTAACTAAACCGTCAATGTTATTTAAGATATAAATTACACGAACTAACACCAAGACCAAGAAGGTAACCTGAAAGTATCGTGGTTCTCTCTTATCAAAAAGCTTAACAGGAGTGCATTAAGGTAAGCATATCCTCATTATACGTAAATAAAGTGACAGTAAACTCTACTTTGAAGAGCTCACACAACGTCTACGTAGAGCATAAATCCAAAACAGCACCAAAATTTGTTAATATCAGTCATATAAGCCATCATCGAGAATCAAACTCATGACCTTCGGAAACTAAATCTAGCCTGTGCATGCCTATAACGTAATAAAGAGAATACATGAGGTTAGAAACCTTCCCAAATTATATCTTTAGCAATTTTAGGTGCTCCAGTACTAAAATTAGTTCTGGAGACCATGACTTTGGTTCTGCCAAATTAACCCACCAATCATTAAATTTTAGTGTTCGTTCATGTACCCATGCCCTATAAAAGCCTATACTCATGACGTCATTATTATTTTCTCACGAACGGAAACGAAAGGTAGTAACTAGGTTCAGCTCATCATTTCCCACATTTACCTTCTCTAGGAATGAATGTATTCTTTCAAAGTAAACCATTACACATATATGTTCTTGTTTTGTCATAAGAAATAACTCCTCAATATTATCTCGTTACATAAGTATGATTAATCGTTATTACAATGAACTAATCAGTTTTAAGCAAAACGTAAATGTGACGTCACAGACGAAAACAAGAAGTACTAACTAGGTCCAAAATAACATCATCTCATCCCTTTTCTCCTTCTCAAAGAATGAATATATCTTTTTTCGAAGTAAACCATTATACACTATTTGACAATTAAACACAGTACTTGCTAAAACAAACAATGCCAACAATACTGTGACAACGAATACGTAAGCATATGTAACACGATATAGTTGACGATTCTTTTTCAACATATGATTATAAGTCAATACACAAAGAAGCTTTCTGAATCTTTCCATCAGTTCTATTGAATCTACAAAGGAATACAATATAAATTATTATTGTTAACCAAGTCCGGGATCGCCCCTCTCCCTCTTTTATGCATCTCAAATAAATGTATGCTTTCCTGGACACACTTTTTGACAATTGAATATCGTGGTTCGAATCCCATAAGTCCCGTGAATGAAAACCATACCTTAACCAAAAATCAAGTATTCCTCCCAAAGCTTTCGAGTTAAATTGATTTTGATTTTAACTTCCCGTTCAGCAGCGAAAGTAGAACCTACTAATTAACGTGAAATCGGAACCGCATGAGTTCCTTCCGGGAATCGAACCATGGTCTCCCACGTCAAAGGCGCATACGCTAACCGGTTAGCCGCGAAGGAACTCCAAAGTTTTCGAGTTTCATATTAATACTAATACTAATTTATACTATTACTGGGTCTATTAATTCATAATGTAATAGGTCATCAAGAAAGAGATCAAACCTCGTTTTGGTAATTTTATACCCATAAAAGGGAACGAAACAACCCATAATAACCTCCAAGCTAAAAATCCCAGTTCAGTGACGTCATACAAATACATTAGCCCGAATCAAATACCTCTACTTCATTTGCACCAGTAGAGCGCTGTGGCTCAGTGGTAGAGCGTTCACCTCTGCTGTATGGGGTCCCTCGTTCAAACTCCGCAAAAGTAGTTTTTGGTGGGCAATATTATGATTGGGATACTCCAATTTTCTACCATACTTTCATTCATTTCTCATTGTCACCGCCCCCATTAGCCTACCGATATATGCGTGGGAAGTATAACTAAAGATTTCATTTGCACCAGTGTTAGTCCATCTCATCAAAGGGATAACAACCAAAAATCAAGTATCCCTCCCAAAGTTTTCGAGTTAAGTTGATTTTGAGTTTAACGTCCCGTTCAGCAGCGAAAATAGAATCTAACAATGAACGTGGAATCCGAACAGCATGAGCACCTTCCGGGAATCGAACCATGGTCTTCCACGTTAAAGGCGCATACACTAACCGGTTAGCCACGAAGGAACTCCAAAGTTTTCGAGTTTCATATTAATACTAATATTAATTTATACTATTACTGGATCTACTAATTCATAATGTAATAGGTCATCAAGAAAGAGATCAAACCTTGGTTTAGTAATTTTATACCCATAAAAGGGAACGAAAAAGCCGTCGTAAGCTCCAAGCTAAAAATACCAATTCATTCACGTCAAGCGAACATATTAGCTTGAACCAAATACCTCTAATTCATTCATACCAGTAGAGGTGCGGTGGCTTAGTGGTAGAGCGTTCACCTCTGCTATATGTGGTCCCTGGTTCAAACCCCGCGAAAATACTTTTGTGGTGGGCAACATTATGCTTGGGATACTCCAATTTTCTCCCACACTTTCATTCATTTCTCATCGTCACCGTCTCCTTTAGCCTAAACGGCATATACGTGGGACGTAAAACTAAAGATTTCATTTGCACCAGTGTTAGTCCATCTCATGAAAGATATAGCAATCTCCAAATTTTATGCCATAAGAGGGAACGAAAAATAGAAAGCATTCGTAAACCTGTACTATTTCATAGCGTAATGAATCATCAAGACTATATTTTTAGTAATTTTAAAGAATCATCATAACATCTGATCCAAAACTCCCAATTAGTGACGTCATAGCAGGGCCAAGGTACCTCTGACTCATTCGCACCAGCGTGCATGGCCCCTGAATAAGCATAAGCAAAATTTCAATAGGTGACGCAATCCCGGGCCAAAGCATCCCTGATTCATTCACTATGGTCCATGGTGGCCCCAAATTGGATAATCAAGATTTAGATAGAGTGTCCCCAGTACTACTCACTGGTTCAATCCTCGATGGGGTTTGCTTTCCCACGTCGGATCGCTGTCAATCTTTTTCTGAAATTTATTATTCTCATGCGTTATCATACATTCTTTCAAAAGTAAGCTAAGTGGTTGACGTAAACACCTCTGGCCGTGGTTCAATCCTGGGTGGTTGTTCGAATATAACGTTAAGCTGAAGGGACGCTAAACTAAAACAATGCGTTTGCAAGCTTAAGAGATTCATCAAACATTAACGTTACGCATATGTAATTGTCAAAACAAAATCTGTATAGCGTAAAAGTTTTAACCAAATATTCATGCACTCTTTTCTTCATCATGGTTAAGCGGTTACCGTACATGCTTCTAACGTGGAAGGCCCTGGTTCAATCGTCGTTGGGGTTTGCTTTTCACGTCGGATCGTTGTCAAGCCTTTTTTGAAATTTAATATTCTCATGCGTTATCATACATTCCTTCAAAACTAAGCTAAATGGTTGACGTACACACCTCTGGCCCTGGTTCAATCCCGGGTGGTTGTTCGAATGTCACGTAAAGCTGAAGGGACGCTAAAGTAAAACAATGGTTTCAAATGAATCGAACCATATTATTCTCAAGCGTAGTTTTTGAAATTTTGTAATGCATTCTTTTCAAAACTAAGCGCACACAGTTTTAGCCATGGTTCAATTCCCAACGGGAGTTCAGATTCAACATTAAGCTGAAGGGATGCTAAACCAAAATAAACAAACCACATCATTTCTCGTGCTTAGTTTTAATGTATGGGGTTCCATATTCGATCTCGTGAGTTTATTTGGGTACTCCCACTTTCCCATTAAACTAATTCCACATAGCCTAAATATTTAGTACTAAAAGTAAAACATTGTATTAGTGATCCGCATATGTAGTTCCTACAAATATTAAATAAAAATGATTTTCGATTTTTGTGTGAAAAATAAAATCTCACTGAGCTTTCCTCAAATTCAATTAACAAAAAGTCGGTGCCGTAAAGCTTAAATGAAAACACTTTTAAAAAGCAGACCTTCTTCGCTTGACAGTTAAAAGCAGTGTTGGATTTGAAAAATGAAATTTATATTTTTATTTAGGTCGCTGTGAAAACGACGTCAGCATCAACCAATCAGAAACGAGGAAATTTATAAAATGACATCACAACGATCCAATCACAACGCTGCTTTCGTCATGAATCACGAACCAAAACGATGTGTAACAATCGATCGTGACGTCATTCACGTTTCTCAATAGTTACAACATATTGTATCGCAATTCCGATCATGACATCATCCCAAATGCTTTCTGTCACGATCATGTCACTACCTGTCGTAAATTGTGACAACATTTCATTTTCCTCATATTCCGTAAGAAAATATCAATGTTTGCTTTTTCCATGAATCATGCTGACACGTTCGTAGCAAAACTAAAATAATACGATACAACATTTCTTGACGCTTGCATTTCAATCATATGTGGTTCTATGTGAACACACAAGAAGTCTATCAGCATTTTATTTTAATCCACGAACGGAAACGTTACACTTTCAGATTTATTTTCCTAAAGTATAAGTGTATTCTTTTCAAGGACCATGGTTCGAAACCCACCAAGCATGATTAAATCCGATCTCATTTAAGCGGTTAGCGTACACATCTTTGGTTTGAAAGACCTGAGTTCGATTCCTGGAAAATATTTATTAAGATTTTTCTTTTTAGTTTTTTTAAATTTGGTTTAAATTTCTAGTTCGAAAATTATAAAAGTTTAGTTCGATACAAAGTTTGATTTGAAAATTTTTAATTTGATTTACATCTTTAGTTCGAAACTTTTGTTTTTTAAAAAATGTTTTAGTTCGACAAAATTTCGTTTCAATTTTTTAGTTCGAACATTTTTTGAAATTTTTTAGTTTCAATTTTTTTAGTTCGAAAACTTTGTTTGAAATTTTCTGTTTCAATTTTTTGGTTCGACAATATTTTGTTTCAATTTCTTTAGTTTTGAATTTCTTTTTAGTTCGAAAAATTTTTAGTTTTAAAATTCTTGCACTCTGCGGAACCGTTTCGAAAAGAATCGGAGCAGTTTAGGTAACAAAATCTGGCACCACTCTTTCCATTAATGAAGCGCTTACTGAGCGTTTAAAAATCGCTTAAAACCACAACAATGTGTTATAAGAGTTCTAACAATGAAATCTACAAGCGAAGAGGATGGACCCTCTATCACCCTTGTTAGAAATAAATGTATCCTTTCAGAGATATACTAATTCAAGGACAAGATCTCCATACGTAAACATATAAGGTAAGAACCATCTTTCTTAAAAGGAAACGATAATATTTAAAGTGAACTTCAGTACAGTAACAATAAAAGGGGATTTAATACTAAAATCCCGGTTAAGGGTGATCACCTGATCTCATGACGCCATACCACTCTGAATTTCTGCATGAGGTAGGGCTAAGATTATGTAACTTCTATCCTCCAATCAAACTTGAGGTACCAAACATTCATCTTACCCATAAAAATGAAACGAATGAGTGAGGGATTTCCATTTGTGGTGGGCCTAAAATCATGTGAATTCCATCCTTCAATCAGAATCGTAGTACCAAAGTACACATCAAAGAGAATACCCGAATTTCAAATATCCCAGGGTCTAAGATCACGTGACATCTTTCAACCAATAAGAATCAGGTATCTTAGCACTGATCTTACTCGTAAAATGGAACAAATTTCAATAATCCAAAGTTAGGGATTTCCCCCGCAGGGTGACTCATGACGTCATACTACGTGACCTGGAAATTTGAATTTCCCGCGTGGGCGGGACTAAAGTCACGTGACCTCTATCAGCTAATCAGAATCGAGAAAATTTTTGCTGACTCGACTAGATATACTTCGGGGCATACTACTATAGACGTCAGTCTGTCTCCTCCCTCTGACTCGAATTTCTGAAGAGGTGCTCGGACTTCTTTTACATGTGAATTGACGCATGAAATTTCGAGAAATGGGTAGGAAGAAAGGTCGTTTGTAGCAATATTACATGCAAAAGTATAAAGATAGGAAAGTATCTTGCAAATATTGTTAACATACATATTTATGCGCAAATGTTGACAAAATGTTGGGATATGCGTCTTCTGGCAGTTACCCAAGCTAATTTATTTATAACATTTACAAATTTAATATGTTTATAATATCAGTAGTGGAGTCAAGTTTAGAAAATCCACTTTCATGAAAATTTAAACAGTTTAGTGGTTGAAAGGTATACAATTTCTGAAACATATTTACTTTCATAGAGCATATTGTAAATAAATATCCATTTATGCGTACTCTTTAAATTTAATAAAATAACATCGTTTAGAATATTCATTTTAAAAACTCCTCTGGGGACAACATTAATAATATCGTAAAACTCATCTAATTTGTAATTTATAGAAAGAAAGCAAAAATAAATAAGAACGAGTAAAAGGAAATAATCGGAGAAAAACTCAACTATTCCAAAATAATTTTCATTGCATAGAAACGATTACTTTTCTTACTTCATTAAATTGGCCTTCAACTTTAGCCGGGAAACAGACATGCAGACAGAGCATAAGATTGAAAAAATTCAACGAAACTGCAAACCTAAGATAGAAATGCATTGAAGAAACCGTTCTCACCGCCAGGAAATCAATTTGCTGAGATATGGACGCTTCATCGCTCGAACAACGCCATACGAAGCTACAAATAAGACCAACGATTTGTAACATTAATCTTTCTGGCTCCAAAATTCAGTCGCGCAAAATCTCCGTGTGCGAGCTCATCCTATTTTGTTTAACTTAATTATCGAAAGACAAATTTAGTATGAGGAAGAAGATATCCAATACGTATAAAAACTGTTTTACAATTCTTTGGATACTTCAGAGTATTTTGGAGATACCCTCGTCATCCGCCCAAAAAGAGGGAAGTCACCGGAGAACAACGCCCTCACAGAAGAGAAGGGAAAAGACGAATGCTAGCCGCCTATGATGCTGGGACCCCGACTCCTAATTAATCACCGCACGGGATTGAACTTCTAGCAATTTTAATGTCCAATGAATTAGAGGACTTTCCATTCACCTTTGTGGACTAAACAAGTGCCACCGAACAACTACAAACTGTGCAGTAGTGAAGTGTTTGTGTGAGTGTTGGTGCCCATTACGACGAACTGGAATGGAAAACTTTTAGTCCGTAAGTAGTAAGCATTCATTGACATAAATCTGAATCTTTTGCAGTTTCTTTACAAATGCCTATAACTCTGCTTTCCCGTCTGAATGTCTGTTTTTAGGCTAAGTGTTGTTTTCAGTCCGACACTAATCAAAATTTTCTAGAAACTAAATTCCAGATTAGATTCATTTTAGAGAACAAAGGGACTCGCATTGAGCCTGACATACTACCTTTGCTATTACTGAATGTTTCCTTTTGCTCGCAATTTCCTCCACGAAATTTGTGTAATTTTCATTTACTCTAATAATCTCCCTCGTAAAATAAACATGAGGATACTATCTAGATTTGTAGGTATGTAAACCTCATCTGGAAAAGAGCGTTTAGTGTGCGCTGTGCCTCTGAGCCCAGGTAAGCCTCAGTAGCATAGGCACACAACATGGTGCCGAAACCCGCTCTCACCCTAGTGGTCCTGAGGACACACAATGTGGTGCCGAAACCCGTTCTCACCCTAGTGTTCCTGAGGACACACAACGTGGTGCCGCACCCCCCTCTCACCCTAGTGGTCCAGAGCACACACAACGTGATATCGAACCCCTCTTCCCAAGCCCACATATCACGTGATGTCGAAAACGTCGTACCGACTCGAACCAGTGGTCCTCTACACTTGATGTTCCAACCCGATTCTTTCGACAGGAATCGAACACGGACCTTTAGTCGCAGTATTTGTGATGATGTCCATGAATACACACTCTGTTGACGTTCTACGATTTTATCACGCGGTATCCTTACTCCTTTTGGTAGTGTACTCAACCTTTTATTATCTCTTCATGTTATCGCTTAATGTTTAGCTCATTGTACATGTGTTTTGTATCCAGATTGTGATTATTGGAAGAGATCTTACTTACCTACTCGCCTCATACACTGTAATCGGCTTTCTTACTTCCTTGTTGTTATTAATGGCACGACTACGAAGATAAGCATCGTATGCCAGTCTCTTGATTGATCATTGTCCGCATGTCGGCAGACTCCAAGAAATCCCTCGGTGGTTTACTGGATGATATCCACTTGCTAGCAATAAGAAATCGTAAGCAACTAAAGAAAAACGCCAAGGAGCTTAGAGAGGCATTTGCTCTTCGTTTGCGCACTAGAACAATTTGTAGGCACCCTTTTTCTTCCTCATCTTCAACCGACATGGCAGACCAAAATAATGGTGTAAATACTGGGAACGTCTTGAACCAGAATGTGGTTTCCCCAAGTAATCAACAAACCCACCCCCAACCCCAATGCCACGTTGTTTTCTATCTTCGTTACCAACAATTTATTTTCTTTTCTCACATAAATCACTTCCACTTACCTTTACAGTTTGTATAAATCCCCTACTGCCTTAAAAAGATATGTTCGATACTTTCTTGACAACTTGAACATCACTATCAACTCATTTCTTCCGTAATTAATCATCCTACTTTTTGCTAGTAGGATACTAAACAATTATCCTACTTTTAGTGCAAATGGAAATGAAACTTAAAAAATAATATTATTAGTTATATAAAGTGCACGTCAATATAGTACATGTCCAACTCGTACGTTCACGTTGTGAACAATTTGTATGAAAATAAAGCAATACAATACAATAAATACAATACAGTACGATACAATACAATTTTAAATTTTTTAACCTCCAAATTCTTTAAAATCTAGAAGTAAATCATAATATATTAAAATAAAGTAATTAGCCATATGGTTCTTATAATTTGGAAGATAAAGTAAAGAAATTGAAATAAATTCCTTCCCGGGAATTTATAGGCCAGGGAAAAAACCCGGGAATATTCCCATTTCTAAATTCTTTCCCACCGGGAATATTCCCACTGCCCATCACTAGGGAAGATGTAGCAGTTCGAGTGTTGCCAAATAAAGTTATATTATTTTTTGTAAAGGCTTGGGTCTCACAGGCCCAACGTTACCAGCGTAGTGTTAATTAAGAATTTCTTTCCAGTTATATTAAAGACAAAAATGTATATATTAAAGATTAACAGCATGGGACAACCATAAAATTACATTTGTGTTTTTCATGTACGCAAATAATTATAACTAATGGTCTCTCTAATGGTCTGATTAAGAAGAGCGAAGCGCAAAGACAATGACAATATATTACGCACAATAAACTCGCTATTTCATAAATCTACCAAACTATTGGCGATGTATTATTTGATATGCTTGTCTAGGTAATTTCTTAACTCATCGAGATGGGAGTGGCACTGGAATTTATGGGACCCATTACCACTGTTACGGGCGCTATTTACGAGCGATGAGACGTAACTTCTTAGTCCTTTAGACTAAAAAAGGTTGGCAATTCATTGGAAGCGAAGGCAGGCAACTAACATGAGCATTAGAGGACAGAAAATACTGACGGGACCAGTATTAACACTAAAAATGTCACAAAACTCCTTTAAAAATCGATAATGTATCAGATCTAAGATAGGTTTATATTTTATATAATTGCTTCCTCTATGGTGAATTACACAACAGTGGAAACGTAATTGTGCTATTTCTACTGCATTCCGTTAGTTTCGCCCGTTCTACTTGAGATATTTTTATTTATTCTGTTAATATTTAAGTTCCTTAGATGTTATTCTATCTCTAGAAATCAATAGATTTTACTCGTTAATTTTCCAAATAGTGTGTCCATATTATTATTAAAGAGGTTTCTACAGTACTTGATAAGGGAAAATATGCAGTAGGTTTATTTGTCGATTTCTCCAAGGCATTCCACAGTGTTCAACATTCTCTTCTACTGGCAAAACTCCAGAAATATGGTATTAGGGGTGTAGTACATGAATGGTTTCGCTCGTACTTGACAAACAGAAAACAAGTAGTAAAAATACAAAAAAATAATTAACAATAAGCAAGTCACATTTGTAACTATACGGTTTAGGTGATTGATCAGTAATGAAGAAAATTCTTAATTTTTAAATGAACCTCGCATAAAAGTGCTGTCAAGAATTTTTCTCTCAGCCAACATACGAATATGCATATATGTATGTGCGTCTCGTCTGCGACGGAGATCGTAGAGTTCCCCTCTCCTTTCCAAATAAGGAGCTAAAAGTCCGCACAATGGACAAACGTCGTTTCTAAACATTCCTATCTATGGTTTGTCATAGCTTTTTTTAACTTTGACATCACCAAACTGCGTAGCGAACTGAGCTGTTGCTTAGCAACGCGAGGAGACGGAGAGAAAAGGTGCTTTAGTCTGACATATACACCCTGTGAAGTTACCACGAAAAACTGGTGCGAACGACTGGAATGAACAAGCTACTTAAAACTAAAATAATGTTTTATTTTAATTAAGTGCAGTAACGTTGAACTAACGTTATAATAATGAAGATTATCAACAACTTTAAAATGTTCGTCTACAGACGTTAATCTAAAAGTCGTCTCAGCGACATGGAGTAGATAAACAGCAAAACCAACCTGTTCTGTAATCTGCAACCTTTAGGACGTCCCCCCTGGAATCACCAAAATAGTTTCCCTTCAAGTGGCAAAGTGAGTGAACAGTGGCAGTGAATTGTGGAAATCAACAATGTAACGAAATATAGTGAATAATTTGTGGCAACTGCGTCACCCGCGTTTTTAATAATAAATGGGCCTAAATTAAAATATCTTTTTCATTATCAGTTATCCAAATTAAAGTGCATAAAATAATGTAATATTTGTTCGTAAAGTTTTAGTGTTGTTAATTAAAGCAAAAAGTGAAAATCTTGAGTATCCTTTCAAAATGACAATTATGGTTGATATTTTTATTTGTTAATTTTAAGAAATAATCTAACACAATTTTCTTTTCAGCACAAATAAACTGCGCCTATGCAACGTAATAATTTTTACATTATTAAATTGCATTAGCGCTAAGAATATAATTAGAGTTAGCTTTGTGCCGGTTTCCCAGAATGTTCTGACCGAACTCCGAACCGTGTTGTCCAGCGGCTATATGGTCAGCTTTGGTAGTCGATCCAACTTGTTGTTAAAATCTAAAGAAGACATACGAACGATGGAGAATCGAATCCCAGACCATAGTAAATACGTAAGCTCACTTTGGGACCGTAGGACACGTACTACTTACAGTAATAAAAGGGTTACCTCAATAGGAAGGGAGTAGAATCGAACCCACTACTGTTATATATGGCGCCCGATATCATAGGAACGTTTGGCAAAACCGCATAAAAGCGACGCTAATTGTATTTTTTTAGTAAGGTAAAGTGTAGGGCCTTCTTAGTGCTATTTAATTTTGTTGTTCTGGCATTGGTAAATTAATCATTATGTCCGTAAATAGAGAAATAATACCTGTCCTGTATCAAATGCGAAAAATATGGAAAGAAACAGAGTATTTAATAGTAGAAAGTCAATTTAGATATAGAAAAGAACCATTTATGTTGTTAGAAGTTGAAAATGCTTTAAAAGTAGATCAGGAAGTTTGTGAAATTCGTAAGAGCTAAACAGGAAATTGCAAAATCTCTTTTGGAAAGGAACATAAAATATAGGGCTGAAATTAAAGATAAAATTGTTTCTAAAATGCGTGAATTTCGTAAATCTGATTTCTATCTAAAAGTATATGACGAATGTGTTCTTGAATCAGAATTTATTTCTTTGTCAGATATTAAACGTAAGTTGAAAGTTCATTATGAAAATTCAGACATCGTACGTATTGCAAAAAAAAGGTTAGCTGAAAGGATATACAAAAGGCATTCAAAGTATCACAATGTCAGTTGTAATAAGGATTCCAGTGATGATCAAAAAATAAATTGTAAAGTTGTACCACCGAAACGATTTAGGTTTGCTGATCCTCCTGAAACTGTAACTTTTGCGCATCCTTTTGTAAACGTTAATGAGTTAGAAAATATTCAAAATCATGAGAATAGTAAACGCAAAAGAGTACCATTAGAAATAAAATGTGCTGAATATAACTTAGAATTTGTTGAACATGAGTTTGTAGGTGTTTTGTGAGACATTGCACCCGTAGCCCGAAAAATGTACGCACGAACAGTGAAAAATGAATGTGTTGAAAGTTGTACTATTCTACCATGTGTTAGTTCCCAGCCACCAGCTATTGTTTTAAATCAAGCTAACATTAAATTTCTTGACAATAAATTAGAACAGGTTGAAGAAATGTATGCGTGTGAATTAAAGGTAGAAAAAGAAATAATGCCTGTTGTCAGTCACGTTAATGCTGAGTTAGGCCAAGCCAAAAAATGTGTTTTTTCTCTCTCGAATAGCATTCTAGAAAGAAAAGAAACAGAAAGAAAAAAGAATAACGAGCTCAACCCAGCTGTCTCTTTGCAACCTCCCCCGACCATCGAGTTTGTCACGTCCAGCGTAGCTCTGTGTATGAGTGAGCAATCAGCTGTTCCAGCTGTTGCTTGTTTGTTTTGTAAAGGAACAAAAAGCATTCATGGATGCAATGCGTGCTTCACTACGAAAGGATTTACTAGAGTAGTAATAAATTGCGTTGAAAGAGCAGGCAAGAGTAGCCCATTCACGCAGCCTTGTAGTGTATTATGTTTGTTAAAGCAAAATTGCTTCTATGGCACCTTGCCAACCAGTAAAGTAGAGTGCGTTCCCTTTAACAAAACCTGTTTATTTTTTGTGTCTGTTAGGGTTGTTGAAATATGTCATGAGAAGAGTAGTTCTTTAAGCAGTGAGTTGAAAGTTAAAGAAGTGCAGATAAAACAAATTAATTGCGTTACTTCTTGCATAGTTATTTGCACTCAAATTGTGTATATAGAAGACAGTAAAAACGACTCTGTGCCTTGTAGGCCTTATAGTAGTAACCATAACTCAGTAACGTGGGTAAAGAAATTAAAAACCTGTCAAGAAAATTTCAGTAAGTTACGAAATGTTGTTTTTCAAATGGTAAGGAAATATAATTTACAAGTGCGTTGTGGCAAAAAGCACCGGCACATAAAAGGAAAGTACATAACGTCAGACGGAAATTAAAAAGAGTTAAACGTATGCTGTATTGTTTTTCTAAATTTTCCAAGTTTGTTCGTAAATTTTCTTTGAAAAGTAAATATCACAGTCGCACTAATGCTCAGACAAATAGTCGTAAACGTCAAGTTGCTTTGTCGCACCATGGTAACCAATACTTTACGTGTATGTTTGAAAAGGGTGACCAAAATTTTGAATCGAATCACACTAGTAATTCAGCGATCAATGATTTAGTAAAAGGGTCAGGTGCTGATCACGCATCACCTGTAATTAATAAATATCACGAACCTTTTCAGGAAGAATGTGGTAATTGGGTGACTAAATCTCTTACGTCTAAGCGATTTGAGAATGAATGTGACAGCAAAATTAAGCGTCAATCACCAACTACTGTTAGTGATGTGCTATCAGCTGATCGTGACGTAGTAACAAAGGTCAAACATACAGGTAAACGGAAAAACGTAGTGAAGCAAAAAATGCAACTTAGTATTCATTCTAAATACAGTGAAATCGGTGTGCATAGAAAAACATCACGAAAGAAAAATAATTGCAATTCAAGCAGTAATAAGTTATTTGATTTCTTGTGTAATGCGGCGATCATACATGTTGAGAAACCAATTTCGTGTTCTAAGCTACTGCTTTCTAAAGTAATTCGAATGGGTGAAAATCTTGTAGTAGTTTATAAATTGAGGTTAGTTGTTCATTGGCAAATGGTACCTTTCGAAATTGTTTTTGTGTTGAAAAAGCCTCGAGTGGGTGTAGGATAAACAAAAACTTCGTTGAGCCGGACTGCTTGTATTGTATGAAATCGACACTTGCAATGTATTTGATAATTCAAAAAAAAAGTTATTTGATATGATGTTGGCAGGCATCTGTGATCAGATATGCGACTTCCAGATGGCCGTTAATATTTTCTGTTCCAAAGTAATGGAAAACCAGCAAAGATGTATGCTAAGGCATGAGATGATTTTCTCTCCCATTCTTGTGCAATATTATATTTATGTAACTCCCGGAGTAGGCAATTTTCGTATTATACCCTTCTTTATTCTTTTAAATTGCAACCTTTTATTCTATAAGTAACGCTCATCTCCGGGTTGAAAATAAATGAAAAATTTAATGTGGGTAGGCATCTTCGAAATTTAGGAAGGCAGACACTATAAAAGTGTAATGGTCTGACAAACCATCCACTGCTCAGTCCATTCTTGGTCAATTTTCAACCAGAATGTAATAAATGTAAAATATTACGATTAACTAGTATTATTGTAGATTTAAGTGAAAATTTTTCGTACCGTAACCATTATTTTGAAAATATTTACGTGTGTTCATGCTTGAATTTAATTTGTGTCCTATATATTTGTTTCATAGTAGTAATGATAATTGAAATAATACCACTACTAATAAAAATAAATGGAAATGAATAACATTTTGTTGTGTTAGTTTTCAAGAATGTTTGAAGTTGTTTTTAATGAAAGTAAATATTGAAAATGAATGTTTTTTTGATGATAATAAGACAATTAATTCATGTTATACTTAAGAGTACAAGGCAATACATTAGTAAAAATTTTAGGTTACTATAATCATTTAATATACTTATAAATGTAATATTTTGTGTTCAATGTTAAGCAATGCCAGTAATTACTTGTTTAAATTATTAAATGTGCTATTTTGAAAGAAAATTATAACAACTTTGTTTATGTTTTGATATGTTTAAAATTGTGGCACTTAAGCGTTTTAAAACAACAAATATTAATATAATGAAAGACATTGATAAACTTTATTAAAATAATCTCCCAACCGTAATCCGAAATTCGTTTCGTATGGCCCATGTGTTCGTTACCGTATTTCCGGAAGGATTTAAATTTTTTTTCCGTTATATCATCACAAGAAGACATAACTGATGTTAATCCTTTGAAGACCAGTGGAAAAAATTTGGTGACACTAGTGAAGTGATCAGTGTTGCAGGGTTCTGTTTGTTTTTCTTCTCCGCTCAAAAACAAACATGCTGCCAATGTAACTATACGGTTTAGGTGATCGATCATTAATGAAGAAAATTTTTAATTTTTAAATGAACCTCGCATAAAAGTGCTGTCAAGAATTTTTTTCTCAGCCAACAAACGAATATGCATATATGTATGTGCATCTCGTCTGCGACGGAGATCGTAGAGTTCCTCTCTCCTTTCCAAATAAGGAGCTAAAAGTCCGCACAATGGACAAACATCGTTTCTAAACATTCCTATCTATGGTTTGTCATTGCTATTTTTAACTTTGACATCACCATAGCTATTTTTAACTTTGACGGAGAGAAAAGGTGCTTTAGTCTGACATATACACCCTGTGAAGTTACCACGAAAAACTGGTGCGAACGACTGGAATGAACAAGCTACTTAAAACTAAAATAATGTTTTATTTTAATTAAGTGCAGTAACGTTGAACTAACGTTATAATAATGAAGATTATCAACAACTTTAAAATGTTCGTCTACAGACGTTAATCTAAAAGTCGTCTCAGCGACATGGAGTAGATAAACAGCAAAAACAACCTGTTCTGTAATCTGCAACCTTTAGGACGCCCCCCAGGAATCACCAAAATAATTTCCCTTCAAGTGCCAAAGTGGGTGAACAGTGACAGTGAATTGTGGAAATCAACAATGTAACGAAATATAGTGAATAATTCGTGGCAACCGCGTCACCCGCGTTTTTAATAATAAATGGGCCTAAATTAAAATATCTTTATCATTATCAGTTGTCCAAATTAAAGTGCATAAAATAATGTAATATTTGTTCGTAAATTTTTGTGTTGTTAATTAAAGCAAAAAGTGAAAATCTTGAGTATCCTTTCAAAATGACAATTATGGTTCATATTTTTATTTGTTAATTTTAAGAAATAATCTAACACAATTTTCTTTTCGGCACAAATAAACTGCGCCTATGCAACGTAATAATTTTTACATTATTAAATTGCATTAGCGCTAAGAATATAATTAGAGTTAGCTTTGTGCCGGTTTCCCAGAATGTTCTGACCGAACTCCGAACCGTGTTGTCCAGCGGCTATATGGTCCGCTTTGGTAGTCGATCCAACTTGTTGTTAAAATCTAAAGAAGACATACGAACGGTGGAGAATCGAATCCCAGACCATAGTAAATACGTAAGCCCACTTTGGGACCGTAGGACACGAACTACTTTCAGTAATAAAAGGGTTACCCCAATAGGAAGGAAGTAGAATCGAACCCAGTACTGTTATGCATTTTCATCCAAAACTGCTATTATCTCTGTTGGTGTTCCTCAAGGCCCAATTCTTGGGCCAACTCTTTTTTTATTTTACATAAATGATCTTGTTCAATATATGTATCCCCAACATATTGTACTATATGCTGACGATGTAAATGTCCTTGTAACAGCGGACAATACAGTTGAACTAGAAAGTAAATTAAAACAAACTGTGGAGTGTTTGATAAAATGGACGTCTCAGAATCAACTGTTGATAAATGCAAAGAAAACAAAAGCACTAAATTTTCATTACTCATGTACACCTCGAACAGTACCACTCATTGTGATAAATTCAACTGATGTAGATTATTCAAAATCCATTAAATTTTTAGGTGTAACAATAAGCAACAGGCTTACATGAGATGCACATATTACTGAGCTAAACAGCAAATTAAGCCGTATATGTTTTGTCATTTATAGATTACGTGGTTCAGTGTCAAAAGAAACTTTGCTGTTATTGTACTATGGTAAGTTTCAATCATTGTTAAATTATGGAATAATTTTCTGGGGAGCCTCCTATTCCAGTGTTACTACATTTCGTCTACAGAAAAAGGCAATAAGATCTATTTTTAATCTATCACCAAGGTCCTCATGCAAAAGGGTCTTTCAGTAAAATAAAATTTTAACTGTGCCTTGTCTGTACATATACAAAAATATCATGTATGTAAAGAGAAATGAAAGTAGATTTCTTCATGTTGACGATGTACATTCATACAACACACGACAAAAGAATAACATATTCACAGCATACCAAAACTATGCGTGCACCAAAAGAAGTGTTCTTCCTATGTCCGCTAAGTTGTTTAATAAGCTCCCAAGTTATTTGAAGGATATCAAAATCATGCGAAATTTCAAAAATGAACTATTTAATTTTTTGCGCAACAAAATGTATTATCATATTAATGAATACTTGGGTGAAAATAATGTAAATCAATTATATTGAAATGTTTTCTTATTATTTGACAAGTCCTATGTACTGGTCTCTGACCAACAATGTACGACATGGATGAATAAACAATGAATGAATGAATGAATTATTATGTGTACCTAAAGTTAACACCTACAGGAATGATAATGAAAAGCTTGGTACAGTTTAACAAAACGAGGACCAAAATTGCAAAATTTATTACGTTACACAAAAATACTAGTCTGTCAGAATCACATATATGAAAGCTGGATAACTCTTACATGGTAATAATAACAAAAAAGTGTAAGATTACTATTAGATAAACGTCCTTAAGCGTGCGTCCCGTGCGCTATATATACACACACTACAATACTACATGGACCGCACTATAATATTGTAAGTCACAGCAGTACAATGTACTACTGCGAATTCGACATCTTACTCTCTTAGTTTATACTTATCGTCTGTCCCTCATTATCTCCGCTGCGAATATAGTTATTCAGTTTTGAAACAAATCATAACGTCCATTTGCGATCATAACTAAAAAAACTGCTAATATAAGGATTTTATGGAAACTAAAGGGCCGATGTTAAGAAAAATATCAGTGCGTATTTTATGTAATGACTCACTGTTCAGTTACACAGAAGGAATTACTCGTTCGTAATCAATTCATAATAGTAATAATGTAATTATACAGAATGTATTAGCTGGAATTTGTTAAAATCTTTATAAATAAATTGAAATAAATTTTTGACATGAATTTAACTTTTGTTCAACTGTCAAATATGCTGAATGTATGTTCATTGGTATATTACAACCTATCACATAGTACAAGTGCAAAGAAATATGGTATTCTCTTTACCAAAGGCTAACAAATGGAACACAGAGAAATATGAGGGCTGTAGAAGTATTATTCTCATAAAGCGAAGAAAGAAAAAAATCGCCGAATACTGAAGATTGCGTTGGAATGGAAAACTCCAACACTCATATTAAACCTATAAATTGTATTAGTTTAAACGCTTGTAGAATTATATTCGTGCATTTTCTTTTTAAATTTGGTTTCTCAGAACAAATTTCCATCAAACATGAATAACTGCTTTTGTATTTCCTAATTTAGTTTTAATAGCGTTCCGGTGTTTATCCATAGTCTTACATTTTTATTTCTTTTTCTTTAATGATTCCTGGTCAATTACTGTGTTCAGTACATTTGTTTTCTCTTGGATTTACTGTAATAGAAGATCGGAGTAGTGAATCTGTAAGCTCTGTGCATATTACGGGAAGCATAGGAAGTGTAGAAACAAGGCGGCTGTGTGATAAATCACAGTCGTGTCCCTTCTGAAAAAATACGAAGGGAAATAATTAAGTTAGACTGATATTTATTTCTGTATACGAATGAGGAAACATCTAACAAAAAGTAGATTTTGTAATATGGGATCAGAAGTCTTGATTGATATGTAGAGAGATTTCGCAAGATGGTCTTAGATGTTATTTTTTGTTGACGTGTTCTTACTTGCTTTTTCCAGCGATCAGCTAACTCACACATACACCCTTTAAATTCTGCTCTTCCCAACAATGCAGTCACAATTCCTTGTGACTGGGAAAAGGAGACCATTTTGATCGGAAGCTGGACCATCGGGAAAGAGTGAACAGGACAAAAGATAAGCTCCTGGCTATTGATGCGCCCGATACGACTCAAGTGTGACGGATTTCTTGCATTTCTCGCAAACACACTCAAACAAAAGCATGACTCGTGGCGCAGTCGCTAACGTTCTTGCCTTTGGTGCGAGAGGTCTCGGGTTCGATTCCCGTTCGGGAAACTCGGTAAAAAAATGTAACAATTTTATGAGGCCAGCCATCTTGAATGAGGTTTCACCTCATTCACACTAGGCAAATGCCGGGATGAAACCTAACAATGATTTTTTTTCATGTTAGATTTAACTCTTTGAGACTTACTTTTTAAGCTAAATTTTAGACTATCAGTCAACCAGCTATTGCGTTGAGACTATTTATCGTAGGATCATGATTCCTACTGCGTTTTTTTTCGAAATGAGGCAGAGTTTCCAACTGTATAGTTAAATTTCCCTATTGTGTACGCAAGGCAGGAAATTCTCGCCAAATGGAAAAAAAAGCGGAAATGAAAAAGAGTTGCCTCGTTTATCACGAATATCTTCCCTAAGGTACACGACACGAACATGGGAATGGTACCAAAAAGTTTGTTTCATTGTGGAGAGAATGACGTACTAAAAATGCACCGAAGAATAAGTTGATGCTCTAGCCGATTTAACAATTTTCCTCGGATAATACTTTTCAGTCTCTATTTATTTATTTATTTAGTCAGCTTCAGCATAAAGACTACTCATTGTAGGAACATGAATCGTACCACATCTTCGAAATGAATCAGTCTTTCGAGCGGTAACACTCGCATGTCGTTACCATGTACGTGAAACGAGAAAATTCCCCCTGCCAAAAAAAGTGGTTTTGCAGATTGTTTTTAGTTTCGGCTCCTCTCACCGCCCCCTGTGTTAACGCTCGTATGTCAAAACCACCTAAAACATACTGCATAGTTTATGTAATATATGCAAAATATCAATCTCTTCTTGAAAACTGAGGGATGGAAAAAATATTAACCCATACGGAAAGAATATCTCACTCTACCTTACGTTATAAAATGAGACATGATATTATATAAAAATTTCCTGACATCGCTTTTTATCCGATAGTCATGAATCGTACCTCATTACCTAGGTATTGTTATATACTAGGTAGTACGTTTTAAGTGATTTTGAGATAAGAGTGTTAAAACAGTTTTGCTCAGAGGAACCCAAACTTGGAAATAGTGACTTTTTTCTTATAAACTTCCTTTTTGGAGGGAACTTTCTCTTTTCAGGTACATGATACTCTCCTCAGGTACATATATGGCAGTTGTACCGTTAGAAAGGGTCATTCATTCCAGAGAAAGAAGTACGATTCATAATCCTCGGATAAAAAGCGATCTGTCGGGAATTTTTTTTATATAATAACTTGTTACATTTTATGATGTAGGGTAGAATGGGATATTCTTTCCATATGAGTTAATAATTTTTCTCGCCCTTAGTTTTCAAGATATTAGATCGGTGTTTTGCACAGATATTACACACACTATGTAGTATATTTTAGGTGATTTAGAGACACGAGCATTGGCATGAGGGCGGTGGAGGGAGTGTTGGGCTCGGAGAGGCCCAAACTTGCAAAATAGTGATTTTTGTTACAAAATTCCAATTTGGAAAGAAGTTTCTCTCCTCAGGCACATGACACCAGTATGGGAGTGGTATCGTTAAGCAGGGACATTGATTCCAAAGACGAGATACTATTAATGATTCTAGGATAAATAGTGATAATACTTTATATACTTTACTAAACTAATTGTCTGAAAATGTGTAAATTTGGGAAACATTCAAAAATTCGAAAATTTTTTGACACCTCTATCCTAAAATGAATCGCACCCAGTTCTCTTTGGAATGTTAAGGCTTTCAAATGGTAGCACTCGCATGTTCCTATTGTGTACACAAGGGAAAAATTTGGAAAACAAAAATAATTTTTTTTTCAATTACGACGCGATTATCTCACTTCTGGTACACAATAGCGAATTTTGAATAGTACAATTCGAAACCTTGCTTTATTAGGAACACAACCGCATTACAGACCGTTATCCTAAAACTAGTAGGGATGTGTCAGGATTTTTTAAAGAAATGCTCTAAAATTTACCAGTTTTTCCTTCAATGTGACGTCACTATCCTCAAGCATCGCACGCATGACTGCAAAATGACCGTGAAACATATTTTTTTTATGCTTCCAAGCTTGAATTTCTGGAAAAACCAAGTGTGAAATGCTTTACTAGAGATTTATAAAGCAAATTCCAAAGATGACGCCATGGTAGAGATGTTTATCAAAAGTCTCTAAAGGCTTAAAGCGAACAACTCTGACAGGGATCAGTAAAATCAGTAGACTTGCGGAACTTCATGGACACTTTAAAATTTCCAATTTGATAAATGACATTCTAGAACATCTTCTGTTCCAGGGTTCGTTCCTCGATAGCCACATGATTGTAAGTCTAGGATTTACAGTTATTCTCTTTCCTGGTGCTGAAAAAGAATAATCGCATAAATTACTTTGCTTTAGAAGCAATCAAACGTAAAAACATATTTCGGTTAGAGTGTCACTATTTGAGAAGTTATAAATATTATAAACAAACAAGGAGCAGTTATAGTCTTATAGAGTATTTGTGTCCGTTTTGAATTACATTCTCAAGTATGTATGTTAAATTGATATATAAGCGAATGATTTTACAGAATAGATTGAAGTGTCGCGCTGGGAACATTGTGTCCCAATTTTAGATGGTTCGTTTGCTATGAGAGGGTTCCTTGCTTTTCTGACCCCTCTACGCGAGTTTCTTGGGCTTTCTGCGTACTTTCTCCTTTCTTTCCAGATTCTTGTTCCATCGATTATTTCAGGATGTACTTGTATTAACTGATCCGTCCCTGCTAGTCTAAAGACGACTACCGTGGGATAAAACAAAATTTTGATTTTATATAAATATTTGATTTTGAATTTTTATTGAGAAAATTTAATGGAAAGAATGGGTTGAGTAGGGTTGGCAATATCAATCGCTTTTCACGTTTTGAGTAACTAATATCCTTCCAGTGTAAAGTATTTAGAATGACGTAATTATGTGTGTAAGACATATTCTCGATATATGATTACGTAATAATAGTTTTTACTTTAATTTTTGCAAAAAAATATTACAATTTAAAGAATGCTTTCGAAGTAAAACATCGTAGAAGCCCCAAAATCGAGAAATAATTTGTGACGGGAAATATTATCGACGCTACCAACATCGGATATGCGACATTCATGCTTTAGAACTTTAGATTCGCTCCTTGGTTGATACTTCTAGTAGGGTAGTGTTCGTTTTCTGTTTTAATCTCATTCCCAGGCAGCATAATTATTCAGGAGATGTCTACAAATGGCGGTGGCAATTTCGTCCTCGGGAAATTCGCCACCGGCAATTTTGTCACAAAAATATTACTATATACGTAATTTCCTCACTGAAAATTTTGTCACGATAATTTCATCAGCAGTGTCTTTTAGAATATAATACAAGTACAATGAATGCTCTCGAAATAGGTTTTGAAATTGCTTTCCTTAATCTTCAGCTGAACCAAAACTACGCTGCACAATCAAAATGTATTATTATTAGTAGTAGTAATATTAGTATTAAATAGATAGTTAAATATTTTAGATATATTTGAGACAAGTTTCCTGTAATTATATCACAGAAATATTATCATATAGGAAATTTTTTCACGGTTATTTTTTCCGCTTTGTTGCACTAAATAGAGACAAAATAAATGACCAAAACAGCTTACGTTATTTTAATCAAACTTGGAAAACAATTCGGTTGGTATTGACCACTCTAAATCGAAGTTTCGGGCACTCGACGCAGGAGAAAATAGTTCCAGCTTCAGCACCAGTAGAAGAAAATAGTTCCAGCTTCAGCATATGTTAAAAGCATAGTCAACATGGAAAACTAATAGGTTTATATATCACTATTTACAAATATTAAGTTCCGCCAATATCAACATTTCAAAATAGAAAATAGCAAACAAATATGGGTAGATATGCCTATCCGGGCCCGCAACTAGAAAGAACTAGAGGGGCCTGGAACCCTAAAGTTTTCGTGGCCCCTTCACACCTCAATACAAATTGCTATCATCAATACAGAAAGCACGATTTAGATATTTGTAAGAGTTTTGTAATGAATGCCCCCCCCCCCTAACTTATTCATGGCCTCCCTAGCCTCTGTAACTGATTTTGGGTCTGTGCCATTCCCTTCATTTTCCCGAAACTAGACGAAAATTTGCATCGTTCTTGTACCGTTTTCTGAGCTCAAACTCTTCGACCTTCCTCAACGTTAACTGTCACGTGATAAGAGTTAGCTTTTTTTAGGAGCTATTCAAAGAAGAATATTATATTTCAACTCTAATAAACAATGGCAAATTGTTGTTGGATATACGTGAAGAAAACAAATTTATAAAAAGGAAAAAGTATAAATATTTCTGGAAGTTTCTTTTAAGTATAGACTTGACGAGTTATTGAGAAGTGAAACATGGATGTCGGAGGGCAGCTTTTCAATGGCTCCAAAAAGAAAAAAGAAAAACAAAGTAAATGCTATTTGAGGTGACATTTTTTACTAGGTGTACGCCCTAATGCAGAGCAAGACATAAAATTCATATGAAGAATCATATGAATTCATATTTCGTGAGGTGGTGCATCAGTACAGTGAACTTAGTGAATATCCGGACCCTGTAACAGTGGTTATGGATTCGATATAGCGGAAATGCAGGCTGTAAAAGAATTTCTGGATATTCAAGTATTCATAGAATTCAACAAGTTGAAGCAGAGGTTTCAACTGTGTTCCATCAAGATGCTGTGGGTCAATCACCAAAACAGAAAACTAAAAGTGTATTTCAGATTTTGCAGAAACGGCTCCAGTCTTTGTGTATAAAGTACAAACACAAGAACTAAATGTTTGAAAAAAGTTTTGCTTGTTGTTTCCCATTAGCGGACCATTTTGCCTGTGCTTCTAGCATTTGCTGAAGCTGACATTATGTTCTTTTACTGCTATTTGTTCTTATGTCGAGTATCCTTAACTTCGATTTTCAAGAGTCGAACACAAACTAAGTTGTTTCTCAACTTTAGTTAAGATAATAATAGATGTTTTGGTCGTTTACTTTGTATCTACATAGTTCAACGAAGGTGAAAAAATGACCATGACAAAATTTTCTACATACTAATTTTTGTGAGAAAATTGCCCCGATGAAAATTCCGGTGACGAAATTACCTAAGTTCGTCTACAAAACGGGCTTATGTGGAAATCTAAACAGTTAAGGTGCCTAAAAATTTGTGGAGGTAATATCACGTCCAACACACGCTCAAGTAACACGTACTGAGATTTCCTACCTCCATTTTTTTTTTGTCTCATCCTGGATTACAAAGAAATATTTATCTTTACTTACTTCAGTAAATAATTTTCAACGCACCATAGTTCGCTTCGTTCCTGCATGTAGCTTATTAAAAAATATGATATTTGGATTATTCTCAACTTACTAATTTTCAAAACATATCTCTGGAAATTTGTAATTTTGTTTAATACAACCTGTTATATTGTCTCGAAATTACATTCAAAATGTTTTCGCCGCACTATTAGCTGAAATCTGTGATTTCTTAACAACTGCTACTTACCGTATATCGAGCTTTTATGGCTAGTGTTTCAATTTCTACATTTTATTTTTATTTTATATATGATTAAAAATTGACATGCTTATTATTTAATTAATTTCCGTATGGTATCTCTTAACACCAAACTGCATGAAATATATTAGGTAATCGCTCTTAAACATTGCATTATTTCATACCGGTTATATACGTTAAATCAACGGGCCTGGCATTATAATTAAGCAGAAAGAGTTAGAAACTTAAGCATTTCTTGTAGTTATTAAATGTCTCCCGGCGATGTACAGAAATTTGTTCTCGCTACTTATGTTCGAATAAATACGTATCTTAATATATTATGTATTATTGAATTATCAATTTTTAATTATATCCATATGCGTATTTCGTAAGGCCAATAATTACGTATATTTTACCTTCAATTTATTATTCTGTTTTCTTTAGCCATTATTGTATACAAACTATTGATGTTGTAATCTTCTTTTGTGTTTTTTAAAGGTTTTTGAAGGGAAAGGTTCGATTTATTTTTGGAAACATCACATGGCTTACACTCTACTAATTACGGAGTTGAAGATAATTAGATACATTGTGATAAAGTACCTGTGACAACTATTATGATGGAAGACGAACATAAAATTACTGAATTAATTTCTATGTTGTCTGAGGTAGTCAACGAAGCGGAGAAAAGCAAATCTCCTGATGAAAATTCAGGTGAAGAAATTTTTGTGAGATTTGGGAATAATGAAGAAACTAAGTTCACAGTAATCCGGAGAGAGAATCCGATATTAGGTCAAAGTGTTACATGTTCCCGGACCACAGAACTACTTACTGAAATAAAGTCTGAGCCTAAAATCAAAGACAATGATACAAATTTAACTGTTTCCATTGATGAAGCGAAAAATGAAGGTTCCACCACAACTGTAAAATCGCCTTTTTCTTTTTTAAGTAACTTGATAGAACGTGAAAAAGATACATCTGAACTTGAAAGGTAAGGTTTTTCTCTTCTTTCGTTCTGTATGTTGTGGATCGTATTTTGAAAAAAAAAAAGGTTTTTCTTTTTAATTTTTGGGTAATTTATAAGCATGGTCGTTTAGATACAAGGTTCTATATTGCAGAAACTCGCCATTCGATTTTCGCTAATTTAGAATGCACTGATGCAGAGCCACTAAGTTTCCAGTAATACTATTCCATTATCATGTAAACGTGCAGTCTATATAGGAGAAATATAACCGCAGGGAGAGTGTAACAGTAAAATAATTTGTTTATAATTTTATATTGATTTTTGGATTATCCCTCGTAATTATTTGATTGACATTTAATAGGAGCATGTGTTACCCTTCTATGCGTTTCAGTCACGATGCTTAAATAGTACTAACAATATTAATATAAATTAACCGTAATAAGCCCTCCAAATAGCGTAAATTGAAAATAATAATAGCAAAATAATGAAATGAAAATTTTCGTATGTAAATTATGCTGGTCTTGAAAAAGCTAAAGCAGTAAACAAGAAAGAAGCAAAGAATAAAAAATACAGAACAAAATCAAAATTAATATGATAATTAAAGACAATAGTTCAAATATTTATACTGAAATTCGCATTGCATTAAAAATGTCAATCACACTAACAACTGTGAAAATTTGATGAATGCTAAAATCTTACCTCTAAACCCAGATTAATATTAATAGGTACTCGTAAACGTTGTCTAATTGGTGAGTATTGTGGACACTCTACAAAAAGTGACGCGTTTTCAGCGGCAAGAAATAGCTTTCGTAATGCTCTTGCTACCAAAAACAAACAAACAAAACAAAAAGATAAAAGAAAAGAGTCCTCTTGCTGCACGTAATAGATTCTCACGAAAATATTCTCGATTGAAAATTTTTCGCTTGAAGAAAAAGCTATTAAACTCTTAATTCCATAATTTATAGTTTGTATCCTGTTCAATTTAAACGGTATTTACTATAATATATATTATTTAGTACTTTTTAAGAATAAATAAAATCTTTCTAATACTTAGGCTTACTGATTCTCACTACTTCTTGCAATGCTAGTATTTATTTGAATAATAATCATTTTCCAATGCGAAACAGGATAATTTAACGATACCTTTTTGTACATATCTTTTTTCTTTGTCTAAGTAATAGAAATGCTACCTCATATTATAGATCTATATCTTATGATTAAATTTTATAAATACATGTGCGATGTATTCAAAATACAGTTCAATGCATAAAAATAAAATTTTTGGTTACCTTTCTTCTTTTGTGATACGATATACATGTTCAAAAAATTTTAACTATCTATCAAATGCGCTTCGAAAATCCTTGGTAATACTGCTTTTTTTTTAATTTCTCATGATTAACTCCATATTTACTAATTAAGTGTAGTCTTTAGTACGCGTATGTCTCTACATTTTGTTATCCTATACTTTTAGTATTATTTCACATATATTATAGTCTTGCTACACCAGGTAGTTATCGTACAAGCTTTTTACTGTTTTAAGAATTTAATTTTATTAGTGACACATTTCAACGCCTAGTTCCGTCGATATTATTTATAAAGAAAAGAAGAGGGACTCTTATAGGCGAAGCTTGTGCTATTCTATTATCTACATAATCCGCACTAGATTATACATGCCCGATTGTAGTTCCATATATTCCATTTTACAAGCAGCCTTCGTTCCGACGAATTTACAAGGAAGAAAGGGACCAATATTTGGTAACTTAGTAATACAATAATTGAAATTTTTCTGAATTTTTGGCTCGTAAGGTTTCGAAATATACTCAGTATACAGAGTTATTTTAAAGTCCCATACCATCCGTTACAAAATGAGCGCTTGTTTAGATACGCAGAATTTGTTAGTGTAGTGACACATTAGGCTAAGAGGAAATTTTTGTGGTGCTTGTAAAGTAAACGGCTACTATTTTGCTGTCCATTTTGAATGTCGCTAAAAATTTTGAAATTTTTCATGAGATATATGAAAGGAATAAAATTTTATAAAGAGGAAGCAAATTGTATAATCATATTTTATATAACTAATAACTTTAAGATTATAATCACGTGCAACTCACATTTTTATCCAGGTGCTGAACTACACTATTAGCCAAACATGACCCCATCTAAGTGTGAGCCGTAAGAAGTACCCGTGCTGTGGCTCGTGATTGCAAAAGGCATTGGACATGCTGTAGTTCCGTACGTTACTGAACAAATTCGAAGAGATACGTATAGCTACCGACAGGCGCGATCAGCTTTCTCTTTGAGTCCATTCCGGATATTAATGGGACGTAGAATTCACAGATTTTATTTCATTTTCATCCACGATTCAGTCGGCCCAAAAGAGCAACTGCCGAAGACACATCGCATCGTTTGTTAAATTTCCATACGGCAGCACACGTAAATTATCACTGGAATGCTACGTAAGTCAAACTCCCATTTGCAAGGTGTTACTGACGCATAAGTGGCAGTTTTACAGGCTTCACCTGTAAGTCTTTCAGAGGATGACTGAGATCAGGGGGTGTAATTTTGTGAGTGGGTAGTGTTACAATTGCGAAAGGGACCCAATACTAATTTTACACATCGATGAAGTAAATTTTCGTGTACAGGAGTGGTAAACAAACTAAATCTACAGTTCTGGTCTCCAGATAACCCAAACTGGACAGGTCCGTGTAAAATGGCTGTTGTGAGGAAAATTGCGTTGTGGTCACGGATGTAAGATGTACTTATTATTAGCACATTTGGTATCCCACTGCCATCTTAACTGCAGAGCGTTACTGGGAAACGTTATAAGAAACTCATTCTACCCTCAGCGCGTGCTCGATGCAGCAGTTTTCTCCTATTTTACCAACATGATAGGGCGCCACCTCAATATTGTCTGCAAGTTCGTCAATATTCCGAGGCGAATTTCCTGGTCGACGTCAGCAAGTGAAAGATACAGGATGCGTGTGCATAAATCACACCTGAGATATTGCTCCATGTTCATTCAGCTTGGGAGACACGTCTACAAACATTCGTAAAGCAACACGGCCAGCACATTAAACATATTATTTTGTAAGAGATAATCTGAGTGATATTCACGTTATTATAATTGCATAATTATTAGAGTTAAATCTGATTAACACCGATAAATTTCCATTATCGCATGAACCCATGCCATTTAAACTTTTTGAGCCTAATTCGTTATTTCGGATAGCAAGATCGCTGTCGTTTACCTGACTCTTATCACAAAGGCTCCTTCTCGACCTAAAAATTTTCTATACTCATCAAATCCCTTTGTCTATAATCACTTGTAAATAAGCGAGAGACGTTCATATTGTGCATAGATGGATCAGTACTTGAGCTGTGCTTTGCACACTGAAAAGTAAGAAATACCGTCTTCGTTAACAATGAGCATCTTATTCAACTCAGGAAGTAAGTTAGCTAATATAAACTATCGTTCATGCGAATGGAATCCCATAAAGTTTGGTGCGAATACAGATCTTTGGAAATCAATATCGTTGAATTAAATTTATGTGAAATGTAAAGCATCGTTTTCAGAAAAGTCTTTTACAGTGAATTGTGATTGGTGAAACATATTTGCACAGGAAGCACAAAGTAAAATTTCCTGCAACAGATAAATGAGCTTCCAGAATAGAAGTATTAGATTGTAAGTGTAGGCTGTTGATTCAATTTCTGTAGGTAAGATCTACATCCGTTAATATTGCGCAGGAGAGTCAGCGTGTTTGAAATGTTAAGATTTAAAACAAACTGAACCTGGTGAACCAATGTCCGTTTCCTACCTTCCATTAATTCGTTTTGCATGCGAAAAATTTCAGCAAATTCAATTTTGGTTTGTGAACTGATAGATATTTCAACTTTCTATGATTAAAATAGAGGAATGTTCAACAACGGTGAAGTGTTTAAATGAAGTGGTATTAGCTGGTGACAATTTCATAAACAAATGTGGTTTAACGTTAAATAATGCAACGTGACTACGTGATTCAGTGTCAAAGAAACTTTGCTGTTGTTGTACTATGGTAAGTTTCAATCCTTGTTAAATTATGGAATAATTTTCTGGGGAGCCTCCAATTTCAGTTTTGGAGAAATCTATTGGAAATGCTCATATGGAAACTTGAAAAATGAATTAAAACTTGAATTTTAAATTTTTCACCTAATTCCGAAGAGAAATACGTGTCATGTATGACATACACACAACTCTCAAAGATCATGCCAGTTGACACCAAAATATCTTATTCATACATGTCAATATCTCACACAGCAGACAAAACAGTCATTTGGATCCTTTGAAAAATCAGGCAAAAGCTAAAGTGAATAAAGGGTATGTGCCATATATGGCACGGCATGCGGTAAGGAGTTAATGTTTTTGCATTCAACTTTTATGGAACAGAAATAATGCTGAATTATTATTTTCTGGAATTTGGGCTTCAAAGTCCTCCAAAAGCGAACAGTACACTGGCGAGAACACAAGAATAATTTTAAACTTTTTTTTAGCTCCATTATCCCAACATCACATTTTTAGCGTGAATTTGGATCACTAAAAGCATATTTACGATTTTCGGGATCTCTCGCTAAATGTAGCGTTTATCATTAGTTAGTAACAATACTTCACTAATGCTTCTGTTCATTAATTCATTTTTTCACTTTGCTAATATTTTTTCATATATAATCTATTAACTTTTCTATTCGTTGCCTTAACTTCCTGTTGATCACTTTCCACACTAAACTAGTTTCAAGAACCAATTATAGTTAAATGATCTATCTCATCAACCTTCGACTGAGTTTGAAAACCCATCTTACAATAGACCAGAAGTACCTTGTTAATTTCCTTTACACTGTAAGATGAATCAGCACCTACTTTTGTACAACGTTGTATACTCTCTTGCCAACTATTATCGGGAAATAAATAATTACATGTAAATCGACAACACGTCGACTCATATTAGAAATGTACGTGCAAACGATGTTAAATTGTAGCATTGGGAGTGTCTCACCCTAGGAATATCCCAAAAGATAAACTTTAAAGGTCGAATCATATCCAACATTACAACGGCTTAATCTCCTTCTTGTTCTTGTTTAGAACATCTCAAAACAAAATTAATGCAGAGCTAATCTATGATTGTCGAATTGTATTATTTACTAAGTAATGGAAACCTATATATATATATATATAATATCAGTATCTGCATTCCATTGAGTATTTAATGCAGCAATGTATATTTTTAAAGAGTTTTTTAGTGTATTTTATTTAATCTGCAGTTAAGTAAATATTTTGTATGTTAAAGAATTTTAGCCTTTATTCATTTGAACTAGTAGGATATTTAATTGCAAAACATGAAACCACTGAAGACGCAACAATCGTATTCTCTATTGCATGTTTATGCGCCGAGGCGTCCAGTTCATAGTGTTTTGTTTAGGCTTCTTTTAGAGAGTTCGGCCCTCAGGTACAGTTTGAATCAATTAAAGGTTTACAAAAGAATTTGTCCAAATTACCAACAAATTCGTGCGTCTTGTAATTATGCATTCAGAAACACTGGTCGGGGTCGACTAACTTTGTCCTGGTATTCAATCCAACGCGACCTCTTCTCCCTCCTCTCCTTGTCTAAAGCAGTATGTGTGACGAAATGTACTCTTTTTATTCAGACGGGAAAAGGAGAAACCATGGTTACAGGCTTTATAGCTCAAAAACCATTCTTTTCGTTTGATCTGAAATGCCTTTTTAAAGCCTGAAGAAAAGAATCACACAAAATATTTTCTTAGCTTTATAAAAGGGTATTTTCTGTGTTCTTTCCCTTCTTGAAGGACTACATATAACATCAAGCTTGGAAGATGCTTCTTCCGAAACCTATGAAAATCGTCATTCTCGGCAGGATTGTTTGTGTTTCCGGAAGGAAGTTTTTAATGCATTAAAAACTCGGCAGGAAGTTTTTAATGCAAACGCAGAGCTCAAAAAACTACTAAGAGAAATTAGTGTTATTCAATGAGTAATTTCATGTTTCCTAGTAATTGGAAGCAAATGTTCCATGAGCGTCATTTTGTGCAGGATAGTAGGGTGTAATTCTCCCCCACATTTTTGATAAATACATGTTTTGATGAAATGGATAATAATACACTAATAAAACAGAGTGACACTCTTATGTTGAACGAAAAAATATTCCTCCCCTAACCCGAGGGAAATTTAAAATGAGGCTCTTTTAACAACAAGCCTATATACTTATGATAGCACATTACTAGAGCACTTATTTTTAGCTTCCACAGTCGAAGGATTGATCCCAAGCTATGCAAGTTCATAGCGGACGACATTAACAGAGATTCAGTTTACGTGTTATGACAAAAATTATGATTTTGTGAAAAAGAAGAATAAAAGTTTCCGAACTGTGAGGATCGCATTAGGCAGTTGTCTAAATAGGGTGCAGAACTCCTTTTAATCCGTCAAATGATTCCGACTTGGGTAGGTTCTGGGGAAATTTGAATTAAAAAAAAAAAAAAACTTCAGCTTCCGAGACAGGTTTCAGACTAAGAACATGTTAGTTATCGGACCAAGACTTTATTCTACCACGGAAAACTGTACTCAGTCATTCATACATTTCTCTTAGGTTTGGTTAGAAACTAATAGAATAGTAGAGGGTAGTCATCTATCATACTAACTTTCCACAAAAAGTAGTATAATCTATATGGAAATTCGTTTCGTACAGAGATTATAATCACCTATCCTATGGCAATTCCTAGTGGCAGATAGCTCTAAATACAGACTTTATTTATATTTTTCTATAACAGATTTATTTATATTTTTCTATTTATTTATAGTACTATATACATATAAAATCATTATTACGAGACAAGACCCTACTTTACCCAAACACTCAATAAATCATTATTTTTCCTAACGGTTCCGAGATCGCAACAATAGAGAATCGATCTAAACTGATAGTTAATTAAGAAAGGATAACGTTTCTTTCAGTTTTAAAGAGTGCTATAGAGAACATCGTACGCTGAAATCTATTCATACTATATATTCATGCTACAATATATATCGTATGTGGAATAACTTGCTCAACCACGATACTAGAATAGAACATTCGTAATCTGAAACTAAATAATCTACCCTCTTTACCAAAAGTGTTCTTGAGCAAATCATAAGTATTTGTTATATGGTAGTTTAACTAAATTCTTTATGAAAGTGGGTATATTCTTAAAAATGTGTAGTTGACGAGATGGAAAAGGAGTCTATGCATTATGAATATTCAATTAATAAACTTATATCCTAACAGTACCTTTCTATGCTGTCAGACAGAATGATTTTTTTTCAGTTCGTATTGATTGCAAGACTAAAGACAGCATTTTAATATTGAACTATACTTTCTTTTTATACGTTTAGTGCATTCGTCTTAAATTAACCTCATATGTTTTGATTTATAATTTCTGTACTTCTCTCGAATGGTAATTATTGTCTCTAGTGAGAAAGACTGGCCTCCCATGTGTATCTTTTTTTTGTTTGTTTGTTTGTTTAAGTTGTTTCGAAAATACATAACACTTACATTTGACATTTTTCAGGTCACAAATCACCTGTTCTTATAATTGTAATAAGACGCTCCACGAAAATTTCGACGTGTCAAAACCTAGTGCAGTAAATACGGATGTAAAACATACACATGAAAATAAGAGAGGACATACTTGTCCTGAGTGCGGAAAAGCGTTTAGAGACAGAAACTGTTTAATAAGGCACACATTTACCCATACACGTGAAAGACCACATTCTTGCACTCAGTGTGGTCAAAAGTTTGGTAAAAAACATCATTTAAGTAATTACATGCTTACTCATACAGGTGAAAAATCACATCATTGCGTCCAGTGTGGAAAAGCATTTTCTTTGAAAGGTAATTTAAAGACTCATATGCTTATCTAGTGATGGGCAGTGGGAATATTCCCGGTGGGAAGGAATTTAAAAATGGGAATATTCCCGTGTTTTTTCCCTGGCCTATAAATTCCCGAAAAGGAATTTATTTTCATTTCTCTACTTATTCTTCCAAATTATCAGAACCATATTACTAATTACTTTATTTTAATATATTATGATTTACTTCTAGGTTTTAAAGAATTTGGAGGTTAAAAAATTTAAAATTATTTGACGGTATTTTATATAACTAATAATACGAGTTTTTAAGTTCCTCTTCCATTTGCACTAAAAAGTAAGGTAACTGTTTAATATTGGAGGCAAAAACTAGCAAAAAGTAGGATGATTTACGGAAGAAATAAGTTGATAGTGATGTTCCAGTAGTCAAGAAAGTGTCGAACACAATTTGTTTTAGGGCAGTAGGGGATTTATACTAAACGGAAAGGTAAGTAGAAGTGATTTATGTGAGAAAAGAAAGTGAAATGGTGGTAACGAAGATAGAAAACAACATGCCATGCGGGGCTCTAACCCGCGTTCATTCGCTAACACTCGCTCTGCAATGCTGTCTGAATTTAATGTTGGTAACGTAATTTAACGTATGAAACCACAAAACAATCGCATCGGAATAAAATATCGCAAAAGGTAGGTGCAAAAACTGACCCCCAATGCTAAAGAACAGCCAAAATTATCAAAGTACTAATTTACAAATGATGAAAAGGAACCAGTTTGTAAAGTAATTTAGAATTATTTGGAAATAGAAATGAAGTACTATTAATAAACCCTGAACTACCCTTAGTAATAGACGTCGGTCTGTCTCCTCTCTCTGACTCGAATTTCTGAAGAGGTACTCGGACTTCTTTTACATGTGAATTAACGTATGGAATTTCGAGAAATAGGTAGAATGAAAGGTCGTGTATGGCAATGTTACGTGCTAAAATATAAAGATAAGTTAGTATCTTGAAAATTTTGTGAACATAAATCCGTATGCGCAAATGTTGATAAATTGATTAGAAATGTAGCTTCTAGCATTTATCCAATCTAATTGATTTATAATATTTATAAATTTAATGTGTTTATAATATCAGTAATAATGTCAAGTTGAGCAAATCCACACATATAAATTTAAACTGTTTAGTGCTTTAAAAGTATTAGGTCTTACTATATAATTTTTTCAAACATAATTAATTGATAGAACATATTGTAAATATATATACCTTTATGTGTACTCTAAATATAATAAAGTGTTAATAAAGTAACATATTACCGTTCAGAATATATATTTTAACGAATACTCTGTGGACATCACTAATAATATGCTGTGATATAAAAATTAATTCAACTTTGAAATCATAATATAGTATTAGAAATCAATTATCTTTCTGATTGAACATAAATTCCCGGATAAATTCCCATTTTGGGAATCTTCCCGGGAATATTCCCGAAAAATATCTGCCCGGGAATTTACCCATCACTATGTGTGAGATTTTCCTCCTGTGTTTATTAACATGTGTGTAGCCAAAGTTGAACGTTGGTTTAATGCCTTACCACACCATTGGCATGTGTGTAGTTTTCCTCCTGTATGAATTACCATGTGCGTAGCCAAACTTGAACATACTCTAAATTCCTTTCCGCATACTCCACATATCTGAGATTTTTCATCTGTATGCACTAACTCACCACTTGACATAGTTGAGCTTTGACTAAAGCGTTTATCACTCTTTTGGTACGTATGACGCTTTTCACTTTCCTGTGTCACCATATTTCCTGTCCAACGAGATCGATGAAATCCTCTACCAAACTGCGTCGAAGTATCAGATTCCTCATAAGAATGAGAAATGGTTTCATTTATTGTAGTAAACGTATCCCCTTCTCAGTGGAGAGCAAATATGTTATCGCGTCTGTAACAAATTCAACAAACAGGGAAATGTGAATGGAGATAATGATTAAGTAGCAACAAAAAATGTAATCATTCGCTATATTACATGATAAAGTTACGCTTCATTTGTTTTATTACATTAAATATTGTAGAAATATGAAATGGAGTACCACTGAAAGTCAACATATTAATAATGTCTCCAAATAAGTGGCTGTAGTTTGTTTCACTATATCAAACTGACCTAACATTTATATCGTGGCGGTCATAAGTCTATTATGTGGAGAAAAAACAAACTTGCGATCTAAAGGTTTAAGAACAACTCAACGTATTAATAGATACTGTACCGAAGATCATTTACTTATATCATCATAAGAGGAACACGAAAGGCGTTTTGAAACGAATTAAAAAATTACATACAACTTTCCAAGCTAAGGCAGAGAAACTTAAAGTAACAAGACTAAAGACGAATCATTTACAGCGTAGTGATCGCGGTTCATTGGTCTAGGCGCTTGACCAGTAAATTCAAGGTTCTTCGATCGAATATACTTCAAGCATTTTTTTTTTTACTTTAGGAATTTTTATGGAGATAGATCGGCGATAACACACGCTTCATTACATTCAAACATTTGAATACTCGTTTCTTTAAACACTTGAACTATCAAAGTTTCAGGAATAATACTAGTAATAATAATTATCTCCAAGAATATTTAAAAATTAAAAACTTATTATCGCTCAGGTCGTACCATTACAAGCAAAAACGTGGTATTAGGGAAAAAAAATATATATATATTTCGGTTTTTTGTAATGTTGTTAATGAAAAGACGAATTTCTCATCTCGATTTTAAAACAAACCAAACAATTTTAATTCGAGACGGGACAAGGTTAACTTACACTATCGTCATGCTTTGGAGATGAGAATCGACGCGAGACGAAAGCTATTGTAAATATTTTTCATCTTATTTCGATTCTCGAAAGAGTGTATGCCACTCTTTAAGCAACAATTGCTCTGTAGACTGAATCTTATACATTATTTTGTTAGTTTGTATTTCAGAGCTCACTGAATTATGGTCTGTTTATATATTTTTATAGGAAAGCTTTTATAATTACACCTGGAAATTTCGGAAGGTAGTTTATTAAAAGCTTTAGTGTTCAATTATATTCAGGTCTTTTTTTTACGGTTCTTTTCTTGAAAACGTACAGTAGAATATATTCTACACGAAATATTAACGGAAATCTTTCATTTAAATTTGAGTACCTGTAAAGGTGTCTCATGAAGGTACGGACCCCCTTTCCCGATACTCCTTCGACATCTACTGTAGCTTAGCCGGCATAAGCATTACTTAAAAACAAAGTTTCTTACGGCTCTTGCGAGTTCAGAATCCCTACTTTCTACACGAAATATACCTTCAAAATTTCCGTTATAACATTTAACTAGCTGTAGGGAAACTTTCCTTTATAACATTTAGCTCGTTGTACGGAAACTTTCCGTTTTAACATGTAGCTAATTGTAGGAACGTATCGAGAAGGTATGTGCTGTTGGTCCTGACACTTCTCTCCAATCCCGACTATTTTGTAACTTATGGCTTACGCTACGGGCGATTTTACAGGCTTTAATACAATGTGTCCTCATACGGAATTTGTTACCTATATTATTCTTCTTATTATTATTACTGAATATTTGAGACCTTCCTACAACTGTTTATACAGATAACGTGTTCAGTTTTGAATCTGATTAGCCTAGTGTCGACAGTCAATTTGCATCGGCTCCTGCGCGGACACAAATAATTAAAAATAAAGCAGAGAGATAGATAAAAACAAGAAATAAGTAATGTAGATATTTCATGTAAGTTAAGTAAATATGTTTTGACCTTGAGAGCGACAGAGATATTAATGTAGCTCATAAAAAAATTTTTCATGTTGATTTTTAATGCTATGTAGATGTGAGAGGATGGCAAACAGCTGATTGAGTATACGAACACACATACATGTTTTACACCATGTACCTTCATGTGCATTTATGAATAACAGAAAATGTTTTAATACTAATACACAATAACACACTGAGCAAAGCTATGTGATAATGTAAAAAAACAGTATCACGTGACAGTTTCAACACTATAACTGTGCAAAGAAAGAGAGAACATAAAGAGAATGCTTCGGAAAACAGGAATTAGGACGTACTGGAAAGGACGAAGCAGAATAATTGAACTAGTCAAAAGAACAATGAGAAAACCAATAGCGAACAATGATCAACGGGTAGTAATATATAGAGTAGGATGCGCGGAGTGTAAAAAAAATTACATAGGAAAAACAAAAAAATGCAGTAAAAGGATTAAACAGCACCAGGATGATGTAAGTTTGAAAATAGACAACATTGCGATATACAAGCACCAGAAAGATACAAATGACAGGATAGGGTGGGTAGGAGCAGAGGTCATAGAAGTAGAAAACAGAACTTAGCGAGAAAATGGAATGAAGCCAGGGTGATTATGAAGGCAGGAGGCAAGGAGAAAAACTGGAATGCAGGATTCTCGATAAATAAGGAGTGGGAGATTCTGCTTAAAGAAGAAGAAATGAAAAGGAAGATGAAAGAAAGAGAAACAAAATAACAAGGAAAATAAGGATTATTGGAGAACAGAACGCATCCAGCGGAAAAAAATGTAAACTTTTAATTCAACATGTGTGCAGCTAAAAAGTGAAAGCCACACAAGTGTTACTTTTTAATGAAGGGGCGGGGTATAATTAAAGAGTTGATCTCCGGACAGTATATACAAGTGATGACGAAATCCCAGCAGCCAGAAGGAGCGGAAGTTTGATGGAGACACAGTTATTGTGTTGAAACTGTCACGTCATACTGTTTTTTTTTACATATTATGACATGGCCTTGCTCAGTGTGTTATTGTGTATTAGTACAAAATGGAAACAAGGCCTGATAGAATAGTTATAGAAAATGTTTTGTATATGGTATTAGTTTATATTTGTGTTAATTTTATATTGAAGCACTTCGCAAGTAAAACCTGAGTTGTGAAAAGAAGGATTTGTTGTTAATGATCGTAATATCAAAATTTTTAGTGTCTCATATTTTAAGTGCATGTTTCTTATTTTCGTATTAAACTCAGTTATTTATATTTTTGTACTTTCAATTAGTTGCACGTAATTCATATCAATATGGAAGCTAGTGTTTTAGAACAATGTCAATCAATGTTGACAGAGGAATTAGAGAAACAATTAGAAACCATTGCTCAAAAATGGTAATGAATATTGGACGTATAGGGCAAAAAATAGATGCATCAGAAGGTGAACTCCAACAGACTGTAACAGAAGCGATTTGGAAGCGTAGGAAAAAGCAAATTGAATGCCAAAGCAGACAGTTTAAGTAATAATATCAAAGTAGCCAATAACTCCTTAACTGAGGTACGCTCTGAATTAGTTAACGCGGCCAATCATGTTGATTCAGTTGCTGCTGATTTTAAAAATAGTGTAGCGGAATGAAAGAGAGGTCTCACTGTGTTCTATGAATACATGCGAACGGCATAGGTTGAGTGTAGGCAAACCAACAAAATACAACACTGCAAAGAAGTGCAAGGCGGAGAAGAAACCGTAAATACTCTTGAATTCGAGGCGGCCTACGTTGTGAAAGATATGTCCCAAATAAACCAGAAAGTCGATTACAATCAGGAAAAGGAAATATGCAGTGTAGAGATAGCGAAAAAGGAAGAATCGTTACGTGTACCTGTAGACAATTGTTTCTAATGTAATTCTTTTGCCGGCAAGGGATACCGATGTTTCACACATGATAAGCGGTAGCGTTGAGGTTGCGCGTATCCGCCCTCTTGAAGAAGCCAGGGAAGGCTTGAGAGTTTAATTGGTGATTTTGTGTGATAACGAAGTTACAGTGTTGTCGCTTTTGTGTCGCAGGCAGATGGTTTTGCGCGATTTCACAAATTCAAATTTGTCTTTGTAACCGTGTATATCTAACGTAAGTTGCATTTTAGTGCTGTAAATCCATTCCAACTTTATCAGCTTTGAGTATTGTAGAAGGAAACGACTTCAAATTCACAGTTTAGGGTGTAGACCGGCCAAGCGAATTGTGTTTTACGTAGTGAACGTCTCGTACATAATATATCGGTCGGAAATGTTTACCGTAAACAAGCGTAAAAGTAACACTTCCAAAAAACCACACGCAGTTGAAAGTATATTTCCGTTATAGAACCCAAATGTAACACTAAGTTTAAGAAGAAAAATAAGATGGCAAATGATACCCAGTTGAGTTTTTGTAATACATTATTAACGTAAACTCGATTTCGAGGAGTATAATCAGCAGAGTTAAAATGAGCAGACGTGATCATAATATCAGTACATCAGATGCAAAATTTATTAATTTTCAGTTACCGAAGTGTTTGAATTTTTAAGCTAGTACTTCACTTTTGCGAAATTTTAAGAGAGAAATTTAAAGTGTAGTGCTACTCAAAATGTAGACCAGTTGATTGCTCGTAACGACGACAATGTTCGTCGACCTCAACGTACAGCGTATTCTCAGCGCGCACAACCACGCATTAGGCGTGCAGTAGGAAATAAATTGAGGATAAAAAGAAATTGCTTTGGTAAGCCTAATTCGGAACGAACTAAACTCGGTCAATAACGAACTACATGCAAATTAAAGTCGAGCTGTAGGCGAGGTTATTTCGAGAGAAACATGCGGAAGAAGTATACATCGACTCTGAAGAGTACTAGAAAGTTTAAGCGAAAACACGTACGAACATTCTATAGTAAACTACATGGCAAAATATAATAGCAGTAAACGGAAACATAAAAAGAAATTTATGACACGTACCCAATGCAGCGTAAATCCAATCGTCGGAAAGGAAGGCGTGTCATTACTTGGAGAGTTAGTAAATGCGCTGTAGAAAGGATAAAAATTCCGCAAATTAAACAAACTAGGTGGAAAAGTACATATACACGTGCTAAATTACAGCTTACAAGCGTAACCGGCACAGATGGAAAATTAAAATCTTTGCCCAAGAAAAACGTGAACTTCACCCGAACTCGGAATAAACCCCGGAAGAGATGAGAAATCAGAAATACCGAATTGACCTTTTAAATTTATAGAGAATGAAAAAAGGATTATTGTTTATTTATTTGATTATTCTCTCAAATTTCGAAGGTTACTTTTCATAATCAAAGTGTGTGCCCACCGCCACTGACGCACCAGTCCAGGAAACCATCAATATCGCTCTACAATCAGGTACGTTCACTTAGATGTCATGTTTTATGGTTTTTTTACAGCTTTTGGAGATGAAGATGAATGTTGAAAGGAGAGGAAGTACAGCATTGGAAATTTTGAACAGGTAATTGATTTAGAACGCGATTTCGGATTTTGAAATTGTAAAAATACCACAACACTTTTGAAAAGTATGGCTATCCCGTTTTGGATGCGGACTTTCAGTATCGAATTCCTGGTATGATGCTTAAGTTTTGAATTTTTCTTCTTTTCAGGTGGTTCTAGTTTTGGGAACAATAATTTTTAATAAAATTTTATTATCAAATCTTTTTTTGAGTTTTTTTTCATTCTCCTTTATGTTTATATTAACATTTAGCTGTTCAATATAAAATCAAGCGTTTAGAGATAATTACGAACATAATTAGAGAAATACTAGTAATAACTACAATTAATAAAACTAAAATTTTGGGCAATTAAAAAAAAATGTACTCTTCAGATAGTGATATTTTTCATGTAATGTTGTGATTATATAATAAGAAAATATGCGATATTTGTAATGTAAGATTAAGTCGCTGTCATAATACTGTAAGTTAAACACAATTTAGAATAATATTGAAAGTAATTGAAAATAACCTTGAATTTTTTAAAGTTGTTCGTTGATTTGCTCATCGTTTGATATATATATGCCGTCTACTCTTAAAAGTCAATCTGCATTCACTGTGACTAACCTCAAGTTAATTGACTTCAGAGAAAGCAATATTATAAGTTAGGAAGATTTGAAAGTTAAAATATAATTCATCCCCTAGGGTCATCAATACTTTGGTTATAAAATTGAAGCGATGAACCGAGTGCGACGCCTGATTGGGTTCCAGCTAATGTGTAGATTCGGCAATTGACTACAATTTCAAAAGGCTGACCACAATCTTGGCAAGTGTAATTCTTTTTTACTGTGTAGATTAACATGTTCAACCAACCTTGAACGTAGATTATATAACAACCACACTCTTGGCATGTGTGATATTTCTTTCGTTTTTGGATTAACGTGTGTGTAATCAAATTTGGACGACGTTTATCCACAACCCCACTCTTGTCATGTGAGAGGTTTTGCTTCTGTGTGGATTAACATGTGTGTAGCCAAACTTGAACGTCTATTAAATGCCCATTCATACTCTTGACATGGGTGACATTTTTCTCCTCTGCGCAGCTAAACTTTAACGTCGATTAAATGCCTTACTACATTCTTGGCACGTATCAAATTTTTCTCCTGTATAGCTAAACTTGAACGTTGATTAAATGGCTTACCACACTTTTGGAATGTGTAGGGTTTTTCTCCTTTGTTGATTAACATGTTTGTAATCAAATTTGAACGACATTTAAAACCATTATCACACTCTTAACATGTGTGATATTTTTCTCCTTTGTGGATTATCATGTGTGCAGCCAAATATGAACTTTGATTAAATACCTGACCACACATTTGGCACTTTTAAGGTTTTTCTCCTGTGTGGATTATCATATGTGCAGCCAAACTTTAACGTCGATTAAATGCTTTACTACATTCTAAGCATGTGTAAACTTTTTCCTGTGTGGACTAACAAGCGTGTAGCCGAACTTCAAAGTTGAAATGCATAACCACGTTTTTGGCACGTGTAAGGTTTTTGTCGTGTGTGGATTAAAATGTGTGTAGCCAAATTTGAACGTCGATTAAAAGCCTTACCACATTCTTGGCACGTCTAAGGTTTTCCTCCTGTATTTGTTAACATATGTCTAGCTAAATTTGAACGTTGATTAAATGCCTTTCCAAACTCTTGGCATGTGTAATCTTTTTCTACTGTGTGGATTAACGTGGTTAGCCAAACTTGAACGTTAGTTAAATGCTTTACCACACTCCTGGCTGCTGTGTGTTTTTTCTCCTGTGTGGATTAACATATGCGTAGCCAAAGCTGATCGTCGATTAAATGCCTTAGCACACTCCCCGCACGTGTAAGGTTTTTCTCCTGTGTGGATTATCATGTGTGAAACCAAATGTGAACGTCGTTTAAACGCCTTACCACAATCTTGGCACGTGTGAGGCTTTTCTCCTGTGTGGATTAACATGTGTTTAGTCAAATTTGAACGACGATTAAATGACTTACCACACTCTTCGCACATTTGAGTTTTTTCTCCTGTGTGGATTAACATGTGTGTAGCTAAAGTTGAACGTTGGTTAAATGCCTTACCACAGTCTTTGCAAGTGTGTGGTTTTTGACCTGTGTGGATTAACATGTGTGTAGCCAAAGTTGAACGTAGATTAAATGCCATACCACAGTCTTCGCACGTGTGATGCTTTTCTCCGGTGTGGATTAACATGTGTTTAGTCAAATTTGAACGATGATTAAATGACTTACCACACTCTTCGCACATATGAGTTTTTTCTCCTGTGTGGATTAACATGTGTGTAGCTAAAGTTGAACGTTGGTTAAATGCCTTACCACACTCTTGGCAGGTGTGTGTTTTTTCTCCTGTGTGGATTAACATGTGCGTAACCAAAGCTGAACGTCGATTAAATGCCTTAGCACACTCTTGGCACGTATGAGGTTTTTCTCCTGTGTGGATTATCATGTGTGAAGCCAAATGTGAACGTCGTTTAAACGCCTTACCACACTCTTGGCACGTGTGAGGCTTTTCTCCTGTGTGGATTAACATGTGTTTAGTCAAATTTGAACGATGATTAAATGCCTTACCGCACTCTTGGCACGTGTGAGGCTTTTCTCCTGTGTGGATTAACATGTGTTTAGTTAAATTTGAACGTTTTTTAAATGCTTTACCACACTCTTGGCATGTGTTTAGTTTTCCTCCTGTATGAATTACCATGTGCGTAGCCAAACTTGAACATACTCTAAATTCCTTTCCACATACTCCACATATGTGAGATTTTTCATGTGTATGCACTAACTCACCACTTGACATAGTTGAACTTTGACTAAAGCGTTCATCACTCTTTTCGTACGTATGACGCTTTTCACTTTCCTGTGCCACCATATTTCTTGTCCAACGTGATCGATGAAATCCTCTGCCAAACAGCGTCGAAGTATCAGATTCCTCATAAGAATGAGAAATGGCTTCATTTAATGTAGTAAACGTATCTCCTTCTCCGTGGAAAGCAAATATGTTATCGCGCCTGTAACAAATTCAACAAACAAGGAAATGTGAATGGAGATAATGATTAAGTAGCAACAAAAAATGTAATCATTCGCTATATTACATGATAAACTTATGCTTCATTTGTTTTATTACATTAAATATTGTAGAAATATGAAATGGAGTACCACTGAAAAGTCAACATATCAATATTGTCTAAAATAAGTGGCTGTAGTTTGATTCACTATATCAAACTGACCTGTCATTTGTATCGTGGCGGTCATAAGTCTATGAACAGGTATTGTCGGCTGCCTGACACGAATGCACAGTAGGAGATTTACATCTGTCTTATCTGTAGTTTCGTGGGGAGAAAAAACAAACTTCCGATCCAAAGGATTAAGACCAACTCAACGTATTAGTAGAAACTGAACCGAAGATAATTTACTTATCTCATCATAAGAGGAACACGAAAGGCGTTTTGAAACGAATTAAAAAATTACATACAACTTTCCAAGCTAAGGCAGAAAAACTTAAAGTAACAAGACTAAAGACGAATCATTTGCAGCGTAGTGATCGCGGTTCAGTCGTCTAGGCGCTTGGCCAGTAATCTCGAAGTTCTTCGATCGAATACAAGTCAAGCATTTTTTTTTACTTCAGGAATTTTGAGTTGATTTTAGTTTAGCGTTCCTTTCAGCAGCGAGGCTATATGAGACGTGGACCTACTGATTAACGTGGAATCCTAACCACATGAGCTCCCGCCGGGAATCGAACCCGGGTCTCCCACGCCAAAGGCACGTACGCTAACAGCTTAGCCACGGAGGAGCTCTTTAGGAATTTAATGGAGATAGATCGGCGATAACACACGCTTCATTACATTCAAATATTTGATACTCGTTTGTTTAAACACTTGAACTATCAAATTTTCAGGAATAATACTAGTAATAATAACAATTATCTCGAAGAATATTTAAAAATTAAAAACTTATTATCACTTCGTACCATTACAAGCAGAAAAGTGATATTAGGCGCACAAAAAAAATTTCGGTTTTGTGTAATGTTGCCAATGGAAAGACGAATTTCTCATCTCAATTCTAAAACAAACCAAACAAATCGTGATGAAACATTTTAATTCGAGACGGGACAAGGCCAGCTCACACTATCGTCATGCTTTGGAGATTAGAATCGAGACGAGAAGAAAGCTATTGTAAATATTTCTCATTTAATCTCGATTCTCGAAATAGTGTATGCCACTCTTTAAGCAACAATTCCTCTGTAGACTGAATCTTATACATCATTTTGTTAGTTTGTATTTCAGAGCTCACTGAATTATGGTCTGTATATATATTTTTATAGCAAAGCTTTTTTAATTACATCTGGAAGCATGAGAAGTTAGTTTATTACAAGCTTTAGTGTTCAATTATATTCAGTTCTGTTTTTGCAGTTATTTTCCTGAAAACGTACAGTAGAATATATTCTGCACGAAATATTAGCGGAAATTTTTCGTTTAAATTTGAGTAGCTGTAGTGGTGTCTCATGAAGGTACGGAACCGCTTTCCCGAGACCCCTTCGACATCTTCTGTAGCTTAGCCGGCATAACCATCACTTAAAAACAAAGTTTCTTACGGTTCTTGTGAGTTCATAATCCTTACTTTCTACACGAAATATACCTTGAAACTTTCCGTTATAACATTTGACTAGTTGTAGGGAAACTTTCCTTTATAACATTTAGCTCGTTGCAGGGAAACTTTCCGTTATAACATGTAGCTAGTTGTAGGAACGTATCGAGAAGGTGTGTGCTGTTGGTCCTGACACTTTTCTCCAATCCCGACTATTTTGTAACTTATGGCTTACGCTACGGGCGATTTTACAGGCTTTAATACAATGTGTTCTCATACGAATTTATTACCAATATTATTATTATTATTATTATTACTGAATATTTGAGACCTCAATATTACGTTCTACTTCCCTAGCAAAGCTGGGATAAACGCAAAAAAAAAGTGACAAATCTTAGGAAAAAGACGAAAATCAATGTGAAGGTTACGAATATATTTACAAGGATCTAAAAACTACCAAAAAAGACGATTTCAACCACACGGCGACCGTTTTCCGGATTAAATTATAATAGTCTTCCTACAACTGCCTTTACAATACCATTAGTTATACGGATAACGTGTTGAGTTTTGCATCTGATTAGCCTAGTGTCGACAGTAAATTTCCATCAGCTCCTGCGCGGACACAAATAATTAAAAATTAAGCAGAAAGATAGATAAAAACAAGAAATAAGTAATGTAGATTTTTCATGTAAGTTAAGTAAATATGTTTTGACCTTGAGAGCGACAGAGATATTAATGTAGCTCATAAAAAAATTTTCTTGTTGATATTTAATGCTATGTAGGTGTGAGAGGATAGCAAACAGCTGATTGAGTATACGAACACACATACATGTTTTACACCATGCACCTTTATGTGCATTTATGAATAACAGAAAATGCTTTAATACTAATACACAATAACACACTGAGCAAAGCTATGTGATAATATGTAAATAACAGTATCACGTGACAGTTTCAACACAATAACTGTGCAAAGAAACAGAGAACATATAGAGAATGCTTCGGAAAGCAGGAATTAGGACGTACTGGAAAGGAGGAAGCAGATTAATTGAACTAGTCAGAAGAACAATGAGGAAAGCAATAGTGAAAAATGATCAAGGGGGAGTAATATATAGAGTAGAATGCGCGGAGTGTAAAAAAAATTACATAGGAGAAAAAAAAATGCAGAAAAGGATTAAACTGCTCAACTATGATGTAAAATTGAAAATGGACAACAATGCGATATACAAGCATCAGAATGATACAAACCACAGGATAGGGTGGGAAGGAGCAGAGGTCATAGATGTAGAAAACAGAACTTTGGTGAGAAAATGGAAGGAAGCCAGGGTGATTATGAAGGTAGGAGGCAAGGTGATGAACTGGAATGCAGGATTCTCGAGAAATAAGGAGTGGGAGAAGATTCTGCTTAAAGAAGAAGAAATGAAAAGGAAAAAGAAAGAAAGAGAAACAAAATAACAAGGAAAATAATGATAATTAGACAGAACGCATCTAGCAGAAAAAAAGTAAACTTTTAATTGAACATGTGTGCAGCTAAAAAGTGAAAGTAAAAGTCGCACAAGTGTTACTCTTTAATGAAGGTGCGGAGCCTAATTAAAAGTTGATCTCCAGACAGTATATATGTGATGACTAACTCCCAGCAGCCAGAAGGAGTGGAACTCTGATGAAGACCCAGTTCTTGTGTTGAAACTGTCACGTCATACTGTTTTTTACATATTATGACATGGCCTTGCTCAGTGTGTTATTGTGTATTAGAACAAAATGGAAACAAGGCTTGATAGAATAGTTATAGAAAATGTTTTGTATGTGGTACTAGTTTATATTTGTGTTAATTTTATATTGAAGCATTTCGCAAAGTGAAACCTGAGTTGTGAAAAGAAGGATTTGTTGTTAATGATCGTAATATCAAAATTTTTAGTGTCTCATATTTTAAGTGCATGTTTCTTATTTTCGTATTAAACTGAATTATTTATATTTTTGTACTATCAATTAGTTGCTCGTAATTCATTTCAATATGGAGGATAGTGTTTTAGAACAATTTCAAGCAATGTCGACAGACGAATTAGAGAAACAATTAGAAACCATTGCTCAAAAATGGTAATGAATATTGGACGTCTAGGGCAAAAGATAGATGAATCAGTAAGTAGGTGAACTCCAAAAGTCTATAACAGAAGCGATTTGGGAGCGTAGAAAAGAACAAATTGAATGCCAAAGCAGACAGTTTACGTAATAATATCAAAGTAGCCAAGAACTCCTTAACTGAGGTACGCTCCGAATTAGTTAATGCAGCCAATCATGTTGATTCAGTTACTGCTGAGTTTAAAAATAGTGAAGCGGAATGAAAGAAAGGTATCACTGTGTTCTATGAATACATGCGAACGGCATAGGTTGAGTGTAGGCAAACCAACAAAATACAACACTGCAGAGAAGTGCAAGGCGGAAAAGAAACCGTAAATACTCTTGAATTCAAGCCGGCCCACGTTGTGAAAGATATGTGCCAAATAAACCGAAAAGTCGATTACAATCAGGAAAAGGAAATATGCAGTGTAGAGATAGCGAAAAAGGAAGAATCGTTACGTGTACCTGTAGACAATTGTTTCTAATGTAATTGTTTTGCCGGCAAGGGATAACGATGTTTCACACATGATAAGCGGGAGCGTTGAGGTTGCGCGTATCCGCCCTCTTGAAGAAGCCAGGGAAGGCTTGAGAGTTCAATTGATGATTTTGTGTGATAAAGAAGTTACAGTGTTGTCGCTTTTGTGTCGCAGCCAAATGGTTTTGCGCGATTTCACAAATTCAAATTTGTCTTTGTAACCGTGTATATCTAACGTAAGTTGGATTTTAGTGCTGTAAATCCATTCCAACTTTATCAGCCTTGAGTATTGTAGAAGGAAACGATTTCAAATTCACAGTTTAGAGTGTAGACCGGCCAAGCCAATTGTGTTTTACGTAGTGAACGTCTCGTACATAATATATCGGTCGGAAATGTTTACCGTAAACAAGCGTAAAAGTAACACTTCCAAAAAACCACACGCAGTTGAAAGTATATTTCCGTTATAGAACCCAAATGTAACACTAAGTTTAAGAAGAAAAATAAGATGGCAAATGATACCCAGTTGAGTTTTGGTAATACATTATTAACGTAAACTCGATTTCGAGGAGCATAATCAGCAGAGTTAAAATGAGCAATCGTGATCATAATATCAGTACATCAGATGCAACATTTATAGATTTCAGTTGCCGAAATGTTTGAATTTTCAATCTAGTACTTCACTTTTGCGAAATTTTAAGAGCGAAAATTTAAGTGTAGTGCTACTCAAAATGTAGACCAGTTGATTGCTCGTAACGATAACAATGTCCGTCGACCTCCACGTACAGCGTATTCTCAGCGCGCACAACCACGAATTAGGCGTGCAGTAGGAAATAAGTTGAGAATAAAAGGAAAGTGCTTTGGTAAGCGTAATTCGGAACAAATTAAACTCGGTCAAAGACGAACTACATGGAAATTAAAGTCGAGCTGTAGGCGAGGTTATTTCGAGTCAAACATGCGGAAGAAGTATACAACGACCTCGAAGAATACTAAATAGCTTAAGCGAAATCACGTACAAACATTGTATTTGGTCTAGGAATTAATTCGTGCGGTTGGTACGCACACATTGAAGCTGTAGTACAAACACAAAATACATAAATACCTTAAGAAAAATATTGTCCATCGCTAGCCACCACTTTCGCCCATCTGTCAGGCAATGTACGGATTCCGTGGCGAAAGAAGTCCTCACCCTTGGAAGCGATCCAGTCAGAGACCCATGTTTCGATATCTTCTGAAGAAGTAAACCGCTGTCCAATCAAATCGTTGTTCATGCAATCGAACAAGTAGTAGTCCGAAGGAGCAACGTCTGGTGAATACGGCGGGTGGGGTAAAACTTCCCATCCGACATTTTCTAAATAGGTTTTGACCGGTTTTGCGACATGTGGGCGAGCGTTATCATGTTGAACAATAAGTTTATCATGTCTGTTCTCCCATTCTGGTCGTGTTCTGGCCAGAGCTTGCTTCAAACGCATTAATTGTCGTCGATAACGTTCTCCATTCATAGTTTCACCCGGTTGCAGCAGCTCATAGTACACCACACCTTTCATATCCCACCATATGCACAGCATAACCTTTGCACAGTGAATATCTCGTTTTGGTTGTGATGGACCTGGTTCACCTGATTTCACCCAGGCCTTTTTTCGTTTAGGGTTCTCGTAATGGATCCACTTCTCATCACCCGTAATAATTCGATGCAGAAACCGCTTTCTGCTCTGTCGTTGAAGCAGCAATTCGCAAATGGTTTTTCGTCTTTCAACGTCTCTGTCTTTCAATTCATGTGGAACCCAATGTGACATCTTTTGAATCATTCCCATGGCTTTCAAGCGTTTGGAGACTGTTGTTTGATCAACGCCTAATGCTGCTGCAAGTTGTTCCTGCGTTTGACACGAATCCTGCTCGAGCAATGCTGTCAATTCTTCGTCTTGAAATTTTTTGGCTGTCCAGCTCGCTCTTGGTCTGCCAAGCCGAAATCACCACTTCTAAACCGTGCAAACCACTTCTGACACGTTCGCTCAGCTAGAGCATGGTCACCATACACTTCCACAAAAATACGATGACTTTCAGTCGCACTTTTCTGCATGTTAAAGTAATGCAGCACGACACCCCGCAAAAACACTTTATCAGGCACAAATTGCGCCATGTTCACTTAACTACAAACTGGTGTTGTTGACGCTTTAATCCACTGCCCTATACTACAAACGATACGCGATGACAGGGGTTTGCAACATATGTGTGGATACACGGAACTGTGGGACGCTCCGTTCGTTGCGCCATCTCTTGTCCACCCGCACGAATTAATTCCTAGACCAAATATAGTAAACTACATGGCAAAATATAGTAACAATAAGCGCAAACATAAAAAGAAATTTATGACACGCATCGCAATGCAATGTAAATTCAATTGTCGTAAAGGAAGGCGTGTCATTACGTGGAAATTTAGTAAATGCGCTGTATAAAGGTGAAAAGTTACGCAAATTAATCAAACTAACTGGAAAAGTACACGTAAACGTGCTAAATTACAGCTTACAAGAGTAACCGGCACAGATGGAAAATTAAAATCTTAGCCCGTGAACTTCAACCAAACTCGGAATAAACCCCGGAAGAGATGAGAAATCGGAAATACCGAATTTGACCTTTTAAACTTTTAAAGAGTAAAAAAGGATTACTGTTTATTCTCCCAAATTTCGAAGGTTACTTTTCATAATCAAAGTGTGTGCCCACCGCCACTGACGCACGAGCCCAGAAAACCATCAATATCGCTCTACAATCAGGTACATTCACCCAAATGTCATGTTTTATGGTTTCCTTACAGCTTTTGGAGATGAAAGATGAATGTTGAAAGGAGAGGAAGTACAGCATTGGAAATTTTAAACAGATAATTGATTTAGAACGCTATTTCGGACTTTGAAATTGTAATAATACCACACTACTTTTGAAAAGTATGGCTATCCCGTTTTGGATGCGGACTTCCAGTACCGAATTCCTGTTAGGAAGTTTAAGTTTTGTATTTTTTTTTCTTTTCAGGTGTTTCCAGTTTTGGGAACCATACTTCATAATAAAATTTTATTATCAAATCTTGTTTTGAGTTTTTATTCATTCTTCTTTATGTTTAAATTAACATTTAGCTGTTCTCATACAATCAAGCATTTAGAGACATGTTAGGTAACTAGACATAATTACGAACATAATTAGAGAAGTACTAGTAATAACTACAATAAATCATAAAATTAAAATTTTGGGTAATTAAAGAATGTGCTCTTCAGATAGTGATTTTTTCATCTAACGTTGTGATTGTATAATAAGAAAATATGCGAAATTTTTAATGTAAGATTAAGTCGCTGTAAAAATACTGTAAATTAAACACAATTTAGTATAATATTGAAAGTAATTGACAATAACCTTGAATTTTATAAAGTTGTTCGTTGATTTGTTCGTCGTTCGATATATATATATATATATATGCTGTCTACTATGAAAAGTCAATGTGCATTCAATGTGACTTCATGATACCTGAAGTTAATTGACTTCAGAGAAAGCGATATTATAAGTTAAGAAGAGTTGAAAGTTAAAATATAATTCATCCCCTAGGGACATCACTACTTTCGTTATAAAATTGAAGTGATGAAACCAGTGCGAGGCCTGGTTGGGTCCCAGCTAATGTGCAGATTCGATATTTTCTAAAATTTCAAAATTTTGTTCTAACTTTTAATGTTTGGCATAATTAGAGAAAAGTGTCATAGTACCGTCAGATGGGGTTAATTGAGACTGAGACAGTTGCGTATTTTCTATATTCGGAGTTTGCTACACTGTAAAGATTTTTCGGGCGCAGTGTACGATATTTTGTTCTTGGAGATCTAGTAGACTTGTACGTGTGTGTCGTGTAAAGATCATGTGCATGAATAAGTGGCGGGAAGCTTAAGCTTAGAGTATAAACGTATGCATTTTGTGACGGCGTTTCAACTTCCATGTGTGCATACTTCAAATATTATGGTTGAATATCTAATCGACTTGTGTTTTACTATTACAAGTTGTGGAAGCTTCTTAACACTTTTCCGTTTCTGTTGGTCATATTTTGCCTTGTAGAGGGCGTTTTCTGACGAAAGGTGTGTTGCTGTGGTGACTAAGACATGCCAAGAGTATATAAGAAAAAGGCGGGAAGTAGGTCCTATCGCAACTACAATGCAACTCAACTACAAGAAGCAGCAGAGTATTCGGAAAAACATCCCTGCCAATCACTAAAGACTGTTTCGAGCAAGTTTAGTGTTAATAAGTTTGCGTTACACCGCCGACTAAGAGGTACATACTCAAGAACCCCAGGAGGTCAACCTGTTCTAACCGTTGACGAAGAATACAAATTAGTAAATGGTAATGTTCACGCAGCAGAATGGGGGTTTAAATTCACTAAAATGGAAGTACGTTTGATAGTTAAAAGATATCTTGACCAATCAGAAAGAAGAGAAAGAAGATTCAACAATAAACTGCCTGGATTGGAGTGGACAATTTTTTTTCTTCGTCGGCACTCGGCTGTTGTAACACAGAGATTAAGCCAAAACATTACTCGTGCCAGGGCAGGAGTTAGTGTGGAAACAATCAGTGCATACTTTAACAACTTACAAGAAACTTTGAAAGACGTTCCACCTTAAAATATTGTTAACTTTGACGAAACGAACTTTGTTGACGATCCTGGTAAATCTAAAATTATAACCAAGCGGGGAGGAAAACATCCTGAACAAATTGTAAATTCATCAAAGGCATCTAAATCTGTGATGTTTGCTGGTACTGCCGATGGCACACTACTACCGCCGTATGTGTGCTACAAAGCCGATCATCTTTGGGAATCATGGTGTCAAAATGGACCAACAGGAACACGTTATAATCGAACAAAATCTGGTTGGTTCGATCAGCATGTGTTTGAAGACTGGTTTATGACTACTGCACTCCCGTACTTCAAAAGGCAAAACTCCAACCTTAGAAAAGTACTGATAGGTGATAATGTCTCCAGCCATCTCTCCGATCTTGTGATTCAAGAGCTTCCCAAAGAGGGAATATAATTTGTGTTGCTGATTCCGAACAGTACGCATTTGCGCCAACCATTTTAGACGTTGCGTTTTTTGGACCTCTCAAGAGAACTTGGCGTGGGATTCTTTCTTCGTGGAAGAAAAAACATCGCGGTTATCTGACCAAAGACTTCTTTCCTTCCCTTATGAATAGTACTTTAATGAAAATAGAAGAAAATTCTGCTCAAAACCTTCAGGCCGGATTTGGAGCTACAGGCATTTTTGCTTTGGACAGAAATCAGGTTTTAAAGCGAATTCCAGATAAAACCAGAGGTCGGCCCTTCTTCCACTAATTGATCTGGTGCTTTTATAGATGCACCGCAATCAGCCAGATTTGAAGATAAAACTAAAAGGGAACGTAAAAGGCGTATTGATATTCAACGTGGAAAAAGTGTTACTTTGGGCTCGATGGATAAAGAAACCAATGACACAGGAAAGAACTATAATGACTTACGTGTTGATGTCAGTTTGGAGGCAGTTGAAGATGGAAGAGACAAGGAAAGCGAAAATATGCCCAACCAGCTTAATAGCAAGGAAGAAAATTTTTCAGCTTCTGGTACGAAAGGGAATGTTAAAATTGGAGATTTTGTAATTGTTACATTTCAGTCTGAAAGGGGTCGATGATTAAAATTCATCGGAATAATTTGTACTATAGACGGAGAAACTATTACAGCCACTTTTCTGAAGGAGAGCACAAAAGAAAGAGGAGTTTTCATTTATCCACAAAAAAAAAGATACATAATCGTTTAATGTACAAGATATTGTATGTAAAATAGAACCTGTTAAAGTTATGAGACGTAGACGCATATGTTTGATGTCTCTCTCTTTTAGCAAATAGTTTATCAAGTGTATTTCTAAGAAAGTGTATTTTTATTTGTTGCATTTCAGGCTGTAGTCTTTTTTTTTTGTCCTACCCGTAATGTTGTATTGTAGTGTTAAAAATATAATTTTAAAAACGAAAACTAAGTCTCACCTTACCCTGATGTTAGAATTACTTGAGACGTACAAAGACAATTACGTATGTCTCATGTCACTTAACTGCATGGGGTGACATGAGACAGTCTATATTTAAAAATAAATAATGATTAAGAAGAGGTGAAGGCTTGGCAATACCATGAATGACAAGTGTGGTAAATACCTCCACAATTCCGTAGCAAACCGAATCTTTCCAACCATACAATGTGTCGTGACACATACAAATATTCAAAAATCGTCTCAAGTCGCCCCATTTGACGGTAATAAAATTGATGTTCGGATATTAGATTTTGATATAATACTTAGTTTTGATTTGGATTTATAGAAAATAATTAGAGTTTTGATTTGGATTTAGAGAAAGTAAATTAAATGTTATTCTTTTTGATGTTTGAAAATAACTTTTGTTTTGTTGTGCCGGGAAACATAAACCGGTCTCGAGGAAAAGAAAAAGGGAAGACCGTTTAAGATTCCACGGTACCCTTTACTACGATAAACACAGGATACTATGATGTATCGATAGTACGGAGTTTCTACGTTAGTTAGACAGTATATGGTAAAATTCAGGTTTATGTTATGAGAACATATTAAGATTGCTACGTACGAGTAGGTCCTCAACAACATTAATGTTTAATGAACAAGTTAATATTACTGTTATCTTGTGTTTCAGTAATGTGACAAATGCTCTCGGATGTGACTTTATTCTCGATAAAGATAAGTGCAATTGCTAGTAAGCCACACATAAGTATTAGGTAGAGCTCTTTAAAACGTTACATTTGTAAACCTACCAATTTTGTAGGTACGAGCGGGCCTGAAGTAATACTAATGATTAAAAAATTGATGAAATGCGGGGCTGTAGCATTAAGTCTCCTCCCAGGGTGTATTTCTTGTCGTCCTTTTCATTATATTTATTTTCTTAAAATGCCTCCTCAAGGCCTGAATGTTGACAGCCCAATTGGGGTTGGGAAATTAACCCTGATGTGTCATGACTTGAATGACGAAGGCATGCAACCGGGTTGGAATGTAATGTCTTAGGGTAGAAGCGACCCTGCAAGCTTCAACTGTAAGAGATCGTCACCACCGTTGGTTTTAGGAACCAATTGATTAATCTGTATTTTTGATGAATGACTTACAACCTGTGTTGTCAACTAATGACGCACAGAATGGCGCTCCGTAAGGCTTCACCGCCGTTAAACTCATTTATTTGTATTAAATTGTTCAAGCGGTTATTAGTTAAGTTGTATAATGCAAGTTACGTTGTATAATAAACGAAACTGACTTAACATTGACGGAAATTCTTTTCAAATTTGGCGGTCTCTACAGTGACTGCTTTCTATACGACTACAACAACAAACCATCCCTGTAATTAGAACTGATGCTGACCCCCAACATTAACGCCAAAATAAAGTTACATGTTCTATCGTAGAGTGTAGTTAAAACTTCGTGTATACAGTTCATGGTTTTACCTACAGATGACTGTGAAACTCTTTTCATATTTTGTGGGAAGAAATGCCCGATGTCCAAAGTAACCCCTTGTTAAAGTAGCTAGTAACCACTATAAGCGACATGAAGTATCAAAATTCAGTGTGGCAAATCATAACACGGAACTATGAAAATGATTGGGAATGAAGGGATCCATATAATTAAGAGGTTACGTCCCTAATGGCTTGTGTTACATTGGAACACTAATATACAAGCAAAGAAAGCATTACCTATAAAATACTTAACTTTCAGGATGTTACCTATAAAATACTTAGGAACGTACAATAACACATTCAACACGTAAGACATCCTAAATACAGAATTTTGCGCTATCCTTGTTTACCCACATTTTGCGTAATGCCCTAATCTGCATAGCAATCTTATTTTTACCGGCCATCTAGCACATGCTGGTTAGCGTAGTTTTTACAATAATTCATATATCATGTACGTTCGACAAGCCCCTAAAGTGATCCCATATTGAGAAATGCAGGCCCATACACTAGAAAAGATTCCTTGGAATGTGAAAAGTCGACTTCCTTGAAAAAATGAGTGCAACTATGAAATGGACTGATGTATGAACCTTTACAAATAATGAACATCTATTGTTGGTTAAAATATTCTTTATCTTGTATTTTACTTATGTCTTTCGAAGCCCGCCGGAAAAATCACGCTAGACCCATTTGAGCTAAATCCTAAATAAAATCACAAACGTCCATAGTTTATGTTCGAATATAATACATTACAGGTTTAATTTTAGGATAATTAAAATTCTCATTATTTGTTATTTCACATAAGTCTCTATATAAATAAAACAATATCGTCGAGCACCCATATTATAAATATATGCAACAATTAGTGAGAAATGTGTAACCAATAATAAAGAAACAATTATTTTATCAAGATATGAACTACATAAGAATGGCATGGATGGTATCAATCTTGTTATTATTTTTATTTGGTATACAGCTAGTATATGTGTGCCATGTCATTTCCAAATTGTAGGCTACTAACTCACGTTCATGATATCTCTCATACCTAAATATTTATCGTGAAGTATTGCTTTTAACCAACAAAATTTCCGAAACCATATAACCGTATTGTCAATCTGAGCCAATTAGTTAATTTAAAATTGAACATTACCTTTCTGGCCGAACTGAATTTAAACTTTTTATTGTTAATTGTTGGGAGTCATTAGAATACGACGCGCAAGTCTCCTGAACCACTATTTTTCTTAGCGTTTCTATATTACTTTCAAATGCAGGATCTTCTTCTAGTGCTAATTCTGGTTTCACCCTATCAACGTTTAGTTTCAAGTCCAAAGAGCATATAGCTGTATCCTTGTCCACTGATACCTCTTCTTCCGTTGTAGATAATATTATCTCTTTGTTGTCATTCATTAGTTCATATGTACACCCTTTCCCTTCGAGCGGATCTTCAAGAGGTAAGTCATAAGCAATTTCTTCTTTGCACATCAATTCCAACTTAACAGACGCCTTACCAGCCATTGTGAATTGAAATATAATAAGAATTTAACACTGTTCTTATACTCCCCTTATATTTTACGTTGCCAGTGTTAATGAAATCATTTACAAGTACGTTCACAAAAGCAACTTTATATTTCCAATCTTCTTCTTCTTCCTCTTATTCTTATTCATCGGCCACAATTGCTCTCTCGGCAATTGATTGTTTGTTTGAAATAAGAATCACAAAAGTTTTGCATAGTATTATCACTCTATCGAACAAGAATATCGACAATTTAGAAAGGTAATTATACGTGTAAAATGTAAAAATTAGAATAGTTGAAAAATGATAAAAAGTAACAAGATGTGTACAAAGTCATAAAACAGATAGAAAGTACTAAGTATGATAAAGCGAAAATACGTGAAAAAAAGAAGTGTCGCAATCAGGAAAAAGTCAAATTTCAGGCCGTGTCCAAAAGATACAAGTTCGCATTCGAAGTACGCTCACTTCCGGAAGTGACGTCACCTAGTGTTCAAGTTCACAAGTGTGCGAGTGCATAGTGCTTACTGTGCGAAGATGTACATAGTCGTAGAGTGATTATTGTAAGCGATTCCACTCCCCTTTCCCGCTGAAATTGGTTAGACAACTAGCGCCGCCACTAAAAGGAGTTCGGGAATTATGAACTACTGAAAACAAAAACTAATCGTTTATGTTATTTGACCGTTCAGAGCGGAAGCGGCCAGTGAAAGCGGAAATTTCAAATCTATTGTTATCACTCCAATGTGCAGATCGTTACGCGAAGATGAGTAGCGTCGGTTATATAAAAAGTGGTTCTTCTCGAAAATAAAAAGTGGTTCTTTGTGTATATATATACATATATTGTATATATATTCTTGTGTATATAAAGTGTAACATTTTATAGTTTCATAATGCCGAATGCTAGCAAGTGCGTTGTGTGTGCAAAATATGAAAGGGACTCCTATGTATCGTATTTTAGATTTCCTACAGACAACGAAAGGTAAGTAGCTTTTAACTACACACTTCATATATGGAAAGTGGAGCCAAAACTCATTTTCCAAATAAGATTAGGAGTGAAATTACAGCTTCTTACTTTGGAGGCTAATGTTAGGTTTCCATAACGTAAATAATGCTTACTTGTAACTTGTTAAAGATTGGGCATGCCGCAGAATAGTCTGTAATGGAAGTTTATAATTTTAATTTTTATAATTTTACGGCATATGACTGAATGCATATGAAAACGGATTGTATAAGATACGAATTTCCATTGTTGGAGCATTTGTGTACAATGTAGGGAACAAGTATTTTGTGCTTACTTACTAGGGATAAAACAGACGAGAATATGTTATGGCTGTAACATGCTACTTTCCACTAGTGAACTATTTCCGCATGATACAGCTCACAGATGACAACAAGAACCCTAAAACAGGGGAAGCGGGGAAAGGTCAACGACACGGTCAAGCCCGTTTTCGGTTTTTGAGGTGTGGTCTATACTTAGATGTCGTCTTCTACTCCGGGTAGTTATCTGTGTGCTATTCCGTGGTATCATTTGAAACCCCCGTGCGAAAAGTGGGCGAGCCCATACCTACGTCACACTACTTCTGCTAGGGTTCTTCTCGTAATCTGTGAGCTGTACATTTTATGGTTATAAGTAAGGAGTTACTAAGGTGAAATCACTGCGTGCTCAAAATTGTTACTTTATCGCATGTAAATTTTTCACTATTCTCCATATTGCGAATTCCCTGTTTGTCCTGCTCCTTACAAACGTACAGCCGTACAGGGCCCCTGCTGTGTTTTTGCTCTGACTCGGTGAGATACCATTATAGCTTTTTGGTTAAATTCCAAAGTTGGGCGTCCGTTTCCAGCAAAATTGTTAAAATTTACAGGAAAGATATGGATAATTTGATCGTTTGTGTGCTTGATAATGTACAAGAGTCTCGAAAAATCTGTTTATTTGTTATATATAAGCGGTTATAAACATGGGACTATACGGCGAGCGGAAGGAACTACTTGGCGCAAGGTAACCGAACAGTTGCATTGTGGGAAAGAAACGTGCATTTATGTTATCAACATGGCGAATGTACAAGGGCAATGAACTAACAAACAGTTTTAACATTTGTGAAGCAATACGTTGATAACGAGCAAAATCTTTTAAAAGTTTGTGAAGAGCACGGATTAATGAACCTAATAGGCCTAACAAATTGCAGAAAGTGTGGAAAGGGGATAACAGCGAAAAAACGTGGCCAAAGCGGACGCCCAACTTCGGAATAAATGCCTAGCTTTTTTTCGCCACCTAACCAAGAGTTTTTTTACTATCCGTTTATGGGCATGCCCACCGTCGCTGACGCGTCTTTGCATGTCGAACCCCTGCGCTCGTGCACTGTACTTCTGCTCTGATTCAGAAAGCTAGCATTTTCGCATTTACTAGCCATCTAACGTAAGTTAGTGTTTTTACGCAGTGTTTTTTTTTTCGTGCGTAAGGACGCAAGTTCGTACTTGTAAGGGAAAGACATGAGTTTGCACGCCTATTATCAATCTGCATACTTGTAGATTGGTGCTAAGCTGGCTTATGCCGAAATAATTGTAATAGGCGTGCCAGCTTGGTACCAGTCTAGACCGTCTTAGTGAATAATATGTAGATTTTTTTTTAACAGACTATTCTGTAGGTGTACTGGAGAGTATTTTCTTTTGTTTCTTCAGAATTTCAACTTCCTCCAAGGAAGAAGCTGTTTAAGTTTCGATACGCTCCGCCGCGCCAAAGCTATGTACTTAGTGAACGAAATAAAACTTAACCTATTCATAAGTCGTCATTAGGATGTTGAAAATCTTGCGGGGATTAACATAATAATGGCTATGAAAAGCTTTAGATAAACTTTGATTTGAGTTTTGCGTCTAGACCCAGCGTGTTATACGTTCTAGTGCTTATTTGGTATTGGCTAAGAGTATCGTAATTTTATGGTGAAAGTGAGTTAGTGCGTATCAAAGAGAATTGCGTAGAATATTAGTTCCTATTATCGAAGCATATATCCACAATGTTGGAAACCAGGGTGATGTTTACAAATATAATGTTACTAGTGTCAAACCATTACAAGGGCCACAGTGGTGTTAAAGTGAGTGATTGCGATATGAAATGCTTTTTCGATATCTTCATTTATGTGTATACCCTCCTTCGCAGATACGCCTGCTCGTTACCTGCGCGCTTCCGCGCAAACCTCCTTGTTGCTACTCTGAATAGATAGACAGCATTTTCGTCCTTAAGTGGGCACATAGCACAGGTTGGTTTGTGTTTTCGCACAGTCGTTTTTATAGCATACGTCCGAAAGCATATTTATATCATGTGGGGGAGTCCTAATGAAATAAATAGGCACCAATAAATGCAACTCTTGGTCTAAGAAACAATTTCTAGGAAACTAGTAGCGAACTTCATGTAATAATGATTTTGTAATTGCATATAATAGAATAGGACGTGTTCATTCCCAGGGCACATCAGGTTGCACGCATTTGATCAATGTATACCCAAATGTCGGTCATGCGTCAGGGTAATAAGACTGTAGAAAGTCTTGGGAAATCACTTAAAGAAAGAAATGTCAAAACAATAATTTGATAGAACTTTTCTTAGTCTGCATGTTTACTTAGATTAACTAACACCATTGCCTATGGAACCCGGAGGTTCAATGCCGCGTTCACAAAAGCTCTCCATTGACTTCTGTCCTTGGCCAACTGGATCCAGTTTCTACTTTATATTCTTATCAAGATTTAAATCACTTGATTTTTTAATAATGAAAATCGTTGATTTAAATCAAATTCCGAAATGAATTAATTTAAAATGATAATAATCATAATACAATGAGACTCAAATGTACAGTATGTACAGCATAGTATGAAAACAAGTGTCATGCGGAGGGTGATTAGGGAAAATTCCGTTTTGAACGGGTAACGGAACAATACTGCTTTCTTCTCTTCGTAACAATGGGTTTGGGTTTTTAAATCATTAACTGTTCCAACGGGGAAATCACCATCGACATTTAAAACGAAAATTCTTTTGCGTGCGTCTCTGCTTGTTTGTTCCCAGATAATAGGGCGTATTTAGAGGGGGCCTTATCCCCTCTCCGATTTCTTTTTTTTTTAAGATTTATAACTTTAGGCGAAATTTATGTATTTCGTGCCTCAAGCTAGTTCCATTTTTTAAAAAATATGCCCCTACCAAATATCAGTAACTTTTGTGAAAAAAGTGACATTTTGATAAACGTTGCTATACTTTTTCCTTAATGCTTAACCTTTTAAATTGAATTACCTATTTTCATTCTATTAAAAATCGAATCTTCATTATTCGATTAAAAAAGTACCAATAAACTTTTTTACTTCGTTTTTCTTCCAAGACTGAAGGCATTGTAGAACATGCTACATACGCTTGCACGCCTTTTTGCGTCGAAAAAAAAATGAAATGAAATCTTTAAGTTCAACGTCCCACGGTTATGCCGGTTAGGCTAAAGGAGACGGTGATAATGAGAAATGAGTGAAATGGTGGAATGAAGAAAGTGGGAGGAAACGGGAGAACCCCGAGAAAACCCACGAGCACGGTGTTTGTCCACCACAAAGTTCACACGGCGCGAGCTGGGATCGAACCAGGGACCCCAAGCACCGGAGGTGAACGCTCTACCACTGAGCCACCGCGCCCCCCTCTTTTTGCGTCGAGACATAGTGTGTGATGACATCATAAATTTAAAAATATATTTTTTGTTATGCCTATTATTATTATTTTTTGGTAGGCATTATTATTATTATTATTATTATTATTATTATTTTGCATTCAAAAGACTGAAATTTTGCACACTCGTTCACTGCACCCCTTATTATTTTTCAGATCTCTGCGTGAAAACCGGGAAGGGGGGTCCAGAGGGGAAAATGTATAAAAAAGGATATAGCTTTTTCCGCGATTCAGATGGAGACATGAATGGTATCATTTGAAAGGCTGTTCTATTCTGAAGAGAGTGACGTACGAACCATCATCCTAAGATAAATAGGGATGTTTCAGGGATGAACTGAATAATAACACGAATTTCCTGCTTTTAGTAGACACTTAATTTGCTCATGAATATGTTTTTCGTCTGTTAATATTGATCCCAGATATCTGAAACTATCCACTTTATCAAAAGTATAAACGCATCCACGATTTGCCGTGTTATGGCCCCGACGCACTTCCATGTATTTAGTTTTTTTTCTTTGTGTTTACTTCCGAACCCAATTCACTGCTAGCTTTTAATAAGACCTCTGCATTTCTTTCTATTGTTCTTTTCTCAAAAATCATTACAAGTGCTATAGGTAATCACATCACTGCGAAAACCCACGATTTCACTACCATCGCGTACGCAAATACTCACCATCACTTACGCGTCTGCTCCCTATAGACATGCAATTTTATCCCTATATATATATATATATATATATATATATATATATATATATATATATATATATGGGTGATTCCAGGAAAAAGGGAAATTTTCTGTCACGGGCATTTCTTCAAACTACTACTAGAAAAATTCACCTCAATTTCTTTTGTTTGGTAGTAGTTGTCACAAAGTACTTTCTGGGAACTACTGTAAGTTTTGAGTAACAATTTAAATTTCAGCCACGTGTATTTGTGCAGAAATATTACGGTACTATCTCGCCTATGAATTCTCAGTTTTTGACGTTCAGAAGTATAAGATACTTTCTTGAAAATGTACTGCATTGCTTTATTTAGAGTTAATGGTCTCAAAATATATTTTTTTCGATATAGGGTATTGTAGTGTTTTAATTCCGAAGGAAAGCTAATTTTTACTACACATAATAAATTTAAAGCTTATTTTCGTAAGTAGAATATTTCAAACTTCGTAATACGTAGCGATAGTAAAATGTAATGTATGTTCAGTTTTTTTTTATTTTATTTTTTTGTTGGGTTCATTATATTAATTTGTATTACAGATGCAAGCAGTGGCTTACAGCCATTTCAAGAACGGATCTTTTGGCGAGAACTCCGACGTATATCTGAGGAGAGCAGTCTGTTTGCAGACTTCATGGGAAAGCAGCATGTCTGTCAATGGAGTTAATTCACGTGAACAGGATTGGAAATGTAGTCCCTCTCGTATGACTTAAAAGACCAAAAAGACACACCAAAAAAAAAAAAACTTTCTTTCGTTACTGTCCATGAGCCTGCATTTTGAATAGTTTAAGTTCTAAATAGGAGAAATGAGGTACAGGAATTAACACACATTTTATCAGTAGCAATCAGTAGGCAATTTCCATGTACTTTCTTAATGGACCTTATAAAATTATTATTACTGTATTTTATTGTTTTATTTTCTTTCCTTGTCTTGGTTTAGGGTAATCTTTAGCTTATGCACAATTATGGTAGCATACGTTTCTATTGTTGGTTAAATGCAACATTTCTCGCGCTAAAGAGCTCTTAATTAATAATGTCTAAATAAAATTCAAGCCTAATTATTTCTGTTGCTGATCATTTGTTTCGTTTGCTACCATAAGTGTGAAATTACGTATTTGTGTTTTTCAACTATGATATCTGTGTGTAATTATAGGAAAAAATAGTGGCAATTATTAATGTCTTTATTTATTTGCTGATTACATTAGAGTTTAGCATCCCTTTCACTACCAAGATTATATGAGACGTGAACCAATAGTTTTACGTGGAATATAAACAACAGTAATGCGATAGAACCTTCGAAAGTTCTTCACCGCGAATCGAACCTGGAACCTAGTGCGCCAAAGGCATGAGTGCGGGGCGATTAGTGCACAAGGGAAACAAGTTCAATTATCAAAGTTAACACAAAAGGAGACAAAGCTATGAATCTTTTACGCTCTATAAGGAGTTTCGATGGGGATCCTGAAGAAGAGATACTTTCAAAATGGATTTGATTCGCTTGTGCACTGAACGCGCTGTATTATCTAATTGATTTCTAGATCAAGTGTGTATGTTCCAGGTATTGTTGAAGGATTTAACTAAATATACTCATATATTCATCGATATCCAAAAAAACTTAGAGATGTTCTCTACAACCGTGGAATCAGAATTAAAGTTCTGTTTTGACAATTACTCAAACAGGACTAATGGATGGGTCAAGTATGACGTATTTCCGCCATTTCATTCAGATTAATTTGTTTTCGGTACGTTCAAGAGGAATTTACTGCAAACGATATAATGGCATAGTTTTGCGCTGATCTTCATACAATATGACAAAAGGGGAGAATATCTACATCAGTTAAAAGAAAAAATCCAAAAGAGCGGTCTTCGAAAGATAACAGGGTCAAAAATAAGGAAGGGAAAGAAATCTATCTGCATGAAAGTAAAGACAATCTATCATAGGCCAAATTCTTGCAGTTTTGTTGACAGCAGAAGTAACAAAATTACTTGACTGATCCATTCGTGTATGATATGAAGATTCTATAAATAAATACAAGCTACGTCAAATGTATATTTATCAAATCGGTAAATTGTTTTGAAGCCTTTCTACAAAGTTGAAGTTTGTGATACAACTTGGATTCATTAGTTGAAAGCACATTATTATTATTATTGATGAAGTTATTAGGCCAAAGCAGACAAGAGATGTATTATGGTCAAGGTTGAACTGGATTCGAACTCGCAACAGATAGGCATTCTCACTATGACACGAAACCTACAATTTATTTTAATCGTAACTGCTAACATTTTCCTCTGAGGAGCAATCCCAGCTGAATTATAATAGGAGACTGTTACGTAATAAGCAAGGCAGGTAGGTATTTCCTTGGCTGTATATAAGGGACTAGAGCAGGGATGCAAATAAGCAACAACATTTTAGTAGTCCATGGAGAGAGCTACTAGCACACATCCCACAATAGGAATCATTTACTTACCTTCGGTATGATATTAGAGGGTGTCTACTAGATGTTTGTTTTTAAATTCGAGGCTTTCTCTAGGTCTATTTATATTATTTTCCAGTTTTTTTTTTTAAGCAAAGAAAAGTTGTTACTGTTAATATCCCCTCCACAAGGCCAGTTGAGAAAAACGTGCAGTAACTGAAAAATAGCAACCAGAGTTCTCACCTTTAACTAACGTGTGATTCACAGCTCTTAATAATATCCCTCTCGTGTTTCAGTTATCGGCTTTTCTTAACAAATAGACAAAATCTAAAAGAATGTTTCACTTTCTGAAAATTTTCCTTGATTCGCAGTTCCATTTTCCCTGACTTGTCCATTACTTTTTCGTAAATCTCGACAGCTTGTTGTCATTCAGTGTTTATAGTAGGATACATTGATAGATCGAAAGGTGATACTTCGAACTTGCATAAAACTAAATAGTTTCGCGAATGAAATTATTAGGCAAGTATACAGATGAAGTGATGACTATGTTGAAGAAATACCGAGTGTTTTCTTTCCTTTGTCCTGAGCATGTGTGTATGTAGTTTAGATAAGTTACGCGTTCGAATGTGAACATGCAGTAACACTTTCAGGGTGTGACGGCATATAATGTATAGCGATATGACACATGTTGTTCTGATCTCGATGAATTAAATTTTGAATATTGTACTTGTTGATTAGTTACATATTTCGGATACTTGCGCACGAGAAACGAATGATTTACGAAACCTGAATTTTCGGTCGTTATCTCTTCTGATTTTTTAAAAATAAGTATTTGCGTTTCTGGTTAATCATATATGATTAGATTGAGTTTGGTAGGGATTGGCGTAAGACAGACACTAGTGTACACATACTTTTCTTTATTTTGGTAGTCCATTTCTGTGCCAAGGCGCCGTCACCCTTGTGTTATTATTTCCGTTTCTAAACGTAGTATTATCTGGAATCTGGCGCACAGGGTCACGCTCCTGTGGTTTAGTAGTGCTAGCAAGGTTCCGGTCTATAACAACTTACTAGTTCAAAATTTATCAGTTATATACATTATTAATTTTCGCTACCGCAATCAACATTTTCATCGTTTTCTCTCTTCCCCCTTTTTAAACTATTGTTTTATCTCAACATGAGTTCTTTTCTCACTGCTGTGGCATTGGACATTTTTTGTTGTAGAAATTTCAAAAATAAGGCACTGTTCTCTATCTCGCAACAAAGACTGGCTGTGATCTTTGCGAAGTGGGTAAGATACGGTGAATGATGGGAATTTCGTGAAGCACTTTGTCTTTGTGAGGTCCCCACCTAAGGGCACAGATTTGATCCTCAGCTCCAAGGGACCCCTGTGTGGCCGCATATTTTGATGCCCAAACATTTCAACCGATGGAGATAAATTTTGGCCTTAAAATCGACGCTTGTCGTAGCTGTTTGTTAGGTCGGAATACCATTTCCGGTAGCATCTTTCTTACGTTTATCTTGTTCTTCAGTGCCTATTTGTTTTTTTCTACCTCCTTCTTCTACCCTTACTTCATTCAAATATTTTTAAGTCATTACCTTATCCTTCTCCTTTTGAAGTCTTTAAATGATTAATTAGATTCATCATTTTTTATTTAGATTTTCAGAAAAGTATTAAAAATCATTTTTCTATACTGTATATAGAGATTAATATTTCTGTGGTTCGGACACCTTTGCAATATATCTAGGGGACGTTCATTTTCATAGTCAGTGATTTTTCCCTTTCTCGATCGATAGCATTCGCGTACATATAACCGAATTGATAGTTTCATGCCTCTTTTCATTTGGATCCATAGCCTTGACACATCTAGATTACAGTCTCCCTTGTTGGAAGTAATAACTTTTAGTTTTTGTTATTCTCGTCTCACTGATAGTATTGTTTGTAACCTTTAATTCTGACAGCTTAACTCAGAGGTGAAATGTTTTCTTTCTTTCTTTTCTTTCCTTTTGTTGTGAATTGTGGGTGCACAAACTTTAGTATTAATGTATAATAATTGATCTGGAAAACTCTAATATATTATTAGGTGTGTTAATTTTTAAAAATAAATTTTACTTTTTTTGTTTCCTCTACATTCGTTGTTCTGCTAATCACTACCTGGTATATGAGAGTTTTTTAAGCATGCATTGTATTGATCTAACGCGCTTATTTGTCTTCTGGTCCGGAGTTACGTTATTAATATTGTGTTAGTAGTTTTAAAAAATGTGTAAACTCGGCATTCGTCTGTAAGTCAATTAAATATAATTATACTTGTCAATGTGATGATATTTTTACTGGTGTACATGTGATTATGTATGATTAAGATGTTCTTGTTCAACATATCGGTCAACGAAACGACGTCCTTCGCTATGAATTTTTCTCTAGTATCTACTCTAACTTAAGTACTTGAAGCCATATTTATATTTCTTAAATTTTGTCTCATGCATAAAAATATATAAAGTCGATTTTAATGAATGTGTCTTTTGGGTGTAAAAAATGTGTGTCTTAACCCTGTCATACTAACAACTATTAAAGAGCATGGACGGGAAGAAAGTAGATTAGCATGTTACCATGATATATTTGTGAATCATACAGTAAAATCCTGATTCTAAGAATTATTCAACTTAACCCGATCGTTTCTTTACTGAATAGTAAAACTGCAAATTGTGATTCTCGTGAGTACAGAATTATAGGTAAAAAAGAATGCATCGGAAAATTTCAGTGATTTTTTTCCTTTACAAAACACGACTATCTAATCCGTTGGAGGCACCTTTAAATAATAGTCGTTTCTACTAGCATTTTATTGATTAATTGTTTGTTTCAAAATACACTATAATCTTCAAGATTATTATTCGACAATTACTTGATTAAATACTGCATACACATCAAGTATCAATCAGTAATTTAATCAAATAAGTAATGTAAAGATTCCGGAACTGGAACCCCGGAAGGTAGAAAATAACAACCAATTTGTGATACTATAAGCTGTTATGCTATTTTATTTGTGTCTAAGCATCGTACTAAACTTTGTAATATTTTTTCTTCAACTTGAAAAACGAAACAAGTGTGCAAATGCATTATTGAATATGAATAAGAAATGGATGCTAAAACGTGTAAATTGAAATATATATATACTCTAATTGAAATTATTAATTTCTGAGCGTAAGGGACTGATAAATCTTTCCTTCCTTAAATGGAGATGCGACCACATAAAGACACTAAATGTATGAGGAACAAAGGAGAATTTGTTTTCTTTTATGCGTTACATAAAATTAAATCTTTAGTTACCTTCGGTACCATATTTCTACATGTCATACCTATATTTGGCGTTAGCCAACTCGAAAACAGAAATTCCAATGCGTCATTTCTGACAATTGAAATATGTTTAGACGACTTGAACTGTTAATGTAAATAACTATATATATAATATAATGAAATATCTGACAATAATATTATTATTATTATCGTTTGTAAATGAAAATCTTTTTGTTTTTCTTCCTTTTCTCTCATTAATAGTAATAAAAACTGTGAAAAATGTAGTTATTGATATCTTCTTTTGAATTATAAATAACCTAATATATCTAAACGTTTACCTTTGTATGAAATTAGCGGTAGTATGAGTGTGACATAGTTTTACATATGGGAACCTAAGACAGTATTAAAGAATTGTAATTATTTGCTATGCAAACATTGAACAAAGTATTTGGTGATATCATTAGAAGCCATTGGTCATTAATAACGATCCAAAACTATTGACATATTAAAACATTTACATACGTATGCTTACTTTAATTTGTGACTTTCTTCAATTTTCACCTGAAAATCCTTAAATTGCTAATAATTTGTCCACGTCTGTAATTTATATATAGCTGAAATTGAAATGCCCTGATCACGTTTCGCAAGAATTGAAGGTTGATGAGAAATGATGCAGGTGGTATTCTGATATCTGTATGATGCACTTACCAATTCATATACTTCGGCTGGACCATTATCCTTATTTATCAGCATTTTTAAAACAATGCTCACGTCATCCACGAAATAAGAATATCTTGCAATGGGAACTGAATAATATTAAAATAAATCAGAAACGGGTATAGCCAATAAATAAGAATTTTGACATAATCTATTTTGAGGTTTATTGAGGTCTAGTTTGAGTTCAGATGGAGAAATCATAGAAGGTGGTATGCGTTGAGAAATGCAATGAGTATTGATTGCCTGATATTCCGAATCTTCATTATGTTGAATTAGCGAATTGTACAGTCGCATAACAGGTAGACAGGAATAAGTAGTTTCTTTCAGTATCATTTTTCACTGCGTGATTTAACATTTAGGTGTTTTTAATTTGCATTCTTTTATTCAGTAATGGAGGTTTTAAGCTGAACATTTAAATTCTTACTAGCATTTACAAATGGAACTGAATTTCAATATTCTGAGAACATTTCAGATTTCATGGCCTCAAGTAGTGTTTAAAACAACGTTTTTTTTCTGTGAGGTCTTTTTAATCAAAAACTTCGTTCTTTTTCATGTTTTTTTTCTGGCAACTATTATTTACTGATTCATGTTGCAGATTATTGAAATAATCAACAGAATTTGAGTTGAAGCCCTCGTAACTTACAAATCCTTTGTTTCTTTGTACCTATACGAGTAAACTTGTGTGATTATTACTTTCGGACCCAGGTCATTTTTGGCGTTTCCCTACATTTTCAGCTTGTGACTTATTGCTCAAAAAACATTTATTTGATCGATATAGTTAAGGCCTTGTTTTCTAGAAAATGGATCTAGCTATTTTTTGTGTAATTACATTGTACTGTTGCAATCGGGTAGGAAATTATTGAGGGAAGTGTAGGGGTGAAAGTTATACAATAATTCCATAACCGAATTTCAAAATCTTTTGTATCTAGCACTACTGGTGCCATATGGGTTCAAGTCACCGAAAAAATTAATCTGGTGTATTGACAAAGTACAGCGAAATCCTGAAGTAGCTGGCTTCCATTCAAGGAGGGAAAGAAAAAATTCTCTGTCATCATACACATGAAATTTTTACACTTTTTACGAATCAGAAATAAAAATCAACAGATATGCCGGGGCTACAGCATCTCTAATTATCCTATTGAAACTTTTTATGTTGTGTTCTGTAGGCCAAAGAGAAAGCTTTCAGGTAATGGTATGTTTGTTTCAATGTAGGCAAAAAGAGGGAAATAATAGAGGGGAAAGGGATTTTTTTTAATTTTTCACCTAAAATCGGGAATTAATTGTTTTGGCTGATAACACTCCCGTCAGACAGAAGAAAACTGTCTGGAAATAAATCCTGATACGCCCAGGGCCGGCGGAAGGGGAAAATATCACCCGGGCAAAGAATCCATATGGCGCCCCCTACAACCCATTGGTATTACTGAGTTTAAATTTGCTATGCTACCTTACAGATAGCTGCTTTTAAAGGATAACTCCTTGAACTCTATAACTATAACTATAAGAATCAATTATCAAACTGAGTAAGATCTTAACTTTTGTCAGTTACATACACAGAGTAAGTTTTGGTTAACGATATACGAAACAATTATTTACACATGAGCATGCAAAATATTCTACGTCACTGATTAGAAATTTACAGAACGATTCAAGAAACAACGATTTATATAAAATTAAGATTGATGATGCGATACAGCATTTATTTACACATATATACATAAATAACCTTGTTAACTGCGAAAGAGAACACATATGAACAAAAGAACATACAAATATATTTTGTAACAGCATTGTACAAAGATTTCGTAATACAAATAATACAACCAGTAATATAATTTTATATGTTTATACAGTTTTAATGCAAATTGTCCTTTGACTTGTTTACAATGCTAAGTAAAGTTAACTTGTCGTGCCTTTTTCTCTGCAAAGTCTTTAATTAAAGTACCAGTGTCAAGCTCACACAGAACATCACATTCAATAGACATCATAGAAAGGCCTACAAGACGCTCTTGCGTCATCGTTGATCGTAGGTAGTTCTTTATAAGTTGCAACTTGGAGAAAACTTCTTTCTGCTGAAGCTACACTTACAGGAATAGTTAGTAAGATTCTTAGAGCAATAGTTGCATTTGGAAATAACCCAATAAGGGAGTTCTTGCAAATATATGTAAGTACTTGCAACGGTTTGCTCCTACTTTCAGAACCGAGAAATGAACGTAAAAGAAAGAGCTCTTGATATAACTGAAGTCCGTCAATATCACAGTGATCTTTGTCTGTTAAAGATAGTTGTAAGTCCTTGCAACACTTTAGTAAATACTCTTTGTCCTTTATTGGATGGATGTCATACAAAAACCCAAATATTTCGCTGTGCTGCTTCAGTTGTTGAAATCTTTCAGGGAACAGATAATTGTGTCTAATGTGCAAAAATAGAAGTTACATTTAAACGCACTGTATGGATCATTAATCGGTTCGTCTTCAGATTCATACAAAAATTGTCGTTTGACTTTTCTAGGTCGGAGTTTTGGTTCATTCTCAAATTGTGGTTGAATGTCGAGCTCTTCAGCAATTACTTTGGCATCAACCAAAATATTCTGGAAACCTTCATCACTTCGCATGTTCTCAAGGCGACACTTGGTTTTCTTAAGCAGATCAACTGCTTGCTGAATGTCCACTGATTCTTGTTGGAAAACATGGCTAACCACATTAACACAAGAAAGAACTTCATACCAAAACACCACAACACAAACGAACTTAAAATTCAGGAGCTTCCTAGCCAGGGAACAAACCTTATTTTTGCCCATAACGTCTATCTTTGAGTCCTTTGATGCTTCGAAAAGAGCATCGTAAATTTCTCCAAACTGGTAGCGAAACGATTTGACAGCACCAATATAACTCTCCCATCTGGTATCACTAAGAGGTTTCAAAGTGAAATTGGATATATGTTTTTGCAGAACAGACCAACGATATGTGGAACTAGAAAAATAATTGTATACTTCTTGCAATAAAGCAAAAAAAAATTACAGTCTCACTACAGCACATTGCAGAATCATTTACAACCAAATTCAATGAATGGGAGCTACAAGGGACAAAAAATGCTCGACTATTTAGATCTAATATTCATTTTTGAACGCCTGAGTGCTTTCCTTTCATATTGGCACCATTATCATACCCTTGGCCACGCATGTTTGAGAGAGGAATTTTCAGTTTTTCTAATTCTTCCAAAATAGTGGTAGTTAGTCCACGGGGATCTGTTAACGATAACAATCATACATTTTAACTCTTCAGAATTCTAGTTAGTAGACGATAATACTACTATTACTACCACAATACTAATAATAATAATAATAATAGTAATAATAATAATCACTGGCACGGCAGACCAATAGATCCTGGGCCTGCTCCAACGCCATCTGATAGCGAGTGGTAAAAATTCATCCACCTGGGTAACAGAACGCGGGTCAGCCGGTCGTGTCTACCCGCCAACAGGCGTATTAGGAGCTTTGCAGGCCAAGTGACCGTCATATCTTTATTTATGTGACTCCCCAGTTTTCCTGCCGTTGAAAAGCGGAAAGTCAGGCGATTGAACCCAGGAGCACGTAGACATGAGTCCAACGCTTTAACCTCTAGACTATGGAGGCCCTCTACTTAATTAATAGATGAATGCTTGAAATACAGCTAAAGTTGGTTAATACACATCTAACGAGTAAAAGTCTTATCGCTTTGGTACATGTATCAAGCATCAGTGTTGGTATAGAATGTAATTATTGCTACTTATATCAATGGGGAAAGAACTTTCTTTGAGCCTGAAGTTCGCCGCCTATCTGAGAGGCCGCCACCCTACCCACCCCAGCCTGCTAAGACGCTACGTGTGTAAACACCTCTTCTTTATTAAACGCAATAAAACGAAAATACGGTACGTAATGTAGGCCTACTTACCTGTACTGTGTTGTTATCTTCTGGAATATTTGTTGATTTCTTGCTGGTTTCCTCATTCTCTGGTTCTACGTTTTCATTTCCATTATTGTCTGTTTCAGGAGTACGAAAGAATTTCTTTAATGCTGCTGCCTGTTTCTCATTTTCAGCCGCTAATTGTTCTCTTCTTTTTCTGTATACATTTCCAGAAGGCTTCTTTTTTCCGACATGTTGATAAAGAACACATTAACGCAACGATTCTTCTACTAAGAGTCGAAATTCAGGAGACAAAAGAAGAACACGCACACCATGAAGCCTGCACTACATGTACATGACTTCTGATTTATAATTTTCTTTCACGAGAATTTGACAGTACAAACAGGACTAATTTCTTTTTGGTTGCCGATAACTCAATATTGTTTGTGTGTATTGTTAGAGCGGCCGACATAGCTTTGTCGCAAGGAGTGCAATTGTCGGCACCGCGGCGGTTGTAAGTGTCAGAGCGTGTTATTGTTCCTCAAAACTCCCAACTCTCAACAATAGCCTTTAGCTTTATCAGCGGAGATTTTTTTATAGACAAATAAGGTGAAGGGATGAAGGGATTTCCTTTATAGGAGATTCAAGAAGAAACAGGGGTTGTTATAAAGAGTGAGGCCTATGGCATGAGGTAGTAACCAATGTTGCTACACAATTTATGAAAAAGTTAATTTTTAGTTCACAGTTTACAATAATATAAGTTTAGCAAGGATTTTGGCGCCCCCCAAACTCCCCTAAAATTTGGCGCCCCGGGCGGTTGCCCGGCTCGCCCGGCCCTTCCGCCGGTACTGGATACGCCAAGGATATATCCTACGAGTATCATCGCGATATCTAACAAAGCAAGCATGAAATTTTTAAAAAAAAAAACTCATTCTACCTCAGAAATTCACTATTTTCTTACAATTTACAGAACATGGTTTATTATAAACATCAACTGTACTTCCCCTAATTATTCTAGTGAAACTTTTATGATGCACTGTGTAGGCTAAGGATGATACCTTTAGACACTGGTACATTTGTTCGAAAGTAGCCAACATTAGGGGAATAATAGGGAAAAAAGAGAATTTCTTCTAAATTTTCGCTTAAAATCTGGAATTAAAATTTTCTGTAGTTGGCCACACTGCTAGCAGACAAACAGAAACTATCTTAAAATAAGCTTTGTTATCCCTGTAATAATCCTACAAGTATTGTGACGATATTTAATAAACTAAGCACGTCAATAAAAAATATCTCATTCTACCTAAAAAAAAAAAAACAGTTATCTTTCCACTTAGAGAACCAGATCTACTATAAACCTCAACTGTAATTCCCCTAATTATCCTATTGAAACTTTCTATAGTGCCCATGTAGGGCAAAAACGAGACTTTCAGATACTGGTACGTTTGTTCCGATGTAGCCAACAAGAGGGAAATAATAGAGAAAAAACCGATAATTTCCCAAAATTTCCCCCTAAAATCTGGAATTCAATTTTTCTGTAGCTGGTAACACTGTTAACAGACAGATTCAAACTATATTAAATTAAACATTGCTACATCGCTAATATATCCTACAATTATCATGGCGATATTTAAAGAAAAAGCTTTTAATTGCCAAAAATATATTATGTTAAGCAGAAAAGTAAGAAAAAACTAGAAAAAAATATCTCTTACATTAGCTCTTAGGTGAAATGTCAATTTATCACTGAAGACGAGGCGATACAGAAAATCTTCATTGTTATGCAGCAACATTTCATTTGCGAAATTGGCACGTATACCGTAGTCTGTAGGCTTTAAACCTGTAGCAACTGCAAACGATAAGGACGTAGTTGCAAGCGTCTCCTTAATATTCTTCACACAGACGGTTGCACTGTAACTATACATTCAGTCTTTATTAAAACACAAAAAGCTTTCTTCTCTTTAGTCTCCATCTTTGCTACTACTAGCTCTTTCTAATGGCAGACAGAGGAAAGAGTGCATGTGCATGCGTGCGTACATAACTGTTTGAGTTGGTCTTTTATTTGGTAATAGTTATAATTGTAAGTTAATCGTAATAGATACTACAAAGTTTCAAAACCCTAATATTGATTTCGAAACACCCTGCTTTGAATAAAATTGAGTCATCCTATATTCATGTCTTGTATGTACATATCAGAGCTGGCCCTAAAGAATTTGCCGCCCAGTGCAGTGGCATCATTTGCGGTATTCCCCTTTCTCCAGAAAGAAGAAATCTCAAAACTCATGATTTCAAGTATGCTACTCCAGTATGAACAACAAAGGGAAGGAAGAAAAATGCACTCACACTCAGAAAGGCTTAAATACTACAAATACTATCTCGTTGTGTCTACTTTTTCCTTTAAATAATAATCTATTATGTTAGTGAAGATAAACCAAACACACCTAAAAAATGTAACCCTTTTTATAGAATTTAATATCGAGCTTCAATCTCAATATATCAATTTGCAAATAAAATGCAACTAGCTTTTTTATCTTTATTTCTTGGCTTTACTTCTACATCTGTTATTTTTTAAAAACTTGTTTCCACTTTCAGTGATCAGAAACTTCTTTGTAACAAAGAAAAGAGTAGCTATCATATCAGAACAGTGATAACTAACTAAATGGAAGAGGTGTTCGAGAATTGAGTTCTTGCATTTGAAAACAATCAAGCAATTTGTGCTGGGATTTTTTTAACCATTTGCTATAGCATTGTCCATGTGACCTTAAACTAATGAAACCTAAACATGAATTTATGAACGTAGTATTCAAATAGAGGCCAGCTTAGTAAGTGTAACTAACATCATCATGAAGTCTGTTTCCGACAAGAAATGCCGGTATTTAATTTAAATAATATACTTATGACATATTTTGTCTAACCCTCCAAACTTGCCATTCCATGCAAATGCACGTGCTGCACATATGGTAAAGCCGGCTCTGCATATCAAAAATTCGCAAAATATCATATCTTTATCACTTACAGTTCCCGAGATATGGCTCCTTTAATCTCCCGAAATTCGAACTTTTTGGCCAATATCTGAGGAACGGTGGCCAGCTGGCTAGTAGCCATTAGACCACTGGCCACCGGTTATCATTTGCTACCAAAATATTTACCATTCTCTTAGGTATTAATTAACATCAATATGACTAACCGTTCCCGTATGGCTCCTTAAATCTCCGGAAATCGGCCATTTTTGGGTCAATATCTCGGAAATGGTACGAGTGACGCGAAAAATTTAACCACTTTCTCACATAGTTTTTGATGCTCTATCGAATGCAGGGTTGAAAATTTGCAAATAACAGACAGACAGAGACATAGAGAATTCAGTAACAAAGTTTTAAAGTTCGTTGACTAGAAACTTGCCAAAGAAATATATTCTAAGCTTAGTTAGATTTTCAAGGGTAACGAAATTTTAACCTCAAATTATGCGATTTAATGATACTTGTCAATTCGTCAATATTTGCTAATAGACAATAAGAGAAAGTATGATTGTTTGTTGTAAAAGAAATTTCATCTTTAATAAAGAGAGAAAGACTAGTATTTTAATTGCTTATGGGCAAGGATAGTTTTATACAGTCTAGGGTTGTTTTGGTTGTCCTAAGTTAGTAGACGTAGATAAAGTATTTGTATTAGCTCGCCTTATGTTATTGGTTGGTGTCTTGAATTTTAGTATCCTGTCTAAAGCCAAGACTATATGAAACGTGGATCCTTAGCTTAATGTGAGGTCCAATCCATATGAATTCCCACATGGAATCATACAGTTCTATCGCCCCGAAGGCACACCAATCATATAACCATGAGGGAGTTCTGCGCGTTAAAATATATTATATTGATTAAGTTCCAAAGTATTTTCTATTGGCACGCGATTTTCTTTGTGTAATGAATTAATTTGCGGAATTATAGCAGCTCACTTCTGTTGCGAGGATATCTCTTTCCATCCTTCGTCGTATGAGTCTTTGGCTTACAACATCGTGTCCAAACGTTTTCTCGTGTTTTTAAGATATTACGGAATACCCAGGAATTTCCGCAACGGACTTTCTAAATACCCACCGAGGCAAAATTCTTTTGAGCTCAAGAAGGATTAGCAAAATGTTAGCAGTGATGCGGAATTTATCTGATATCATCACTGTGGTTAAGGTTCCATTAAACCAATTAGCCTATTTAAAAGCATTTTCATTTAATAATCATCTCGTTTAGGCTAAACAACATTATTATGGAACGTACTACAAAAATTTTCCCCGCTTCAATCAGTTTACAGTCATTTGTCTACAACAAATAAATACTTGCCAACTAAAAGCAGTAACTAAACAAAAAATACAAAAAATCAAGCTCGTAACTGGAATACCTATGGCTATTTCTTTGTACAGCGCCGTTTTTCATTAAATTATTACTATTCGTAAACGAAACGAATAAGAAATATATGAATATTTTGTTTCGCCATATACATCCGCACTTGTAATAAATAAAAGAAAACGAGAAAAAGGCAGGGCAACAAATATTAAACACAAGCCTTAGAATAAGAAGGCCAACTTACTATACGGCTCAATAAATTACAGGTAATAAACATACCGCTCAGAGTGTGCCGATCCCGTCAATCACACACAAGTTCCACCAATTTTCCCATTTTTTATTTCTCTTTTTGTCTTTTTCATTCTTTGTTCTACTTTCTTTTTTTTATAAAAGTTATCGTAGAACATCTTTCCAAATCTGAGAAAGAGATAGTTCACCCCTAATTTCAATGAACTAACTGCCATTATTGGCCGTCGTATCACAAACAAAAAACTTCAAAACATATGTTGTATACTATATTGGATAAAAATTGAATAATTTTCACAAAAGTTACAGAAAAACGTATATTTAAAATATCTGGTGACAATGTATTTTAACCTCTCACTCTAGACCGATTCTAATTTCTTGCAATAAGAATGATTGCGAGGTCCGAAATGCAATGTACAATTACTGCATCAAAACCAAATAATATTCTGAGATGTCAAGGAAGAAATTTACTTTATCATGTTATATAATCTCAACTATCGCTCGTGCCGTGCCTAAATGGGATGTAGAATGCTCTTTGACACGATATTAGTTGTTTCTGTCTATTATCCGGAATAGACAGGAATTATATAACAATCATGCGAGAGGTTGTATTATAAATCATGAACTAAACACCTACTATTAAAGTGGTCATTTATTGCCATTAATTAATGTTGAATTACGTGTATTGTGTATGTTTATGAATCGTTAGTCAATTGTTTGATCACATCAGATAGACTGTTGGTTATTCATTCATCTGAGAGCTATGTGAGCTGTAATACCACATACCTTGACGTTGATGGAATCGAACTCATGGAATCTGAGTTAGATGCCAGCGGTGAACCACAGTGGAAGCGTTTCCACTGAGAACGTGAAGTTGATCTTCTCTTCTATGGATCTCCAGGAATTGATCTAAATTCTCTTTGACATTACCTTTTTATGTCATTTACTAGACGATGATCTTGTGGTTTCTTTCCTTACCAAATTTCGATGTTATTACATCTCTTTGCTGAAACCGTAGTTTCTACATTGTCTCTCAGTGACCAAATCTCCAAACAGTCTACGTTTGCGATTTCCACAATTGTACCCAACTTTCAGAATGTGTTGGTGTTAACATAAAATTTACAAAGTTTTACAATTTCATCTTGCCTTAATGTTTGTTTACATTGTGTTGACACCTGTCTGTATCGTTACTTCATTGAAAACGAACAACCATAAGCATAATGTAATTTTATTTGTCAATTCGTCTGTCTGCATGATTTCTCATTTCTGAATGTAATCCAATTTTAAAATATAATTTAATTTCCATCTTAAGCCAAATAAATGAATTTAACATAGAAATTTATATCTGAATTTAAAACCTTGACACACCCCCTCTTCAAACTGAGGCATCTCCGATGACGTTTAGATCTTATACCTAAGATCTTTTCTCAGATATCACCCTGTATAAAGATTTACACATGTATGATCTTATTATTTCATAGCACTAATTACACATATAAATTTTCGTATATAAAAATTTCAAAATTGAAACCAAAAATTTTAATGTTCAATTTGGAAAAAGAAAAATTTTAGTTATTAATTCTCGCTATTTTTTCAATGTTTAGTCAGTCTTTTTTATAATATTACTAAAAGAATTATTCTAGATAGCATTCATCTGCATTCATCTGCCATCTAGCGTCAAAACACACAACTACGTAAGTCTTTTATGACCTCACATCCATCTGATACTTTAAAAATCTATTTATCCTATGTCTTTTCTTAGTAGATTTTTAAAAGCGAACACACAAGAAATTTTTGTATTCACAAACATTTAATATGTTAATCACACTTTTCGCTTCTATAATATATTGATTTTTTTAATGTAATTAATCGCACGAACACTAAACTTGCACTCTTGTTTTAATAATCTTGAATCACTTCAAGCTACCTAGTTGGCAACTCTGTGTCAACGTGTTTCTGTGTCAATGCTGATTTTACATATTCACTTATTTCTTTCTTCTTCTTCTTCTCCCGTTTTCGATTAACCTTGACTCCGTGTCCATTTCCTTTCCACGTCTCTAAACGAGTATGTCCTTCAATTTACATCTTTCCACAATGTATATTAAATACAATTCCGTCACACGTTAAGTCGTGATATATCGGTTTTCCAACAGACTTTCCGATGTTTTCCAATCACTACACTAGTATTTAAGTTAAATGTGATATTACCAACCCAATCACTCTTACTATGAAACCAAAAATCTCCAATGTGATCTTAATTTTAATGCAATTATGTGTGTGTTTTTTTAAATAATGTGTGAGACAGTGTTGAGTGTTTTTTTTATTTTTTCAACTATTTGTACTGTGCATTTCATTGAAACTTTATTAGTTGAGTACTTGACACTATTTTTATAACTATTTTTATTACTATTAGTTTCTATTTACTAGTTACTATTTGCATGCTTATTTATAAGCCTACATATTTTATTACATATCTACATGTTTACGTTAATATTTTTATATATGTCCCGACATCTATCTGTTTATTTTAATATTATCATTATTTCAATTATTTTTATATATTATCACTATTAACTGTAATCAAAACACATTTACTGATTCAGGGGTTTCCACTGAAGAAGATCCGCATTTCCTCAGATCTTGGATTAGGCTTTTGTTTTTCAACTGCGGCCCTGCTCGCAATTCACCCATAAATCCATTTTGCTTACAGTTAACTAAATTTCCCTATCTATTAAACATTTACTTCATTTAGTGCTATAATTATTATTTCTTTTCAAAGTATTAATTCATTTTATTGCTATATTTATTATTATTATTATTATTATTATTCAAGATCACGATCTTCTCAATACTTCAAAATGTGTATTTTTTGACAAAATCGGGTTTTCAATTTATCAACAAGGTTGATATCCTATACCGTATAGATCGTACACTTCTAATCGCTATGTCGAGCAATTAGTATTTACGTCCTCATTTAGGGATATATGTCATAATCATGGTTAATATACTTAAATGTTTTTGGTCGATGGCCTGTCAACTCAAAAACGATTCAAGTTAGCGTCAAAATCTATTCTATAATTAATAATCTTAATAAAATCTTAATATAATCATAAAATAAATATGTTGCCAAATGGCCCAACTTTTGAAACGGCGTCCTTGATCAGTTGTATAAAATTGATGTTATAACACGTCTCCGATTGTTCTATATTTCTTTAGGGTACTTTTATAGACTGGTAATTCCACGTCTTATTTATTTCCCCTATAATAATTTATTTGTAAGCTTACTTAATATTCTTCTTCTATAACTTATTTATATATATATCTATATCGCTTACTTATATTTATATATCTAACATATACTAGCTAGCTTATTCTATTCTTCTTAATATTCACATTTATAAAATATAATAATTGTCATAATTCAGGTATAATATATTAATTCTAAATTAGTTATGTTCTTAATAATCTGATCCTTGTTAAAATTCACACTATAATATTCGTCTGTTAATGTGCTATCTATTCATCCATCATTGTATCTATTTCTCCTATTATCATTCTCTCTCCAGATCTTTCCTTCTCTCCTCTTTCCGTCTCTTTCTCTCATTCCTTAATTAAGCGTATATGATTAGCTTTTATCACTCCTTAAGCTATTCCTAGGTCTTTACTAGTCTAACGTGCCGCTAGATTGAAAAATATATTTTCTCTATTTCTCTTTTTATTTAACATCTATTTTCCTTAATGTCTAAAACTCTCTTATTTTACTACTATACCTAATCCTATTATCTAAATTTAATTATAATCAGAATTTTGTTCTCGCTAGATTATACGCTAAATAGGCTAGATTCACAGAAAAAAATATTTCCACTGCTTTACGAAGTGATAGACGAGGCATTCTTTGTGTCTCTTCTTCATCCTATCATCGAAGACTTATGAGCTTTTTTATAAAAAAAATCTCTTGAGAGGTGTAGATAAATCCTACTTCAACATCTAGAGAATGTTACTTCCTACCTACTTAGATCTTATCATCGAAGACTTATGAGCTTTTTTTATAAATAAAAATTATCTTGAGAGGTGTAGATAAATCCTACTTCAACATCTAGAGAATGTGACTTCCTACCTACTTAGATCTTATCATCGAAGACTTATGAGCTTTTCTTATAAATAAAAAATCTCTTGAGAGGTGTAGATAAATCCTACTTCAACATCTAGAGAATGTGACTTCCTACCTACTTAGATCTTATCAGCGAAGAATTATGAGCTTTTTTTATAAATAAAAATTCTCTTGAGAGGTGTAGATAAATCCTACTTCAACATCTAGAGAATGTGACTTCCTACCTACTTAGATCTTATCAGCGAAGAATTATGAGCTTTTTTTATAAATAAAAATTCTCTTGAGAGGTGTAGATAAATCCTACTTCAACATCTAGAGAATGTGACTTCCTACCTACTTAGATCTTGATCTTTTGAGATGTTTGCCTAATTTCACTATTACGTCATTAATTAATCTAATTTTATATCGTACTAATCGATAAACCTTAATTTCATCAATTATTCAATAATTTCATTCTATCTCGCCTCTTTCTGATGTTATTTTCCTGATAGCATACTTCTTATATTTCCATTCTTCTTCATGGTCACATTTCTTGGTATTATTAATTTTACTTTCCTTGAAGTTTAATGTATTAATTATTCTTAATTATTAATTTAATGTATTTTATATTCTCTATGCCATGAAGACATAGTAATTTTTATGTTTATATCGAAATATTTATTTCTTTTTCTTTTTAACTTCCATATTTTAATACTAATTAGAAATTACCCTATATATTTTAATAAGAAATTACCTTCATCATTTACTAAACTTAACCTATAGTTATATCTTAATACTAATTTTAAAATAATTAACCTATTTACCTATACTACGTACTTAAATCTATAACTATTTAAATATATGTATATCTGCCTATCCCCTTAAATTAATATCGAAAATTATTACTCCTAAAATTATTTACATTTGGACGAACTTATCCTCCTATATTTACATATCCAACAGCGGTGAACTATTATCAAAACATCCAAGCATTTCGCTGGATAAATAACAATGGTGACAACAATGCTGCGTTAATGACAGCATTTCTAATAGTATTAATCCTAATTCTATATTGCAGTAAGAGCGGGCGGTGCGGGTTAATTTTTAGCCTAAAGACTATACTTAACATCTACTGCGTTCGAGTGGAATCGCAACAATTGTCGCTTTCACCATATCATTAGTAAATGATTTATTTCTTACAACTAACCTGTCCCGGGAATCAAACCAAGGATCGCTTTCCACCATGCCAATGGTGGGTAATTTAACAATATAACACAGCAACATATATTTTACTAATTGAATCCTCCGGGAATCAAACCTAAGGCGCCTCCACCATCTCAACTATCGCTCGTGTCGTGCCTAAATGGGATGTAGAATGCTCTTTGACACGATATTAGTTGCTTCTGTCTATTATCCGGAATAGACAGGAATTATATAACAATCATGCGAGAGGTTGTATTATAAATCATGAACTAAACACCTACTATTAAATTGGTTATTTATTGCCATTAATTAATGTTGAATTACGTGTATTGTGTATGTTTATGAATCGTTAATCAATTGTTTGATCACATCAGATAGACTGTTGGTTATTCATTCATCTGAGAGCTATGTGAGATGTAATACCACATACCTTGACGTTGATAGACTGTTGGTTATTCATTCATCTGAAAGCTATGTGAGATGTAATACCACATACCTTGACGTTGATGGAATCGAACTCATGGACTCTGAGTTAGATGTCAGCGGTGAACCACAGTGGAAGGGTTTCCACTGAGAACGTGAAGTTGATCTTCTCTTCTATGGGTCTCCAGGAACTGATCTATATTCTCTTTGACATTACTTTTTATGTCATTTACTAGACGATGATCTTGTGGTTTCTTTCCTTACCAAATTTCGATGTTATTACATCCCTTTGCTGAAACCGCAGTTTTTACATTGTCTCTCAGTGACCAAATCTCCAAACAGACTACGTTTGCGATTTCCACAATTTTACCCAACTTTAGAATGTGTTGGTGTTAACATAAAATTTACAAAATTTTACAATTTCATCTTGCCTTTACGTTTGTTTACATTGTGTTGACACGTGCAGACTCGCGTCTGTATCGTTACTTCATTGAAAACGAACAACCATAAGCATAATGTAATTTTATTTGTTAATTCGTCCGTCTGCATGATTTCTCATTTCTGAATGTAATCGAATTTTAAAATATAATTTAATTTCCATCTTAAGCAAAATAAATGAATTTAACATAGAAACTTAAATCTGAATTTAACGTTCCTTGACAATAAATAAAGAATATTCAAACTTAAAAGGATTTTATTGCTTTTTACCCACCAATTTAAATAGCAATCAACAAATGGCATGGGTCAAGAAAACTTAACCCACGACCCATTTGACCCGCAACCCACTATTACCCACCACGACCCATCACCCACGGTGACGCACTCTGCTCCTCCCTCCATGAACCTCTCTCCCATCACCCACCATGAAACACTCTCACCCATGATCCACTCCCTCCTCCCCACTTACTAAAGAGTTTACACTTGTTATAAAACAAGGCTGTGAAATTATCACAAATGGGAGTTTGAATTTCTACGTTCAATCGCTCGAACACTGCCCTGTTACAATACCAGTAGATCTGACTTTTACGATATAAAAGGGTAAAGTATCAACCATGGGCCAAATTGCGATGGTTTATGTAAATTAAATTAAATTTATATACATAATTATTTCCTTGTTGACTTGCAGATACCTTTCAGTAAAATATAGGATGAAATTTGAAAGTCTGAGATTAAAGTAAAGTAGACCAACGTAAAGGAAAAATACTAAAATTTCCTATATAATTAGGCATGACATACAAATTCAAAATTACCACATAATTAAGCTTACAGTACAAATTGTATGTCCATCTTTTCGCAACTTCATGGCTTGATTGCCTTATGCTCTGAATGTTGCATAAAATAAATACAAGCTTCAGCAGTTATTATAATAGAAAGCAGTACGCATAGAACGCAAAACGCTGCAGGTTTTGTTTCTCAATTTGTTTCTAAAATAATATCGATCATTTTCGATTACTTTTAGAAATCAACTCAGTACCAATTTCAATATATAGAAATACCTCCCCCTAATAAAATAATTTTAAAAATGCTAGCGCATGTTCTGTTTGTTTCTAATAGAGTTAATATACTGAATTTCATGGCTCTAAGTTAAATGGCTTGAAAGATACTCCACTTTCTTCAAAAATTCGGACCCACCTCCTTAAATTATGTATTATAATGAAAGCGATACGCGTATGATAACTTTCAAATTGAGATTGGGGTCCTAATTATATCCCAAAAGTCGTTTCATTTGCGATATGCTATATTACATAGCTGTGAGATATTTATAACTTTCCTAGTTCCATATTCTTTGCAATAGAACGTATTTTTTGTTAAGAAACAATTTTTCGTTAACAGGATTCGAACCTACTCTGAAGTATAGTTCTTCACGCAACTCCGATACGTCAGATACTAAACCAAGAAGAGTTCAATCTAAAAGTTGTCCATCTTTGAATATTATTTCTTTGATGATATATAGCACGTAGAAACATGAATCTTGTATGTGTGTCACCCAGTAAGCCAGATTTTGATTTAGCTTCTCTTCTGTCTTATGTTATTACTCCTTCTCATATAGCAATTACATATTTACTTGACTGCGACCGGATAGGGAATATCTCTACTCCAAAGGATCATGTTACTGTGAATCGATGGCAAATAGATTTTCTTGTCAGGACAGATATGAGGGACGTAGAAATTCAAGGTATGTTTGGAACTTATTTTCTTTCGCCATTTAGGTTTCCATAGCCAGAAATGAACAATCACATAATGGAAAAAATATTTTGTATGTAAATAACAACTTCATGTACAAATTGGAAATGTCTTAATCGTCTGCACAGACTTGGATAAAACAATAATGGCAATATAATAATAATAATAATAATAATAATAATAATAATAATAATAATAATAATAATAATAATAATAATAAATGCTAATTGTAAAATATGCTAGATTGATTTCGTTTTTCCCTCTACTCTTGTAAAAGTAGTCAATAAGAATTATCGATTAATTTTACAAGAGTAGAGGAAAAAAGGAAATCATTCTAGCATATTTTACAATCAACATTTTTTATTATAGACAAAATGTGTATTTTATTTCAAATAATCTGAAAATTTATTTTAATATATTAATATTTGTATTCTAATTTTATTGATTTTTAAAATGTTATACTTGTAGAGATATAAATATATTTAAAATAATATTTGCCAAATTTAGCAACGTTATCAATCTTTTAATTTTTTTCTTCGTATATGAACATTGAGAAATGCAAAGCGAACATTTTTTATACAAATCAAAAAAGATGTGTCAGCAGTTACTGAAACTATAGAGAAGGCATGCCCCTACTCGAAAACTTGATTCCTAATCATTCACTCCGCACGGAGTTAAAATCAGTAAGAAAAGTGTAGCAGTTCCCATTGGCGTAAGTAGAATCATTTCCTAGGGGGGGCATGTTAACTTAGTTCTGATAGAGGGAATAGATTTGAGGGAAAATCTTATATATCAATATACGCTTTACCCTCATTCCTATTCTGTCAACCAATTCAAAACTTGGTTCAGTCAGTTCCTATACTCTATAGTATTTTTAAAGATACATTTGGATTGAGTGATTTTACCCGGGGCCACTCCAGAGGGATCCAAAGTTGATGGGACGAATTTCTGGAGGAAATTTTCCTCACATTCTCTCAATTTTTCCTGTTCAAGTACATTACGGATCCCAATTAAAAGCACCTCTGGAAAGCTTGTTTCGTGCTAAAGAAAATGAACTATAAACAATGACTTTCCAATGAATACTGTTGATGCAATAGCAATTTTCTTTATTCTAACAGAGTTAATGGGTCCCAGGGCCTTACTCCGTTGTCCATGGCACCAAATTTTTTGTGCATGATCAGATTTTTATTTATGTTTATCGAATGGACAGAGTTTCATTCGGAAGTTCGGATAACAGGTTCATGTCCCTTACTTGCCAATTTACTCTTAAATCTAAGAGAAACAAATAAATATACAAGCAATGACATAACCTAAAATGATAACTTTTTAAAAATCAGCCATAGGCTAGTATTATTTATTTCTATATTTAAAGTGTAAAATCTTTTAGTTTACATTTTACAATAAGTCGTTGTCGTTTACTAGAGTGGCAGCTAATTACACGAACCATTACCAACAAAGAAACGCAATCATTTTTATACATGAAAGATTTTTCAAAAAAAAAATAATAATGGTTTGCAAAACTATCATATCAGAGAAATATAGCTGGCTAACTTCCCGTACAACTTACATACTAAAAAAGGGGGGAATTAGAAGAGAAGCAGATCAACAATACGGGAAGAGAAGACTTGTAGATGGACTAGAGAGACAGCAATGGCAATCAAATTTGTAGTGAAAACATCCGGTTTATCTAACACAGTACCTCTAATGTTGCTGGTAAGTATAGGTAAGTTACAATACACTAAAACTCTATGTCCTATATAGTTAAAGTCAAATAAAATTAGTTCTCTTAGATTGTAACGCGCAAGTGGGAGTTGCCTACAAACTCAAAATAAAAAATAATTAACTATATAAAATCTAAGCTACGCATTCATACATTGCAATATTTTTAAATATTAATATAGCATAATTGCTTAAATTGCAGGTAGCTACACATTCTTGTGATTGTATAATGTTTTTTTTTACCATTTAATACCTCAAATTTACACAATCAAAGGAGTATTGTTCAAGACACTTTAACAAGAGTCTTGAATGAACTTGAAACAACTTTTACACAATCATAGATGTATTTGAATCATGTTTTATCGAGGCTGACGAGAAAGACAGGCTACGGTGCAACGTAACACGAGTGTGACGTCATCAACTTACTCCGACTCACTTTTCAAGCTGAAGAGTGGAATTTTAATTTTAGTTCCCTGGTTCTACCACAGGTTAATTTCAGAATTTCTTAATGTAACAGCAGTATTGTATTGTATTTATTTTCATCCTTTTTCATACAAATTGTTCACAACGTGAACGTATGAGTTGGACACGTCATAAGAACACTGAATGTGTACATATGTATAGATTTAAATCTACATGCAATATTAAAATAGTGTGAATTTATATAAAACAAAAAGGTACAATTTTTCATTATTCTAATTTACATACATCGATATGAAACAACATAACAGTTAATAAAACCTTACATTATAGATATACAAAATATATGAACTTTAAACCTTATTTACTGTAGACAAGATATTCATCTGCAGATAGAAGCAGTGCTCGAACAGGTAGCACTTGACTGCTTTATTGAAACTGGATGTTTGTTTCTTAAACTAGAAGGAAGTTCGTTATAAATATTCACTGCCATAGAAAAAGTACTATTCTTATGTACTTTAAAACGTGAGGACTCTGCATGAAGATCCGACGCTTGCCTTGTATTATGCATACGAATATCTTAGTTCAACCGGAAGCTGCTTGTACCTATCTGTATATCTTTTCTTACAAATTTTAAAAGTTCATATATATATAAAGATGGAAAAAGTAATATTTCAAGATATTTAAATAGAGGTTTACAAGAAATTCTAGGTTTATATCCGCTCATAAACATTAAAGCTCTCTTTTGTAAAACGAATATGGAATTTAGCAGTGCAGTCGATCCCCAGAATATAATGCCATATTTCAATTTAGAATGAGAAAGTCCAAAATAAGTTGTGAGCAGAACATGCTGACTGACATTATTTCGTAAAAGCTTCAACACGTAACAGGTTTGAGCCAATTTAATAGATAATTTTTGAATGTGAATTTTCCAATCTAATGTATCTGACACGCAAAGACAAAGAAATTTGATATCCGAGACGTAATTCAACGTTTCGCTGTTAATTGTTACACAAGGGCGTTTTCTTATCTCGTTTTTTACTACGTGAAAGCATATGCACGAAGACTTTGTTGTCTTTAGAATTAGTTTATTTCTATCCATCCAGTCACTGACGGCAGACATGGTGGAATCTACTGCCTTACATAACTCAACGTAAGTTTCAACGGTTACTAATATATTTGTATCATTAGCATATAGAACAATTTTAGCAGAGTCTAAAATAGAATAGGGCCTAAGATGGTACCTTGAGGAGCTCCAAATGTTATCTTTTTGGTATCTAAATAACATTTGTTTACTCCCTGTGTGACTCGAGCTTGACAGTTAATTTCAACAGTTTGCCTTCTTTTGGATATATACGATTTAAAGCACTCATAAGCATTTCCCCTAATACCATAATCTTGTAATTTTTTTAAGTAAAATTTGATGATCAATTGTGTCAAACGCTTTGCTAAGATCAAGAAATATGCCGGTTGTATACTTCTTAGTGTTTAATGAATTTAAAGCGGAAGAGAGAAAGGAGTAAAGAGCAGTTGCAGTAGACTTATTTGATCTAAATCCATTTAGAGCAGAATATATTAATTTAAAATTATTTAGAAAGCCAACTAGTCTTATATACATATGTTTTTCAAATAGTTTAGAGAAGGTAGATAGACTTTATATTAGTCTATAGTTCGGTCTAAGATTTTTCTTGCCACTTTTATATAAGGGCTTAGCTTCAATGCTTCAGGAAAAACACCACTACTAAATGAGTTATTTACTATGAAGCATAAGATGTCAGCAATCTCATAAGAGCATTGCTGTACAATTTTATCAGGAACTTTATCATATCCTGAAGAACTCTTATTTCTCATTTTCAGTTTAGTATTTAATATTTCCTGACCAGTTACTGGGTGCAAGAACAATGATTTTTCGAAAATATCGTTGTGTCTACTAACGTATTGTTTGTAGATAGTTTATTATTCACGTAATTAGTTATAAGCTTTTCCGCTTCATACGTGAAGTAATCGTTAAAAGCATTTGCAATGTCAGTTGGTTTTTCAATAATTTTATTTTCAGAAGAAACGCTATTTATCTAAGAGGATGGTTTTCGTTCCCCAGATTCTTTCCGAATAATTTGCCATGTAGCTTTCATTTTATTGGAAGCTTTTCCAATGTAAGTATCATTCTCTAACAATTTTGCCTCTTTCATGACCTTATCTAAAACTCGTCTGTACATTTTATGATATCGTTTAAACACGGGTGTACGGCACCGTCGGGATAGATCGGAAACAAGTAACTGAAATCACAGGAATAGTTAAAAATAACATTCAAAAATGTGTGTCAAGAGAAGAAACTATTAATCGTGGAGTACCACAAGGATCAATTCTAGGACCACTTCTCTTCTTTATATAAATGATCTTTCTGAAAGTGTTAATAGTTTATGTGTGACTTTATATGCAGATGATACAAACATAATAGTTAGTGGGAAAGATGAATGCGAATTAGCTTCAAACTGCCAAACGGCAATGAACCAACTTTCAAGTTGGATGAATAAAAATGACCTAATCGTTAATGTAAATAAAACATGTGCCTTAAATTTTAACAATGCTAAAAGTAATCAAGCCAATGCAATAATAAAAATAATTAATAAAACAGTTAAATATGTAAAAACTGCTACCTTTCTCGGAGTTAAAATATCTAGTAATTTCAACTGGGAACCACATATAGAACAGGTAAGCAAACTATGCTATGCAATTAGATGTGTAAGAGATAAGATTACTGTAAAAACAGCTAAGTGTATATATTACTCAAATTTTCATTCTACAATAAAATATAGCTTGATGTTCTGGGGAAATGCACCTAAAAGTATTGCTATCTTTAGGCTACATAAGAAAGTAGTAAGAATACTTGCAGGAGTAAATTGAACTCTTCTTGCAGAAATATTTTTAAGGAACTTGGAATAATGACTCTTCCCTCAATGTATTTGTTCGAAATATTAATGTATTTGAAAAAACATAGTAGTGAATTTATTGTTAACAAAGATATTCACAGTTATAACACAAGAAGTAAAGACGACATTCACTTGCATGCACATAGGACAAATATATACAATAATTCAGTTACGCACAAAGGTACTCTATTATACAATCTACTTGCATCATGTATAAAAAATCAGGTCTCGGTCAATAGCTTTAGATCCAAACTTAAAAGGTACTTGATAGAACATTGCTTTTACTCGGTTGAAGAATATGTAGAAAATAATTCGTATACGTAAAATTAAATATATAGTAAGTAAATTAGTGAAACCATAAGAATCGATATGTAATAATAGTATGTATGTTTATGTATACTGGTATATATATAAATGGCATGTCCAATTTTGTTGTATGACGATGAACGGATGCAATAAATTATGATTATGGTTATAGTTGATGTAAATAGTGCATTCTTTCTACAAAAACCTTTATTACTAAAGTATTCTACTTCGAACTGACATATACCAAATTATTTGTCTTAAATTTTCGTTTAGGAAAAGCAATATTAAAATAATGAGTAAATATAAATAAAAATGAATGAAATTGGTCGTTAACATCACATTCAATATAAACATCTTCCCACGACTCAGTTTTCAACAAGAAACTGAAATATGCCACTTTAGTGGGTGTAAATGAACGCCTTTCAAACCATTCCACACCCACGTTTGTATTCTTATTAATTATTTATGTGTAAAAATAAAGAAATTGAGCATTATGATCAGAATAACCTAGGTTTAGTACATCAACATGTGATACGAAATCATCACGTGGAATTATAATTTGGTCACGAGCAGATTCTTGTTTTGCCTATTCTGATAGGAATATTTATAGGATCTGGAATATTTAAATGATCTGCTGAGGGAAATGAGATCTTCTTTTTCTTTCCTATTATTTAGTAACAAATCAATATTAATATTACTACAAATCACTAATGACATTTAGAGGACGAAAATTCCGACATAGGCCTAAACCTTTGTAATATATTCCAAACGTCATTGACATTACTGTCTGGCGTATTAGAGACATATAAGTATTACATTATGATCACACAATTCAAGCGCTACAGATTCGAAAATTTCTCAACGTACAATGTAAGTTTACGCCTTAGAATTTTGATACGAAAGTCCTCTTTGACGAATATGGCAATACCGCCAGATAGTTAAAGTCTCTTTATGAGAATTCTATTTGAATCGAAATAATTTTAGGCTATAATTGAGAACCTACCGGTACCTAACCTACCGCTTTTATTCTATACATGTTGTTACACGAGCGAAGCGATTTAACATACAGGGAATATTTGGGTCAAATTATAGATCTCATATCATTTCCAGTCTGTAGGTAGAAACCAACATAAGGTAACCAATCTAACAGAATAATTAATATATTAGCTGTGAGTGCTTTTATTACATAGAATTTCAGTGCCTTTATTACTTCTTAGTAACGAAAAAAAGTAGAAAATTACAGGAAGGATAGAATACATTTATAGCAGAAAGTTAGTAAAATATGAAATGAAATACCTAATTTAACGTCCTGTGATTATCACCGAGGCTAAGGGATACAGTGATGATGGGAAATGAACGAATTGGTTAATTAAGAGAGTGGGAGGAAACGGTGGAAACCCGAGTCACCAGAAAACTTTCTTGGCGCGAGCTGGGATAGAATGAGGGATTCCACGCACTAGAGAGTAGGAATTTAAGCACTAAATAGTTTACTATTGCTTCTTACCTACTCGCGTGCGGCTGTGCCCATAAATTTCACCCTGCTATCGCGAGCTATACATACAATTCTTTGTTTTGGTGGTCATCAAGCATAGGTTGGTGCGTGATTTCTGGAGTGAATCTATGCGCAATTATTTGGGCATGCGCCATATGCAAGTAAGTTTGCAGAATCCCTTAGGGAGTGTTTCAGGCAAGAAAAAAAAGTACAATATATTATTTCAATTCGGTGAATTATTGTAAATCTGGACGTTTGACTATGAGAAAATAATCTTGCAATAACAGAAATTTCTGCCAGCCATCGTGTATCAAAGTCCGGTGTCCTTGTGAATTAAGAGAATTTCCTACAGACAATCACTGGCGTCTCTGGCATGTAAAATTTAAGGGGACATAAGAGAAATTGATTTAAATGGTATTTCCTAGTCCAGCTTGTTTATTATCTTCGATTCCATTTTTACCCTTCTACTTACCTTCACAGATTCCCTGAGATATATCAAGAATTTTGTTATAATCACTTCACAGCCGGAATATTATATTTCAAATAAAAATTATTATTATTCATATGTTATTCTAGCTTCAGTAAATAATTAAATTAGAATAAAATACTGAATATTTTGTACTTCAAAATATTTGGGGGACGTGTCCCCCACCAGAGACGCCCGTGCAGAAAGTATTATCTTTGCACTCACTTATGTGCCATTATAATGGAGATGAGAAAGAAAAAACAATTACTCTTAATCGTAATTAGCTGGAATTTTACTTATTTTTGCATATCTCTCTCGTACGAAGTAACACATACATATTTTTTAACTGGCGAAATGGTAATGTGGGAGAAGAGAGACCCTAGAATACCCACGGACATGATCTTGTCCATCACAAACCAAGGCCTCCGAGCTGGGATAGAGCTAGAGACCCCGTGCACCAGGGAGCAGAAATTTAAGTTTAAAAAACTGTTGAAATAAAAGAAACTCAACAATCACAAAAGGCCTTGTTAATTCAACTATTGACACACACACTAAACAAGTGATCGATGTACAATATGCAAGCAATCGTATAGTTTAAGAGTGAGGATGAACTTACCATGACAAAAACTGACCTATAAACATATACGGTATTCTGTTCCAGTTATCTTTTCCTTAATATTTTTCTACAGGTACAGAAGTTATAAAAGACGAGTTATTTTCAGAAAAGGAGTGTGAGTATAAGGAAATAATTTACGTTTGCGTCAACCCTCATGCCGTGAGTAACAATCGAGTAACAAATTTGGTGGATAAAAGTAATCAAAAAGTACCTTTTTATTGCATTTGTTGTTAAATATGCTGTAAAAGATTCTCTATCTGAATTCACACCGCTGCTTAACGCCTTTCAAATAGAATACGCAGTTCCTGTGCTTTTCCACCAGCTTTGCCCTGCCGTAGCCCATATTATAACAACATGTACAAGTTAACCCAATGGTGTCGGGTAACGGATTAACAGTGCTAAAATATGCATTATAAAAATAACATGCACAACTAATTTTCTTATTCACTTGACTTATTTAATAACTTACTATGCATTACTCTACACAATTATGCGTTATGTCAAAAAAATATTGCGTGCAAGGAACTGATCTTTATTAAGAAACATGTGCATATATAGACATTATTGATGGTGAAGCTACATAGTATTCGGGCAATACTCAATTTACGGGATCTGTTTGTAGATGAAAGAAAGAACTATTTTATTGATGTGATAGTATGGAAGGGCAATAATAAGGCAGAAATACAATGTATTGTTATAGCCTACAGGGACAAGTAACACCACATCATAGGAAGTACAAGAATGCCATGTTCGTTGCTTAATGTTAGTTTTATACATATTTCCATCTCTTCGCGCCAACTGAGCTGTGTCACGAACCGCCATGTTCAGTGCTAACTCGGACGCAATACAAAATCTAGTTTTCAAATTTTTATCTCGCAGAAATTGGCCCAGTGGAAGTAGCATTTGGTTTCGTGGTCAATAATGAGTAGGAAATAGTTAGGGTTGCGTACGAAATAAGAGTTGACACAATCTCGTCTCGAAAATATGTAGTGAAAGTAATTTCTAATCTAGAAAAGTACATGAGTTCCTATTGGAAGAGCTCTGTCTCGTTTTCTACAGCGCAACCATAAAATTAATCTTTTTAGCAATAAAGAATTGCGGTGATACAATTTCGCAACTAGTTTTTCTTTAAAGAGAATTGCTCCTGTATTGCTGAATTTTCTATCTGTTTTAGTTTACAGAAAATATTTCTGGCAAACAATAGATTCTACATTTTTGGCAATTTATGGGTAGCAGGTACCTTAAACGAATAAACCTAACCGAATAATTAATATACCAGCTAAAAGTGTCCTGATTTGTATACAATTCCAGTTGTTTTGCTACTTTGGACTGGTGTGTAGGAAACAAAAGGGGGAGATATATATTCCAGCAACTTATGAAAAACTACATTCTATTTCAGGTAGCAATAAACTCAAATTTCAGGATTATTCATAAATATATTAACCAATATTAAATTACAATAAAATTTACAAGATCGAGAACAAATACAGTTATGCAACAGCTGAACGATTTTGCACTATTATCTGATACTACAAATACTACTTAAGCTTATAACTGAACAGACAATTATCAGTTAAGAAATATTAAAATCAGCTCAAAAGATGTACCAAATCATAAAAACTTGAGCTGTTTGTGCAACTTTGGTAGGATTTAACTGACTAGACCAATATATTGATAAACCCTTAAAACTATAATTCTGGTCCATGTATATTTCGTCAATCAGTAGATTAATTACATGCTCATGCTCTAAAAAAGGCAATTTGGCTTGCAGGTAGCGCATACTGCCTTCTAAAGAGCTACTTCAAGTGAATATTTACAAATTAATTTTTTCTAGATTTCTTGGGTGAAGCAGACAAGGTAATTTACATTTATAAAGAACAATATAGGTTGATTGTGAATGTATACATTATCAAATTGCTAACAGTAGAGTATTGTCTCTATAACTTCTTATGTTTTAGCACCTGGTTATGTTTAAGCTGTTCACAAATAAAATGTATTTAAGGTGAATCACAAGACTGAAGAAAAGAAATAGCAGTATTAATACAGACAACTTCATTTATTGTGTTTAATGCTACTTTTTCTCAAGTAATGTCATTAAATCTTGTAATATATTTACAGAACTTGGTTTTAGTAACCCTTTTGGAAGTTGAGTTTTTCGCACTTGTGTTTGATGTGCAAATATATTAAAAACTAATGCATTGAATACTACAAGAGATCCTAAAATACAAGGTACATTTCTTTGTGAGATCAATGTAACAAAATTATGTTTTTGGTGCACTAGTCTCACACGCCCAATTTTTTGCAATACTCTCTTTATTATCAAGTAAGTAACACACTATATCTTTCCTTGAATTTTTCGCCGTTTTAGGTTTTAGCCACATATTCTTTATTTTCTACAATACTTTGATACCTTCCTCCAATCGATCCCGCTTTTTCTCTTCCAACCTTTTTGATGTATGGGAGTAGACGATAGATATTGCGGCAAGTTGGGAAAAATACTTGGCACTGCTCCTTCCTTCAACTTTGGTACTTTTCTAGGAAACACTTACACTTCACTACCCACCCCAAATGTATTGTGACGAATTATGTTAGATTCATGAAAATGTTTTATACATATCACTGGAATTTTTATCCTGGTTGAATCGGTAGGTATTTTCCTAATCCATTGACTTCTTAATGACTCTGTTTTTGGGAACAAACATGTGGTAACAGTGGAATCACTTTGATCACTTTTATAATTAGACTAACATCCACTCACGTTACAGTGACGAGGCATGATTATGGCAAGCAGTTAGCCCACATAAATTCTTCGTTCAATCTATAAATAAAATCGATAGGTGTCAGTAAAACATCTAAACACGATTTACAAACTTCTGTATTTAGTACATTTTAAAAAGAAATGTTATTAATGTTACACTAACATACATATTTACTTAGTAAATCAGTTTTTTGAACAAGAAAAAAGGCTCTTGTGTTATAATATAAATGGCAGTAAAAATAATTAGTAATATATTACATGACCGGTAACCACACAACTTTCTCGATACCAGATCAATTGTCAATGATATATATTATATGTAGAGTGTCCCAGATATGTTACACAGCTTGTGGATAGATTCTTTGGACGAAACTACTTTAGTTTTCTTAACACAATTTTCTAGACTACGGCTTCGTTAGTAAGATACAGGGTTGCCAATTGCGAGGCACCATTGACTTTCACAAATAGTAAATAAAATTGAAAACGGCAACAATAGTCATAAACAGTGGCGTATTTACGATTTTGTTTCGGGGGGGCTTTGCCTGGAAATGTGAAAATTCTGCAAGATATTTCATTTACTTTACTATAGTAAGTAAGATTTCGGAGGGAACTTAAGCCCGGAAGACCGCCTATATACGCCACTGGTCATAATATATTGCAGCAAGGCGCTGTGTATACAATTAGTGTAATGAATACGTGAAACATCAGTGACACGGTATTAAAAAAATCAATTTGGTCCAAAGAATTTACCCACAAGATGTGTAGCATGTTATCTGGGACATCATATATATATATATATATATATATATATATATATATATATATATATATATATATATATATATATATTCATCATACTTTGGAATATAACGCCAAGAACTGAGTCATGAGTTATTTCAAACATACTCAGTTGCGCTCTTCTGGTACATATGCTGATATGTTTTTACAACATAACGTAGTATGAAATTTAAGAACGATTTGTTACATTCATAAATAGACTGTACATGTAAGAAACTAAGTTATGTTTCCATCAACTCGTGACATGAAAGTAATTATCACATGATCGGAACTGATTTTTAGTTTTTAAAAACTCTGAATATAAACAGGGTGGTAGCTAACTCCACCGTCGAACTTTGGGAGGTGATTCCTTATATGAAATGAAATAGGTCGAAAAATGTCTCAATTCAGAGTTATGAACCGCCAAATATTCGAAAAATCATGTTTCGATACATCCTGCCTTAACCTATACAGCAGAAAGAAAATACTTTAGTTAGTGATGGACCTTTTTTCACCAAATATCTCAGTTCCTTTTTATATTTTTAGCTTATTTATCTCTGTTTTATTTAATGGAACATTTCCCTGTAATACGTTATAGGAACATTAACAAATAGAGCGAATTAAATCAGGATCTGCATTTTGTAAAATTGTCTTACGTGCTTTCGGTTTTGACTTTGCTAAAAGTTTTAACAAATGTGCATTTTCCTTACTAATCACTTTTTACGGCTATTAAAGCACAAATAGTTGTTAGAATATAAACCATATTGCAATTATTTTTTTTACAAGCACATAAACATAATTAAAAGAATCTGTTGGAAAGATATTTGTTCGAACTCGCTGCTCATCAGGAGTATTTTGTTTTAAATAAAAGTAAATAACCATGTGCAATTCGAGTTGCATCTTGATATGCTTCTTGAATAAATTTTGTATTACCTGGATACAATTGTCGTGCGAGATAATTAATTTGAGCTTGGTCTCTAGGATTTTTAAAACAAACAATATAATGACAATTTAACGAAATATCCCGCATTCCTTGTGTTGATGAAAAATATTCTGTGTTATAAATATTACACTTATATTTCTATGATGGCTACCCTTAGTAAAAATATCTACAATCCGATGGTCACACTCACGCAATAAATCATCAATAATGACAAGATGTGGACCTTCGTGTGCATGAAATTCATTATTTTGAGGTAAACCTTCTTTAAACATGCAGTTTGAAAGAGTATCATATAATGGTTGCCATTCACCATAACACCATACAATATTTTTAAATAACTTACTATAATGGTCCAGAAATGTTTTAACAAAATATGATTTTCCACAGCCTGTAGGACCTGCTACCACACATGTAAAAGGAATTTTCCATTCCATCTCTATTACAGATGTATTACATTTATTTTAAATAGCATTTTTAAATATTTTGCTTTCTTTTCTCCTTTACATAAAAACACAGCGTTTGTTGAAGAACAAATTTGATTTAATATACTTTTTACTTGTGATGCTGATAGACCTCGTGATGATGATGATGACAATTTAACTAAGCAACGAAAATTTACAGTATTGCTAGAATTTAAAATATAAAATTCACCTTTTGAAATTATAAAATCTACAAGAAATACTTGTGACGACATGCTTCATCTATAAATTCTTAACTTTTCTTTTTTTTTACAATATAGTATGTTTTAAATCAATGCAAGAATTTTCACTTTTTGGCAGACCTAACCATTTCACATAGGCCTTATTATTTCTCTTTCGCAAAACTTTTTCAATTAAATATGTTTTTGGAAACTTCGTTAATTGTAATTCGAAAAATTTCTGTACTCCAATTGCGTGTAAAACCTCTATCAAAACCAGGCCGCTTAAGTTTACTAATTCTTTCATATTCACCTATTTTAAATTTACTTTTTCTTTTTATCACAGAAAACTTTTTGCAATAGATGTTTGTCAATAGATATTTTTCATTTTCTTTTTAATAGCGTCGATAGGTTTCATTTTAATAGTAAAATGAATAGTATTATTATATTTATGTAGTAATTCCGACAGAATGCCAATCCATTTATAATTTCCCTGCAATGTAAATTGTCTCCACATTAAATTACGTAATGATCTATTAAATCTTTCAATAATACTTGCTTTCACATCACTGTACGTGGAATAATGTTTAATGTTATTTTGGTTCATCGCCTTCTGAAACTCTGAATTATAAAATTCTCGACCCCTGTCAGTTTGTAAAAATTTAGGGCTTTTGTTTGCTTTTCTCAGTACTGTTATAAATGCTTGTGTAATTTCTTTCCCAGTTTTATTTTTCACAGGAATAGCCCAAGCATATTTAGAGAATGTATCTATCACAGTTAATAAATATTTGAAATTTCGATTAATTTTTGCTAGACCTTTCAATTTTCCACTATTCATTTCAACTAAATCAGCTTGCCATAAATCATGAATACCTTTCGTTATAACGCGTATTCGAGGATAGTTTCGTCTTGCACTTTTATGTAATTCTGCAACACTTTGTTCTCGAACTGATTGTGATAAATCTTTTTTTGTTTATCAATACTAATATATCCAAAAAAAATTATCATATTTACAATATACAAATCTTACATGTTAAATCTTTATTATGATACCCCCAAGGAACAGTATGTATATTACAATTTAAAATTTTTCTCTTGTCATCATACGGATCTAGCGCTAATTTTGTTACCTGATTTGTTGTTAAATTGTGATATTTGCTTTTAATTTCAAATTGTGTTTTATGAATCGTTTCGTTTTGAAATAGACATGATTTATAATCGTTAAACGTAATTTGTTCTTTAACTACATTTTTCTTGATCCCTTTACATTTTTTCAATTTCTTATTTTCATCACTTTTTATTGCATAATTTTTTGCTCGTAAACCAACATATTCAATGATGGGAACTCCACTTAACTCATCTTTCATTTTACCCAAAACGTGTTTATTTTTTATGTTATATAAATCATGATTATCCGCATAATTAGAAGTCTCAAAATACTCGTTCATGTCTTTTATATCTTTATAAATATCATCGGTTTTAATGTAGTAAATGAAAGAGTCAGTATCCATGTATGAAATGCTAATCTTATCACCATATCGAGGTTTCATTATATTGTAATGGAATTCATACATTGCTAATTTTGATAGTTCTAAAACTGTAGTTCCTACATAGATCGGTTTATTTAGAGTTACAGATTTTTTAACATATGGAATAATGCAAGATTATCTCCTAACTTTACCAAATTTTGAAACTGATCTTGCGCTACTAATTTTTTACACTTTTTTCTTTGTTAATTAATTTTATATCAATTCGTTTTCGAACATTCTCCATTGTCTTTCCGTATACAGAATTATTTAATAACTTATAGAATTCTTTTTCAAATTCAATTGTGGCATTTGCACGGCGTTGAGTATTTTCTTGTATATAAGATGCAAGCCATTTAGATTGACGAAACCATAATATTTTATGTACTTTTACCAATATTAAACCTTGTTTTAGATAAAATTGTAATACTCTATAATGCAAGATATAATACGATTTCGATTTAAGTGTTAATAGTACTTTTGAGTATTTACCAGTTGGTGGAAATTCATTAGTGGGAGCACACGGAAAATCAGAATGGTATTCGTGTAAATAATTTGGATACTCTAAGTCCACTTCTAGAAAAAAACCCTATTCACTATCCGTGGGCCAATTGATAATTTTATTCTTGTTTTGCCAATTTTCAATTTTATCCTCCCACCGAAAACCACCATATGGTAAATAGTCAATCATTGAGAGTCCGTACAGATTGTTCATGTCAATATACAGTAAATATGATTTTTCTTTTTCCGCATCAAAATCATGTACGTAAGGATTATTAGCTTTGGCATACCTTAATACAGCTTGTGTAATACCTCTGCGAATCGATTCTTCTACAAATATATACATATTGATATCTGATAAAAGTTGAAGTTCAATTTTTGTTTTATATAACATGGCTTGCCATGCCAAACCAGGTGCAGTAAAACAATTAATTGGATCAATGCAAAAAGTATTTAAACACGTCTTTTGAAAATTCTCCAACACATCTGCTGTGAGAAGTACATCACATTTTAAATATAGATCATGGTAGTCCCCTAAATTTTGGCATTTAAAAACACGCCAAATCAGTTTTGTATATTGATAATCAGTCTCGGAAATTTGTGTTCCATTCAATTTGCTATTAAATGCCTCTCTTTCAGGAAATTCAATTTCATTAAATGTATCTAAATTTGTTATGTAATCATAATAATAAATTCCCTTGTGGAGAATTAAAGGGAACTTATCATCAGAAAAATATTGCTTTGTATAGACGAATTGCTCAGGTTTTAATTTTGACACCAAATTTTCGAGACTGTACGGAAGAAATTTAAATAAGTCTACAAACCGTAACTCGATAGGTCTACCATTAAAATTAAAGTGCTTAGAGAATGTGATGTATTTCTCGGTGCTTTCAGCAATTACAGAAATATTGCCAGGTGTGTAACCTAATTCTTTCACAAATAAATGTGTCAATAGGCAGACAAATTATGGAAGAATACAGGGATAAAATTACTTTGACGTTTAATTTGCAAATTGCAATTATTGCACACCGTGGCAATATATTGACCAGTTAAATGGTTATGATGTTTAACTTTTCTATTGTTACTCATATATTTACTATCGCAAACAGAGCATTTAGTGGATAGATTAAACTCCTGTAACTGAGAACTATTTAATGGTATTAATGGTTTTTGTTGATCTAATATGTTTATGATTTTTCTTAATTCATTCTCCATAGCAGACATAAACTTCATCGATACATTTTCTCTTCGATAAATAACTAGATATGATTTCATATATTTGTTACTCCAATATACAATATAACCAAAACTGCATGGTATATGTTGCTGAATTTCTATTGTACGAGATCCACTTTGTTTATTTATAGGTTTTAATAAACTTTCAAAATCTGCAACTATTATCACATCATTCTGTAATAACAATTTCAAATTTCGAAATTTTAAAATTTCTCCTTGTTTCGGCATGTTAATTTTGGTTGGAGTGTGTTCTTTACATAATTTCTCATGTTCATCTAATTTTGATTTGTTATAAAAAGATACTAAACATCGTCTAGAAATAAATGTTTGATGAGTACCTAACTGATGTCTAACTAAACCATTTAAATTTGTAATTAAACAATAATGAGAGTTTAAACATAAGAAATCTATATGTTTAAATACACCTGTATTTTCGCTTATACGTAACGGAAAAATTATTTCATTATCATAATTAATGCCATATATATTAACAGAAATTTATTCCTTAGTAAATACGGAATTATACATATGTTCAAATTTGCTTATGTGTTCTACTTCAACAGGGAATTTTATATTCGTTTTTTCAAATAACGGTAATAAAGTATTACTATATTGTATGTAATTATTCACACGCAGTGGTTTATCTTTTGCAGGATATAATGCAGCTAGAATACTATACATAAAACATCTATTATCGTTATTTTGAATATTTAAAAAACATTTTGTGGATAAAATCCATTGAGGCAATTTTATATAAGTTTTCTCTTTATGACTTTTCAATAAAGCATTGAGATTTTTTATAAGACAATAATGACTATTACAATTTTCTTCACAATACAGTAAATCTATATGTTTAAATACAGATTTGTTTTCGCTTATACGTAACGGAAAAATTGTTTCATTACCATAATCAATGCCATATATATTAATAGAAATTTGTTCCTTAGTAAATACGGAATTATACATATGTTCAAATTTGCTTATGTGTTCTACTTCAACAGGGAATTTTATATTCGTTTTTTCAAATAACGGTAATAAAGTATTACTATATTGTATGTAATTATTCACACGCAGTGGATTATCTTTTGCGGGATATAATGCAGCTAGAATACTATACATAAAACATCTGTTATCGTAATTTTGAATATTTAAAACACAATTCTTTTTAGATAAAATCCATTGAGGCAATTTTACATAAGTTTTCTCTTTATGACTTTTCAATAACGCATTGAGATTTTTTATAAGACAATAATGACTATTGCAATTTTCTACACAATACAGTAAATATATATGTTCAAATACAGATGTGTTTTCACTTATACGTAACGGAAAAATTGTTTCATTATCATAATCAATGCCATATATATTAATAGAAATTTGTTCCTTAGTAAATACAGAATTATACATATGTTCAAAGTTGCTTATGTGTTCTACTTCAACAGGGAATTTTATATTCGTTTTTTCAAATAACGGTAATAAAGTATTACTATATTGTATGTAATTTTTCACACGCAGTGGATTATCTTTTGCCGGATATAATGCAGCTAGAATACTATACATAAAACATCTATTATCGTCATTTTGAATATTTAAAACACAATTCTTTTTAGATAAAATCCATTGAGGCAATTTTATATAAGATGAAGCTAACAGGTGATCATATTTACTGATTTTAATTTCTAAGAGATGGTTTGCTTCAGAACATAAAGACCACCCTGATTTCTTAATTGCTCTGTTTTCTTGTTCAACTAAAATTTTATTAAATAGTTTTTCAATTATAGAATTCACATCTGTACTCGGTAAAATAATTTCGTTACCACTATTTACAAAGAATCTACATGTTTCTAAATCTACTGGTTTTACAAAAGTTGTAGCCAAAGAAAAATTTACTTTAAAAGATGTATTAGTTTGTTCCTGTTTTAATATATCTAAACATTCTTTTCTTTCATTATTTAAAAAAACTTCCACTATCCTCATTTAATACAGTATCACATTTTAAAATGTTTTTTTTAAAATTATTATTAAATAGAGTATCAGTTGGTGAACTGATAGTATTTGGTTTAACCTTTTTTGTTGTCATTTTTTTAAAATAAGTCAATGTTACTATAATAATTCTGAAGTGAGTCTTTATAATATGATATTATTGCTATAAGATGTCTTACCTAAAAAGCAAAACCACACTAATAATATAAACACACAAAAAATCTAAACTTTACACCTGAAACACTAATAAGGAACTGATTAAAAAAGAACTTCTCGAGCAGTCTTTTATACCTGTGTGAATGCATTGCGCAATATTGTGCAATATAGATGAGTCACGGTCGGGGATTCCCCCTTTTTTTTAAAATCCTTTCGTTGAATGACAAGTTATACCGTGAGCGATCAACATATACCTTTGTAATTGATTGCATTACGTAATATTACGCAATAGAGATGATATCATCAAATCACGTTCAGGGATTCCTTTTTTTTCAATCCTATCGTTGAATGACCGTATTGTCTGTTAAAGAGAAAACTAGCTCAATGATTTTAAAATCCGGATGAATGACGTAATGAGAATTATCCACATATGGCGGAAGTTATTATGTAACTGATAACAAAACACGGAAGTTCGCATTTCTTTGCAATCTTTAAATAATCTCTGTTCTTAGGTTAGAACAAGATCACTCCTTAAAAGAATCTTTGCTATAGGGTTCGAATGTATTATCTGTTATGTTCAAATATGGGTTGAAAAATGAGAACAAGTACACCCTCCCCCCGTAGTCTTATGTCTGCTATGCGTTATGTGCTATGTTCAAATAGACGTTGAAAAATGAGTCATAGTCTTTTACTAGTTCTGCTATGTTACATAGTCTTATGATAAGGGGTTGAAAACGAATTCACCCTTGCTATGTTTCGTAGCTGTGTGTTCACCACCCCTATTCTCTGCTATGTTCGTTATGTTCAAATAGGGGTTGGAAACGAGTTCACTATGTTTCGTAGTCGTACTCTTTTACTAGTTCTGTTATGTTCGAATAGGGGTTGGAAAATATGCTCATAAAAGAGAACGAGTACACCCCTTAAAAAGTGCTCATAAAAGGGAATAAACTCACCCCTAAAATGGAGGTCGTAAAAGACCGTGGGTTCACGTAAGCCATACTCTTTTATTAGCTGTGCTATGTTCAAATAGGGGTTGGAAAATATACCATACTCTTTTATTAGCTGTGCTATGTTCAAATAAGGGTGGAACGAGTCTTATGTATCTGCTGTGTGTTCGTAATGTGCTCATAAAAGAGATCGAGTCCACCCCTGCTACGTTACGTAGTATCTGCTATGCGTTCGTAGTCTCAGTGTAATTTCTGCTATGTTAAAATAGGGGTTGAAAAATAAGGCATACTCTTGTATTAGCTCTGCTATGTTACATAATCTTATGCTCTGCTGTGTGTTCATAATGTCAGTGTAATTTCTGCTATGTTAAAATAAGGGTTGAAAAAATATGCTCATAAAAGGGAACGAGTTCACCCCTAAAAATGTGCTCATAAAAGAGAATGAATACACCCTTGTTATGTTATATGTTCGTAATTTCAGCTATGTTGAAAAATATGCTCATAAAAGAGAATGAATACACCCCTTCTATGTTTCATATTCTTATCTGTTATCTGATCTTCTGTTATGTTACGTAGTCTGATGTTCGTAGGGGTTGGAAAATATGCTCATAAAAGGGAACGAGTTCACCCCTTAAAAAGTGGTCATAAAAGAGAACGAATACACCCCCTCAAAAGTTCTCATAAAAGGGAACAAATACACCCCTAAAATGGAGGTCGTAAAAGACCGTAGGTTCACGGTGTAAGGTGCTCAATTTCTCAGGGGCTCCTGAGTTGAGCGATGTTGAGTGATGTTGAGCCAGATCGATCCATTTTCTACTAGTGTCGTAATGTAATCGATGGCTGAATGGACAGTATCCCGGTTGCTGGATAGGTAGGCATGGTGCAGTTGAGTTGCAAGCAAGGTCCCCCGATCTAACTCCGCTGGACTTTTATATTCGTGAACACTTTAATGCTATTGTCTACCAGTCTAAAATTAATGACATTGGCCACCTTTCGCACAGTGCACAAGCACTGAGTCGCAAGGTTAAGGATGTGCAACAACTGAATGGTGGACATCTTGAACACATCATGTGATTGTATTTGTCTTATATGTGTTAGCTCTCTTTTCATGGTTATTAAAGAATACGTAATGAGAGATGTTACAAAGATTGTTTTTCACTTTATCCTTCAATTCGAAACTTCGCACAGCACAGTTCACAGCATTTCACATATAACATACTCTAAATCTATTCACAATTTCGAAAACCTTAACCTCGTCATAATGTTTCCCCCTTCCATCAACATTAATCCCAATTGATTTCGCATTGACTGTATTTACAGTTTCTCAAATATTTAGCCCGGTCTAGACTTTGTATTTCACTTTAAAAATATCATCTTTCAAATACTTCGGACAATCCGGACATTTTCCAATACAGCGAACAAAGATGTGTTAGTTTATTATGTCATTTAAATAATCCAACATCTACGTCAAATTTCAGTTTGTTAATAATTACTTAGGTTCAATAAAATTTAAATCAGTCTGACGATAGTTTTCGGAATTTTAGAATTTAGAGCTAAATATTTCTAAAAGTATGCGTTTTATGAAAAACTGTTTCTCTACAAAAATATTGTGGTATCTGTGTTCTATAAAACACTAAATTTATCTTTTTATGTTCAATCATAATGAAGATATTGCTACTTTACCTGGATATTGTTAATTTGACAATTCCAGCGGCCATATTCCAATATGGCAAGCGAAGGTGAGGTGGGATTTCAAGGGACTTTTAGTATGTTGTTTAGAACATCATTCCCAACATCTATGTCAGTTTTCAGCTTGTTACTAATTTGTTCCTTACTTTTTGGTAATTTGACTGGACTATAACTTGTATTGTAATTCATTGTAATATAATGTTATTGCAAAAAAAAGTAAGTAGCTTTTCAAAGATCTTCACATAAGGCAGAATTTTGTAAATAATACTTATTTGAATAGATATATCGAAATCAAGATTTTGTATCAATTGTGAAAAATAATTGTAGTTATTTCATTAAATAATTCTAAAACGATGTGTGGCTTTAGCTTGTAATGATTTGAATAATGATAATACGAAAGCAACAACTTTTATGGCTATTGCTGCGTGGTAGTTTATTTCCTGTTGATTGATTTGTATGACGTCCTTACCTGTTTTGCTATTTTCTTTTTTTAAAGATTAATGTTTTTCAAAAGTACCTTTTAATTTCCTAGTGTTTTTCAAATATCTGATATTAAAGAAAAGGTCAACTTGAAAAAGGTAATATAGTTTGTATGAAGCATGAAGCAGTAGGCGTGATAGTGAACAATACAGAAGCATCTAACTAACAAATTTTACAATAATATTTTCGGTATATATTAATAACAACCTAGTTCTACACTTATGATTTGTTTTAAATGTAAGCATTAATATACCTATTTCTAAAACAATTATGTTACCTCTTTAAATTCTTCAAAGAATTAGTTCTGTTAATTATCCACAAGAGATAGGGAAAATATATCAATCGGGAGCAGGAAAATTCGGTGTAGGAAAATTCGGTGTAAGAAAACTCGGTGTAGGAAAATTCGGTGTACGGAAAACTCGGTGTGGGGAATGTTAGGTGTAAAGAAAGATTCGTTGGAGGATGTCTCCTAGAATTTTCTACTTCCAAAAAAAAAATGTAGGTTACTGGACGGGTAAAGTTGAAAATTTTAGATTTTTCAAAAATGTTCTGCCGATTTTATGTCTATTTTATAAATAAATATTTAAATCTAAATTCTCCAAAAATGACATAGTTTATTTATGTTACTCAAGGGTATAAAAATAAATGCCTCAACTAAAATACCTACGCCTGATTGGAGGAGAAGTCAATAAGGAGTCAATAGGGTTGCAATACTTGTTTACCTTAACTTAAGGCAAACAAACTAAAGTGTCTGATTGTAGGAGAAGTCAACTATTTGTACAAATATTGTCTGATAAAACAATCCTGTTTTATATTGGCCTTTCCACTAAGACTTTTTTGATCAATATATTTTGCATCTTACATATGTATCTAGGCCTATACAGTGATTCTTTCAAAACTCACGGATTCCATTTGGCTCTAGAATTTCTAACTGAAGTCCGATTTTCATGCGGTTTGTTGCAAATCATCATGGAAGGAGGAGAGATTTATGGGACTATGTTTACTGGTTTAAATTCATCCGGGGCAGTATTGAGCAGGCCGCAAGAAGAACAGCAAATATTCATTATTGTACGTTACAGTTCGAATGAGATATTGGATATTTCAAGCGAAATTGAATAATACAAATTAAGTGTTAGTGCTAACACACAAAAATCACATGTTGAATAGGGATTTCTTGGGTGACTTAGAGTCGGTAACTGACATCTTCCACAACATCCGCCAGCGGGGTCCGATGCTTCCCTGTCTTACTCAGAAGCGATCCTGTTTCCTGCAATTTATTCACTAACTATCATATTATGTTCCTGTCTGGGGCAGAACGTGAGGCAAAGTTGCGTGTAAATGGCCTTTGCGTAGCAACAACAGATCTCGTTCTCCAAAAACTTTTTAACGATAAAATCACGTTGCTCCAAAGAGTACAGTATTGTAACTGTGTCCTGATCATATTGATACAGTAACACAGTATAATTCTCAATACAACAACCCAGTTTCCTGTTTCTTATTGACCGTAGCGAGGTTGCATTTAACGAAGGAACTCAAATCTCCACACCGCACCTCATCTAATTCCAATTCGGTACAGTGACGAATATTTCCTATTTTTTAGAGGCGTGGCCGATATTACCGCAAATAAATTTAAACCAGTAAACATATTTCCATTTCCTTGATTATTTGCCACAAACCGCATGAAAATCGGACTTCAGTTAGAAATTCTAGGCCCAAATGAAATACGTGAGTTTTAAAAGAATCACCTTGTATATGTTCTATGATGTACTATAGGAAAGGTGTTTTTAGTTGTTCCTATAACTATTCTCTGAACTTATAGTTGTAATTGTTTTATTTCTGACAAAAAGTGTCAGCTTCATTGTGTAATGAAAAGTAGTTTATAGTAATACCCCGCAAAACACATGAAAGAGGTATTGGACTCAAGGCAAAAAATAAATTTGCTTTTCTTGAAATAGGTAATAAAATTTTATTCGCTACATTTTATTGTTTTCGTTTTCACAATATGAAGTGTCGTAAATTATCCTAAGTGATAATATTCAATATGTATTACACCGAATCTACCTTACACCTAAATTTTCCCACACCGAATTTTCTGTACACCAAATTTTCCTACACCGAGTTTTCTTACACCGAATTTTCCTAGACCCATGTCAATCGATAGAACTAGCTAAGCAGACAAAATTATGCTAGGGCAAATCCTCACATTTCTAGTTTTTTCTTTTTCTTTTTAGAAAATGTACAAAAGCGAATTTTTACGATAAAACAAAATATCGTTTGTGGCCAACAATAATAGACTCAATAACACGGCACCTATATTAGAGTGAAACTAATTCCAAAACACATTACTCAAGTTTTTCGTTATTACCTCTTTATCTTTAATGAGATTAAATAAGAACTTTGCCAAAATTCAGAATTGTATTTCTAATAATGTGTCCCCTTGAATTGGGATCGTATAAGTCTTACCGCTCCGAGCAAGTGCTGATAATAAGTATGACAAGGATGAGAAAGTAGTCGCTTCAAGTATGACTAACTCACCAGAGGGTTATATAGGCATTCACATGGAACGATATCCAGGGAAGAAGCAAATCTTCTGATGAAAATCACGATAACAGATGTGTACCCTTGAATTGAGTTTTATCCGACGTTTTTTTCTCAAATGAGCATACCTTCAGATCATCTATAAATAAACTATCTTTGTAATGTTACCATTGTACTGTACTATCTTCACTGCAAATTGTTATCCTATTATTATGTTACATAATTGTTAAAATGTTTCAGTGTAAAATGGCCTAGTGCTGTATATGAAACCTATAATAAATAAATACTGGTAAATAATAAATAAATAAAACTATATATGCGGCTTGTTCAAAAAAAATTGTGTGTAAAATATTTTCGTGCTGTATAGAAAGCGGAAGTCCTGGGAAAGTGAAATCTGTGCGAATATTGGAAAAAATTCCCGAAGTATTGTATGGCACAAAAGCGAGGTCGAGCGTATTAAGAATTAATAAGATAAAAATCAAAGGTTCAAAATGGAATTTTTACCTTATGTAATTTTAATGTGAAATTACAAGTCGTATAACTTTGCGAAATATCGATCTTTCAAACATTCAATGAAAGAAAGTCACGACTTCAAATTGATTATACATAAACGCACTTGTTATTTTAACGCAACTAAACTATGTGGTAAAATATAAGAAGTTTCATCGCTGGAAAATTACAGGAGAGAATAAACTATTATGAAACTGCTGCATCAAAATCTCTATTATCTAATGACATTAAATTATAAATGATTACTGGATTTTCGGGTTAAATAATGCCTACATAAAATGTTATATGATAAAATAACCCTTGAAAGCTATATAACAGATTATTATTCCATCTTTACAACATAAAAAAAATTGAAAGCTTATTACACAATCTTGAATACCTTTTGATTTCTGAAAATTAGTTCACATATAACTAACATTTTGCCACCTGTATTTGTGCAATCAAGCAAACCATATTAAGAATTGGGAAAAGCATACTACCAAATAAAAAACAGTTTAAATATGTGGTGGACCGGGGGTATTGTTATATGTTATTGCTCTCTTGCTGCTATTTCCCAAAAGGACCTGTTTTTCTTTGTTTCTTTGACTTCTGCTTCTTCCGTTGCTCTAACTACTACTTTCTCAACTGATTGCTCTTCTTCAGGGCCGGATTAATGGGAGGGGCTAAAACCCAGGTCCTCCACTCTGATCAAAATCTCAACTGGCTATCTAAAGAAAATAATGAAAATACAACCATCGTCATAAAGTAAAATATTATCAAAAATATGAAACATATCCTCAACTAGTGATGGGCAGTGGGAATATTCCCGGTGGGAAGGAATTTAAAAAATGGGAATATTCCCGGGTTTTTTCCTTGTCCTATAAATTCCCGGGAAGGAATTAATTTCCATTTCTTTACTTTATCTTCCAAATTATAAGAACCATATGACTAATTACTTTATTTTAATATATGATGATTTACTTCTAGGTTTTAAACAATTTGGAGGTTAAAAAATTTAAAATTATTTGACGGTACTTTATACAACTAATAATATGATTTTTTAATTTCCATTTCCATTTGCACTATAAAGTAAAGTACTTGTAATAATAATACTAATATAGGGGGCTAAAACTAGCAAAAAGTAGGATGATTTACGGAACAAATGAGTTGATAGTGGTATTCAAATAATCATTAGACTATCGAACACAATTTTCTTTAGGGCAGTAGGAGATTTGTACAAACCGTAAAGGTAAATGGATGTGATTTATGTGAGAAAAGAAAGTGAATTGTTGGTAAGGAAGATAGAAAACAACGTGCCATGCGGGGCTCTAACCCACCTTCATTCGCTAACGCTCGCTCGGCAATGCTGTCTGAATTTAATGTTGGTAACGTAATTTAAAGTATGAAACCGTAAAACAACCGCATCGGAATAGAATATCGCAAAAAAGTAGGTGCAAAACCTGGCCCCCAATGCTGAAGAACAGCCAAAATTAGCAAAGTAGCCTACTAATTTACAAGTGATGAAAAGGAACCATTTTGTAAAGTAATTTAGAATTATGTAGAAATAGAGATGAAGTACTATTAATAAACCTTGAACCACCGTTAGTAATAGACGTCTGTCTGTCTCCTCTCTCTGACTGGAATTTCTGAAGAAGTACTCGGACTTCTTTTACATGTGAATTAATGTATGGAATTTCGAGAAATAGGTAGAATGAAAGGTCGTGTATGGAAATGTTACGTGCTAAAATATAAAGATAAGTAATTACCTTGAAAATTCTGTGAACATAAATATGTATGCGCAAATGTTGATAAATTGGTGAGACATGTATCTTCTAGCATTTACCCAATCTAATTGGTTTATAACATTTATAAATTTAATGTGTTTATAATATCAGTAATAGAGTCAAGTTGAGCAAATCCACTTACATATAAATTTAAACTGTTACTATATAATTTTTCACTCACATTTAATTGATAGAACATATTGTAAATAAATATACATTTATGCGTACTTTGTAAATATAATAAAGTGTTAATAAGATAACATAGTACCGTTCAGAATATACATTTTAAAGAATCGTCTGTGGACAACAGTAATAATATGCTGTGATATAAAAATTAATTCAACTTTGAAATGATAATATAGTAATAGAATGCAATTTTCTTTCTGATTGAACATAAATTCCCGGATAAATTCCCATTTTGGAAACCTTTCAGGGAATATTTCCGAAAAATATCTTCCCGGGAATTTACCCATCACTATCCTTAACCTTCCTATTGTACTTTCGCACAAATGTATTAAGTGTAGTCAGGAGGGGCATTTTATTTGTTTTAGTTCGGGGCCTCCAAATGGGTTAATCCAGCTCTGCTCTTCTTATTTGGATCTCTCACATTCCTGACTAGCGCTGCTGGGGGGCGCGGTGGCTTAGTGGTAGAGCGTTCACCTCTGGTGCTTGGGGTCCCGGGTTCGATCCCAGCCCCCGCCAAGTGAACTTTGTGGTGGACAAACACCGTGCTCGTGGGTTTTCTCGGGGTTCTCCCGTCTCCTCCCACTTTCTTCATTCCACCATTTCACTCATCTCTCATTATGACCGTCTCCTTTAGCCTAATCGGCATACGCATGGGACGTAAAACTCAAAGATTTCATTTTTTCTGACTAGCGCTGTCCTGCTTCCACAACAACTCACTCTGACTTGGAGACTTGTAAAAGAACCTGTTAGAAAAGTGGTAACATAATCTTTACATTGATCGGCAAATTCAAACATTAATTTTGAACAAATGCTCACATCTTCCTTCCAGTGTTGCCAACAACATCTGAAGAAAATAGGCTAGATGGCCTTCAGAAATAATTTTTTCTACGCAAAAAATTGCTAGATTATACACTGCAAACCTATAATCCTGTTTGAACTAGATTTTAAATCCCTTTTTTTGTGTTTAGGATTATAAGTGAGTTATAGTAAAATTTAAAATGTTGAATTTTATTCGCTGAAGACTAACAAGAAATATACATGATTTTAAATTACAATAAAAGCCATCCACAACTCATCTGATTGTGAAAGTCAACAACCATATTATCAAGTGGAATTGAAATAGATCGTCATCGATGACATCGTAGCTAGTCGAGGCGCTGGAACAGAATGCACCATCGTAGGATTGTGGATTGATTGTGTTTGTTTAGACCAATTTTTAGTAGTACTTCTCTCGGCAAGTCATAATCCTTACAAAAAACTTCTTAATTCTCCTTATATCTACATGAATAATCATGATTGCATTGAGAATTTTCAAGCTAATTAGATATCGTTTCCTTTAATATACAAAAAAACGATCTCTGTGGCTTGAAGAACCGAACAATTTACTAATTTTGTATTAGAAAACTTACCTTCTTGCAATTAAACTGCGAAATTTAAAATAATTAAAAAGTAGCAAACAAGGCCATTACGGGAGCGACATTAAAATTCTTTCTGAGTCAATAAGTATTGCTACGAGTTGTAAATCTGTGGGTGGGGAGGGAAAAAAAGAATGAAGAACAAGTAAATAAAACACCCTCTGTCTAGAGTAATCAATTAATTTGATAATATATAATGACAAGTAGGATAATTTTTAAAAATTACACTTTATTTTCAAAGAAAAACTATTTTTACAATTAATTTAACGGCTAATAAAAAAAAGCCAAATGGGAAAAGAGTTTCATAAAATAAGCTATATTTAAGGGTATAAGCATTTCGGAGATTTGTATGGCTAAATGCCTCTCCAAATAGGCTAGATTTAGCCATAAGTAGGCTAAATTGGCATCACTGCTCTCTTCCGCTCCGCCCTAGAGGGTTGAAGCTTCCTTTTGGTGGTTTGCAAAAGTTCATATCTAATCATGGTTGCCAACCTCTATATAACCAAAGTTACCATTATGATTATTCAAAAAAAGCTCAAGACCGAAACAGTGATTTAATAAACGACTATTAGCTCGAAAACTAATGGCCATAGGCATTTATATATATATATATATATATATATATATATATATATATATATATATATATATATATATATATAACTGATTTTCAAAGCCAATAATAGATAAGTTTTTATCGTTTTGATAAGTTTTATTAAACAAAGGATATACGAAAGTTGTTTAAAAAGTAGTAGTTAATGCATATGTTGTTAACTCGAAAACTAATGTCATAGACATAAGAATGTCTATATATTTTACAATGCTCTTAAAGAGCCTTAACAAATAAAGCATATACGAGGTTTCGTTAAAAAGTAGTTATTGTTAGACTACATAGAAATATCTATCTATCTATCTATCTATCTATCTATCTATCTATCTATCTATTCAATATCCTTAAGGAGATTTATCTAATTACGTAGATACGAAGATTAACAAATAAGTTTTGACATCATTGTTTATAATTCGAAAACTGATAACCATATTAAAGTATAAATTTTAAAGATTTTATGTAATAATTTTTCCTTTACGTTTTGAAACCTTAAAATAAAAGAAATTTAGATGACAATTACAACTGAGTATATTGGTAGTGGAATCTTTTATTAACTTTGTTCTCAATTGGAAATAACACTATGCTATGCTTCGGCATCTCCCTCCTGAGGGACTCCACCATCTTCTTACCCTCTATAACCGGAACTGGACTGAAGAGGTTTTTCCTACTGCCTGGCGTGAAGCCTATATCATCCCGATCCTGAAACCGGGCAAGCTTGCAACGTCTTCTGCCAACTATCGGCCGATTGCCCTTACCAGCTGTCTTTGTAAAGTCCTCGAAAAGATGATCAACGCCAGGTTGGTTTGGTTTCTGGAGCATCATGGCCACCTCTCCAATTTTCAGTGTGGATTTCGGCGGTATCGTTCCACGACCGATCATCTTGTTCATCTTGAGACTGCCATCCAGGACGCCTTTCGCCATCAAGAGCATCTTGTCGCCATCTTTTTCGACCTGGAGAAGGCCTATGATGCGGTCTGGCGTTATGGTATCTTGCGGCAATTGCACGCATGGGGCGTGCGTGGACATATGGGATTTTTTCTCCAGCATTTCCTCCGCGAGCGCTCCTTTCGAGTGAAGCTTGGATCCACATTGTCTCGATCTTTTTCTCAGGAGACTGGTGTTCCACAAGGCAGTGTTCTCAGTGTGACTTTATTTGCTGTGGCTGTGAACAGTGTTATGGCCGAACTTTCACCTTTTGTGCCTGGGCTGCTGTATGTGGACGACTTCACCATCTACTGTCGGTCACATGACCTTCGCACCATCGTTCGCCAGCTACAACTGACGCTTAACCGCCTTCACCATTGGTCTTCCCACACCGGCTTTCAGTTCTCCTCACTAAAGACGAAATGTGTCCACTTCTGTCGTCTGAAGAACTGTGCTTTCAATCCGGATCTTTATTTGGGCCCTATTCGTCTGTCATATGTGGAGAGTGTTCGTTTTCTGGGCCTTGAGTTTGATCGCCGCCTTGCATGGAGTGCCTATATTCGCCAGCTGAAGTATAGTTGTCTCCGTGCGATGAATTTGCTGCGCCTGGTTTCCCATACCACTTGGGGTGCTGACCGTGTTGTGCTGCTTCGACTGTATCGGAGCCTCATTCGCTCTAAGATGGATTATGGTTGTGTGGCGTATGGCTCTGCCCGTTTGTCTGTCCTCCGTCACCTGGACACTGTTCACCATCTGGGCCTTCGCATTGCGCTTGGTGCTTATCGCACAAGTCCGATTCTCAGCTTATACGTCGAAGCCAACGAACCATCTTTGGATCATCGTCGCCAGTTGTTGCAGCTGAGATACTTGCTTCACCTGCGAGCTTCCATTGATCACCCGTCTAGTTTCACCCTGGATGCTGGTGCTCGTCTTCAACGCTATCAAGCCCGACCCACTTGCACCCGGCCTTTTGGCATTCGTGCCCTTGAGCTTTTAGCTGACCTTGACGTCGATCTCCCTGCGCTTTCTCCGCTGGGTTTCCTGCCTCTTCCACCTTGGCAGCTTTTGAAGCCTGTGATCAATCTCCACCTATTGCGGTTCAAGAAGGCGACTACTACCGATTTGGAATTTCGGCAACAGTTTTTGTGCCTCCTCGACTCTTATCGAGGCCACCGTCTTATCTTCACTGATGGGTCCAAGCAGGCTGATGGTGTAGGAAGTGCTTTTGTCCTGGATGCCCACCGTTTCAGGTTCCAGCTTCATCCATTCTGCACAGTATTCACTGCAGAGCTGGTTGCCATCTTGGAGAGTCTCCACCATATCCGCCGTCGCCATCTACGCCGTGTTGTGATCAGCTCTGATTCCAGCAGCGCCTTACAAAGCCTAGCCGATGTCACTTCTACGCATCCGCTGGTCCAGCAAGTCCTCCTTACTTGTCATGCACTACTTGCTGAGGGCTATGATGTAACGTTCTGTTGGGTGCCTAGCCATGTTGGCATCCCTGGAAATGAGTTTGCTGATGCTGCTGCGAAGGAGGCTGCTGTTGCTGGTCGCCGCTGTCTTCTTCCTGTTCCTAGCTCTGATGTCTGCTCTGTGTTTGCTCACGTTCTCCGTCAACGCTGGCAATCCTCCTGGGATGAGCAGATTCACACTAAGCTGCATGCAGTGAAGCCCCGCCTTGGAGTCTGGTCGACTAGCTCCCGATCATCCCGCCTGGAAGAGAGGACTTTGGCCCGCCTTCGGATTGGACATAGTCATCTCACTCATGCACATCTTCTGCACCGTACACCTCCGCCTGTGTGTCGTCATTGTAGTCAGCCCCTGAGTATTCGTCACCTCTTAGTGGAATGTGTGGCTCTTGCTGCTGCCAGACATTTGTTTGGACTGCCAGCTGACCTCGCTACTGTTCTCGGCGATGATGAAGCCACTGTGTTGAAGCTGTTCCAGTTTTTACGCCATTTGCATGTTTCGAAGGCGCTTTGACTTTCTTCTGTGTTCCAGTGCTTCCGACCTCCGATCTGTGTACCATCTTCGTTTTAGTGCTAGCGAGTGATAGTTTTACTGTATGACCTTCACCACATTCAGTGACTAGTCTGTGTTTTCGTCATTTGTATGACTGTTTCTTTTACGACCAGTGACGGGTGCAAAAGACCTTTGTTGTCGAGGCACCCTCCCCAACCCCTTTTCCATTCCATTCCATTCAATTGGAAATAATGATTTTTTAAAACTCAGCCCATTGGCCACATTCTAATGTAAAGAAGCCATTAATTTGAAATACAATTTTGAGCCTTGTCTGAATATTTATGATAATAGCATTGAAACTATTAGTAAGAATAAAATTTTCCGAGGCTCTGTACTAAGATAATTTTTTCCACGAGATTTTTTTAAAAACACCCTTTTTATTGTTTTGATTAATTCTTATGAAAAGAATTGATGAATGCGATATGCATTAGAAATATCTTTTAACCTGTCATAACTCGTTTACAGTCTCTTGTTTGCATCTCTTATAACATACTCTGTACCTTAGGTATACCCAGCGATTTATTTGTGGATTTTGTAGAAGGATGGAATGTTTATGCAAGATTGTGTTCCGTATAACAGAACAACTTTAAAGTGGGGTTGGGACAACGTTATTTTTAAACCTACCTACTTTGAAATTAAGGTACTAGTTTGATAGGACACCCCCAAGTTCAACATTTTTTAAACTTATTTAAAAACAATTTTATGATAAATACGTATAGGTACGTTAGATAAGATTTGGTTAGGTAGTTTAGATTCCAAGCGTTTGTTACTACTTTTTGTCCTACTGCTGAGGACAAGTGTAGAGCATCCAGTAAAAGCTCTATAGTTGCATTGCAATCTGCACACCTTGCCATAACAAGTGTCACACTCCTACGTAAAACGGTTTTGCTACGACAAATGATTCTTGAGTCTGTTCTAATTTGGTCCTTAAAACCAAATTCCCAGCCTGAACAACAAATACAACAAAAGGTAAGAGTTTACTTTAGGCAGAACAGTGATAGGTGTACATATACTTGAGCCTAATTTTATTAAATAGAAGGGGAAAGACGCTACTAAATGTCATTCCTCATTATCATAAGTAAGTTTTAGTACCACTTTGCTCCTTGTACTTAATAAAATTAGATTCAGGGGTGTGTTCCGCTATCAATGTTCTGCTAAAAGTAAACTTTTGGCCAACAAAACATACTGGCATTGAAATGAATCCAGAATTGAACAAAGACAGGGTTAAGCTGAAGCATGATTTACGGCATGTGTATCTAACACTGTCTTTAGAAATTAACAATACTTTCACACCGTATCTCACTTTAGCAATACGTAGAATAGTGTAGCAATACGAGTTTGTTTTATACTGGATACCGTCTTTTTCCCAGTTGGTTTTTTGGTTGTAGCATGATGTCCATTTTTTATCCAGCTGATGTCATACTTTTCTGCATTGAACGAGATAATATCTGGTCCATTAATGTTTATAAAAGGATTAAATTCGAGGGTTTTTACAGATAAATGGTTTCTAGTATCAGTATGTTGGAAAAGCCTCTCTCACACTCTGCAGAAAAAACTGGAAGAACACTGATTTCCATGTGAAGATTTTGTAGATTTGGGTCAATATATTAGGTTTCATCTTATGCTCTCCAAATTCCTGCAGAAATTTGGCTTAATCATCAGAGGAAAATTTTAATTCTATTTTTTTCTTTTCTTTCATTTTTGAAATTTGCATTACTTCTTTGTCGCCGTTTAACTTTCTTGCAGACAATTCTTCTCGCCAATTGGATTGTAGCAAAAGCTCGGCCCCACTGAACGTTTAGAGCGTATGTTCTCTTCTAGACCCTTGCAATCTTATTTTCTGCTACTTCTCAAGAGAATTGTCTAAGGGTTTTGCCAGTGAGACTCCACAAAACTGACAGTGGACACAGTGGAGGATTTGTCCATCATTAGCGCGAAGGGTTCATCGGAATTCGCAAGGTACTAGACCATTTTTCGTTCATTTCTGTAGCTACAAAGTCAATAATATTTGAACACGTAACATTAGAGTAGAGAACTTGTTCGAGGTTCATTCCATTTATTTACTATTTAATAAGATGCACGGTAAACGAGAGACGATTTTGAGTAATAACGCAGGTAGTTCTAAATATCACAGGTGCCTTTTTAACACGAATTTCATTCACAATTAACACGAAAGCCTCTTACTTTCTTACTTTGTGTACCGGAATTACTTGCCTTTTAACCGTCAGGAGCTTTTCTTTTATTAAAATATAGTCTAATATCCATTTCCTTATGTTCTTTTTGAGGTGCTAATCAGTGGTATCAGTTGCAAGATTTTTCTTCGAGAAACAATTCTATAAGCAAGACCAGCATAGCTCGCGACAATAAACATACCGGTACTAAAAAAGTAAAGAATTGTTACTAAAATATGGAGTTGAATTATTGCATAGCCTAAGAAAGGTGGAAAATATCTTCCCAGGCTGGGAAGATAGAACTAAACCTAGAGACAGGGAAACCAAAACTTAGAAGTGGGGAAATTCCCAGGCTTCCCTGGATACAAATAAATCCCTGGGTATACCTTTGAAACAGTAACATTGTATTTACTCATTTAAATATACTAACCGTTTCGGATCAGGGGCGGATCCAGGACGGGCGTCTGGGGGAGGTAGGGTGTAATACTGGTACTTAGAGCTACTTTTAAGAGCTCAATTTCTGGGATAGGTTTTATTTATATATAAAATAAGAAAGTTTCCTCTTCTAGTATCGACCCGGTCGCCCCCATGGATCCGCCCCTGTTTCGGACTCAGGTGATTTTCGGAGTTTTTCTGTATTTTCAGTTACTTATTGCTCAAAAACTATTTACCCGTCTGATATGGATAAGGCCTTGTTCTTAGAAGAGGGATGTGGCTATTTTTTGGTTTAAGTTACAATGCAATGTTGCCAACGGGAGGAAAATTCTTCAGGGAAATGTAGAGGTGAAAATTTACAAAAAATTACCTAACAGAATTTCAAGCTTATTTATTTTTATTATTATTATTATTATTTTTTTTTTTTGCTGTTGCCAAATGGGTCAAATCACCTAAAATTCTTTGGTGTGTTGACACGGTACAATGAAAACCTGAAGTCTTTGGCTGCCATACAAAGAGAAAAAAATAAATTCTCTGTCATCAAGTAGTGTGGACAGTTTTTATATACAACAATAGAACCGCAGGGGATCGGATTAAACTGGTACTCTGTATATTTTCTTGTCTGTGTGATGGCCGCGGTGGCTCAGTGGTAGAGCGTTCACCTCTGGTGCTTGGGGTCCCGGGTTCGATCCCAGCCCCCGCCAAGTGAACTTTGTGGTGGACAAACATCGTGTGCGTGGGTTTTCTCGGGGTACTCCCGTTTCCTCTCACTTTCTTCATTCCACCATTTCATTCATTACTCATCATCACCGTCTCCTTTAGCCTAACCGGCATAACCGTGGGACGTAAAACTCAAAGATTTCATTTCATTTTCTTTTCTTGTCTGTGTGCCAGGTGTGGCCAGACAGGTCACTGGAAGTGTAAACATTTATTGCCAAACCGTCAGACTGGTTCCCGGAAAGGTTGACCGTTAGGAGGGTTCCTTGAAAAGGTTGAATCACCTGTATCACATGATTTTTATAGGTATAATTTCTATAGGAAACTCAACATATGTGTTGGATCGTATACCAAAGCATACGCGTTGTGAAAATGTTCCGAAATATTAAAAACTCGTTGTTTATTATTTATTCACTCGCTTCGATATGAAGCTCGTTAGAACAGCTATGCTGTGATCATACTAAAATATTCAATTCGATCTGTCAAAATGACATTCTTTTCATTTAATTGGATCGTATTTTTAATGTTTCATAATACTTTTTATGAATCGCTTCGATATGAAGCTGATAAGAACAGCTATGCAGTGATCAAATTAAAGATGAGGAGGGAATAAACTTTATTCGTGCGGGACATATTTTTATTTTTAATGAGAGGGATCGAATGCATAGCATATTCGTTGTTAAGAACTTGTGAAAGCTATTGATACTGGTACATATACAAAGCATGGTTTTCGTATGTCTTTCGCTGGTGAACTCAAGAGACGAACTGAACTTTTCTTGCCCTTTTTGGAAACCGGTCGGGTGGTAGTGAAAGGTGGCGTTTTCGGGTGATGACCTTACAGGTATATGTTAAAACATGAAGACAAATATAAACGAAGACC